>NW_027478174.1:640944-961416 GCF_051020975.1 Osmia lignaria lignaria | reverse complement strand
CAGAAACACCGTGGCCCCTTTCTTTGAGATAACTCTGCACTATTGCGAGCTGCAAATGCCACTTCCAGCTTAGCTGTGCAGAAGAAGAACAACAAGAAGAAGAAATATCTCGAAATATGTCCGTCAGGCCCCTTCCCTTGAGATAAATCTGCAAATATCTCGGAAACGAAGCGAGCTATGGCAAAATGTTAAGAGACCTTTTTTGTAGAGAATTAAGTTTCCTACTTTTTATGTTCTATGATATTTTTTGATCAGATGCGTGGTTCTCGAGATATATCAAGATATTTAAAAGTTCCGAAGCCGCACCAACATAATAGAGATACAGAAACACCGTGGCCCCTTTCTATGAGATAACTCTGCACTATTGCGAGCTGTAAATGCCACTTCCAGCTTAGCTGTGCAGAAGAAGAACAACAAGAAGACGAAATATCTCGAAATATTTCCGTCAGGCCCCTTCCCTTGAGATATATCTGCAAATATCTCGGAAACGAAGCGAGCTATGGCAAAATGTTAAGAGACCTTTTTTGTAGAGAATTATGTTTCCTACAATTTATGTTCTATGATATTTTTTGATCAGAAGCGTAGTTTTCGAGATATATCGAGATATTTAAAAGTTCCGAAGCCGCACCAACATAATAGAGATACAGAAACACCGTGGCCCCTTTCTTTGAGATAACTCTGCACCAGTGCGAGCCGCAAATGCCACTTCCAGCTTAGCTGTGCAGAAGAAGAACAACAAGAAGAAGAAATATCTCGAAATATGTCCGTCAGGCCCCTTCCCTTGAGATAAATCTGCAAATATCTCGGAAACGAAGCGAGCTATGGCAAAATGTTAAGAGACCTTTTTTGTAGAGAATCATGTTTCCTACAATTTATGTTCTATGATATTTTTTGATCAGAAGCGTAGTTTTCGAGATATATCGAGATATTTAAAAGTTCCGAAGCCGCACCAACATAATAGAGATACAGAAACACCGTGGCCCCTTTCTTTGAAATAACTCTGCACTAGTGCGAGCTGCAAATGCCACTTCCAGCTTAGCTGTGCAGAGGAAGAACAACAAGAAGAAGAAATATCTCGAAATATGTCCGTCAGGCCCGTTCCTTTGAGCTGAATCTGCAAATATCTCGGAAACGAAGCGAGCTATGGCAAAATGTTAAGAGACGTTTTTTGTAGAGAATTATGTTTCCTACAATTTATGTTCTATGATATTTTTTGATCAGAAGCGTAGTTTTCGAGATATATCGAGATATTTAAAAGTTCCGAAGCCGCACCAACATAATAGAGATACAGAAACACCGTGGCCCATTTCTTTGAGATAACTCTGCACTAGTGCGAGCCGCAAATGCCACTTCCAGCTTAGCTGTGCAGAAGAAGAACAACAAGAAGAAGAAATATCTCGAAATATGTCCGTCAGGCCCCTTCCCTTGAGATAAATCTGCAAATATCTCGGAAACGAAGCGAGCTATGGCAAAATGTTACGATACCTTTTTTGTACAGAATTAAGTTTCCTACTTTTTATGTTCTATGATATTTTTTGATCAGATGCGTAGTTCTCGAGATATATCAAGATATTTAAAAGCTCCGAAGCTGCACCAACATAATAGAGGTACAGAAACACCGTGGCCCCTTTCTTTGAGATAACTCTGCACTATTGCGAGCTGCAAATGCCACTTCCAGCTTAGCTGTGCAGAAGAAGAACAACAAGAATAAGAAATATTTCGAAATATGTCCGTCAGGCCCCTTCCCTTGAGATAAATCTGCAAATATCTCGGAAACCAAGCGAGCTACGGTAAAATGTTAACAGACCTTTTTTGTAGAAAATTAGGTTTCCTACTTTTTATGTTCTATGATATTTTTTTATCAGATGCGTAGTTCTCGAGATATATCAATATATTTAAAAGTTCCGAAGCTGCACCAACATAATAGAGGTACAGAAACACCGTGGCCTCTTTCTTTGAGATAACTCTGCACTAGTGCGAGCCGCAAATGCCACTTCCAGCTTAGCGGTGCAGAAGAAGAACAACAAGAAGAAATATCCCGAAATATGTCCGTCAGGCCCCTTCCCTTGAGATAAATCTGCAAATATCTCGGAAACGAAGCGAGCTATGGCAAAATGTTAAGAGACGTTTTTTGTAGAGAATTAAGTTTCCTACTTTTTATGTTCTATGATATTTTTTGATCAGATGCGTAGTTCTTGAGATATATCAAGATATTTAAAAGTTCCGAAGCCGCACCAACATAATAGAGATACAGAAACACCGTGGCCCCTTTCTTTGAGATAACTCTGCACTATTGCGAGCTGCAAATGCCACTTCCAGCTTAGCTGTGCAGAAGAAGAACAACAAGAAGAAGAAATATCTCGAAATATGTCCGTCAGGCCCCTTCCCTTGAGATAAATCTGCAAATATCTCGGAAACGAAGCGAGCTATGGCAAAATGTTAAGAGACTTTATTTGTAGAGAATTAAGTTTCCTACTTTTTATGTTCTATGATATTTTTTGATCAGATGCGTAGTTCTCGAGATATATCGAGATATTTAAAAGTTCCGAAGCCGCACCAACATAATAGAGATACAGAAACACCGTGGCCCCCTTCTTTGAGATAACTCTGCACTATTGCGAGCTGCAAATGCCACTTCCAGCTTAGCTGTGCAGAAGAAGAACAACAAGAAGAAGAAATATCTCGAAATATGTCCGTCAGGCCCCTTCCCTTGAGATAAATCTGCAAATATCTCGGAAACGAAGCGAGCTATGGCAAAATGTTAAGAGACCTTTTTTGTAGAGAATTAAGTTTCCTACTTTTTATGTTCTATGATATTTTTTGATCAGATGCGTAGTTCTCGAGATATATCAAGATATTTAAAAGTTCCGAAGCCGCACCAACATAATAGAGATACAGAAACACCGTGGCCCCTTTCTATGAGATAACTCTGCACTATTGCGAGCTGTAAATGCCACTTCCAGCTTAGCTGTGCAGAAGAAGAACAACAAGAAGAAGAAATATCTCGAAATATGTCCGTCAGGCCCCTTCCCTTGAGATATATCTGCAAATATCTCGGAAACGAAGCGAGCTATGGCAAAATGTTAAGAGACCTTTTTTGTAGAGAATTATGTTTCCTACAATTTATGTTCTATGATATTTTTTGATCAGAAGCGTAGTTTTCGAGATATATCGAGATATTTAAAAGTTCCGAAGCCGCACCAACATAATAGAGATACAGAAACACCGTGGCCCCTTTCTTTGAGATAACTCTGCACTAGTGCGAGCCGCAAATGCCACTTCCAGCTTAGCTGTGCAGAAGAAGAACAACAAGAAGAAGAAATATCTCGAAATATGTCCGTCAGGCCCCTTCCCTTGAGATAAATCTGCAAATATCTCGGAAACGAAGCGAGCTATGGCAAAATGTTAAGAGACCTTTTTTGTAGAGAATCATGTTTCCTACAATTTATGTTCTATGATATTTTTTGATCAGAAGCGTAGTTTTCGAGATATATCGAGATATTTAAAAGTTCCGAAGCCGCACCAACATAATAGAGATACAGAAACACCGTGGCCCCTTTCTTTGAAATAACTCTGCACTAGTGCGAGCTGCAAATGCCACTTCCAGCTTAGCTGTGCAGAGGAAGAACAACAAGAAGAAGAAATATCTCGAAATATGTCCGTCAGGCCCGTTCCTTTGAGCTGAATCTGCAAATATCTCGGAAACGAAGCGAGCTATGGCAAAATGTTAAGAGACGTTTTTTGTAGAGAATTATGTTTCCTACAATTTATGTTCTATGATATTTTTTGATCAGAAGCGTAGTTTTCGAGATATATCGAGATATTTAAAAGTTCCGAAGCCGCACCAACATAATAGAGATACAGAAACACCGTGGCCCATTTCTTTGAGATAACTCTGCACTAGTGCGAGCCGCAAATGCCACTTCCAGCTTAGCTGTGCAGAAGAAGAACAACAAGAAGAAGAAATATCTCGAAATATGTCCGTCAGGCCCCTTCCCTTGAGATAAATCTGCAAATATCTCGGAAACGAAGCGAGCTATGGCAAAATGTTACGATACCTTTTTTGTACAGAATTAAGTTTCCTACTTTTTATGTTCTATGATATTTTTTGATCAGATGCGTAGTTCTCGAGATATATCAAGATATTTAAAAGCTCCGAAGCTGCACCAACATAATAGAGGTACAGAAACACCGTGGCCCCTTTCTTTGAGATAACTCTGCACTATTGCGAGCTGCAAATGCCACTTCCAGCTTAGCTGTGCAGAAGAAGAACAACAAGAATAAGAAATATTTCGAAATATGTCCGTCAGGCCCCTTCCCTTGAGATAAATCTGCAAATATCTCGGAAACCAAGCGAGCTACGGCAAAATGTTAACAGACCTTTTTTGTAGAAAATTAGGTTTCCTACTTTTTATGTTCTATGATATTTTTTTATCAGATGCGTAGTTCTCGAGATATATCAATATATTTAAAAGTTCCGAAGCTGCACCAACATAATAGAGGTACAGAAACACCGTGGCCTCTTTCTTTGAGATAACTCTGCACTAGTGCGAGCCGCAAATGCCACTTCCAGCTTAGCGGTGCAGAAGAAGAACAACAAGAAGAAATATCCCGAAATATGTCCGTCAGGCCCCTTCCCTTGAGATAAATCTGCAAATATCTCGGAAACGAAGCGAGCTATGGCAAAATGTTAAGAGACCTTTTTTGTAGAGAATTAAGTTTCCTACTTTTTATGTTCTATGATATTTTTTGATCAGATGCGTAGTTCTCAAGATATATCAAGATATTTAAAAGTTCCGAAGCCGCACCAACATAATAGAGATACAGAAACACCGTGGCCCCTTTCTTTGAGATAACTCTGCACTATTGCGAGCTGCAAATGCCACTTCCAGCTTAGCTGTGCAGAAGAAGAACAACAAGAAGAAGAAATATCTCGAAATATGTCCGTCAGGCCCCTTCCCTTGAGATAAATCTGCAAATATCTCGGAAACGAAGCGAGCTATGGCAAAATGTTAAGAGACTTTATTTGTAGAGAATTAAGTTTCCTACTTTTTATGTTCTATGATATTTTTTGATCAGATGCGTAGTTCTCGAGATATATCGAGATATTTAAAAGTTCCGAAGCCGCACCAACATAATAGAGATACAGAAACACCGTGGCCCCCTTCTTTGAGATAACTCTGCACTATTGCGAGCTGCAAATGCCACTTCCAGCTTAGCTGTGCAGAAGAAGAACAACAAGAAGAAGAAATATCTCGAAATATGTCCGTCAGGCCCCTTCCCTTGAGATAAATCTGCAAATATCTCGGAAACGAAGCGAGCTATGGCAAAATGTTAAGAGACCTTTTTTGTAGAGAATTAAGTTTCCTACTTTTTATGTTCTATGATATTTTTTGATCAGATGCGTAGTTCTCGAGATATATCAAGATATTTAAAAGTTCCGAAGCCGCACCAACATAATAGAGATACAGAAACACCGTGGCCCCTTTCTATGAGATAACTCTGCACTATTGCGAGCTGTAAATGCCACTTCCAGCTTAGCTGTGCAGAAGAAGAACAACAAGAAGAAGAAATATCTCGAAATATGTCCGTCAGGCCCCTTCCCTTGAGATATATCTGCAAATATCTCGGAAACGAAGCGAGCTATGGCAAAATGTTAAGAGACCTTTTTTGTAGAGAATTATGTTTCCTACAATTTATGTTCTATGATATTTTTTGATCAGAAGCGTAGTTTTCGAGATATATCGAGATATTTAAAAGTTCCGAAGCCGCACCAACATAATAGAGATACAGAAACACCGTGGCCCCTTTCTTTGAGATAACTCTGCACTAGTGCGAGCCGCAAATGCCACTTCCAGCTTAGCTGTGCAGAAGAAGAACAACAAGAAGAAGAAATATCTCGAAATATGTCCGTCAGGCCCCTTCCCTTGAGATAAATCTGCAAATATCTCGGAAACGAAGCGAGCTATGGCAAAATGTTAAGAGACCTTTTTTGTAGAGAATTATGTTTCCTACAATTTATGTTCTATGATATTTTTTGATCAGAATCGTAGTTTTCGAGATATATCGAGATATTTAAAAGTTCCGAAGCCGCACCAACATAATAGAGATACAGAAACACCGTGGCCCCTTTCTTTGAGATAACTCTGCACTAGTGCGAGCCGCAAATGCCACTTCCAGCTTAGCTGTGCAGAAGAAGAACAACAAGAAGAAGAAATATCTCGAAATATGTCCGTCAGGCCCCTTCCCTTGAGATATATCTGCAAATATCTCGGAAACGAAGCGAGCTATGGCAAAATGTTAAGAGACCTTTTTTGTAGAGAATTATGTTTCCTACAATTTATGTTCTATGATATTTTTTGATCAGAAGCGTAGTTCTCGAGATATATCAAGATATTTAAAAGTTCCGAAGCCGCACCAACATAATAGAGATACAGAAACACCGTGGCCCCTTTCTTTGAGATAACTCTGCACTATTGCGAGCTGCAAATGCCACTTCCAGCTTAGCTGTGCAGAAGAAGAACAACAAGAAGAAGAAATATCTCGAAATATGTCCGTCAGGCCCGTTCCTTTGAGCTGAATCTGCAAATATCTCGGAAACGAAGCGAGCTATGGCAAAATGTTAAGAGACGTTTTTTGTAGAGAATTATGTTTCCTACAATTTATGCTCTATGATATTTTTTGATCAGAAGCGTAGTTTTCGAGATATATCGAGATATTTAAAAGTTCCGAAACCGCACCAACATAATAGAGATTCAGAAACACCGTGGCCCCTTTCTTTGAGATAACTCTGCACTAGTGCGAGCCGCAAATGCCACTTCCAGCTTAGCTGTGCAGAAGAAGAACAACAAGAAGAAGAAATATCTCGATATATGTCCGTCAGGCCCCTTCCCTTGAGATAAATCTGCAAATATCTCGGAAACCAAGCGAGCTATGGCAAAATGTTAAGAGATCTTTTTTGTAGAGAATTAAGTTTCCTACTTTTTATGTTCTATGATATTTTTTAATCAGATGCGTAGTTCTCGAGATATATCAAGATATTTAAAAGTTCCGAAGCCGCACCAACATAATAGAGATACAGAAACACCGTGGCCCCTTTCTTTGAGATAACTCTGCACTATTGCGAGCTGCAAATGCCACTTCCAGCTTAGCTGTGCAGAAGGAGAACAACAAGAAGAAGAAATATCTCGAGATATGTCCGTCAGGCCCGTTCCTTTGAGCTGAATCTGCAAATATCCCGGAAACGAAGCGAGCTATGGCAAAATGTTAAGAGACGTTTTTTATAGAGAATTATGTTTCCTACAATTTATGCTCTATGATATTTTTTGATCAGAAGCGTAGTTTTCGAGATATATCGAGATATTTAAAAGTTCCGAAGCCGCACCAACATAATGGAGATACAGAAACACCGTGGCCCCTTTCTTTGAGATAACTCTGCACTATTGCGAGCTGCAAATGCCACTTCCAGCTTAGCTGTGCAGAAGAAGAACAACAAGAAGAAGAAATATCTCGAAATATGTCCGTCAGGCCCCTTCCCTTGAGATATATCTGCAAATATCTCGGAAACGAAGCGAGCTATGGCAAAATGTTAAGAGACCTTTTTTGTAGAGAATTAAGTTTCCTACTTTTTATGTTCTATGATATTTTTTGATCAGATGCGTAGTTCTCGAGATATATCAAGATATTTTAAAGTTCCGAAGCCGCACCAACATAATAGAGATACAGAAACACCGTGGCCCCTTTCTTTGAGATAACTCTGCACTATTGCGAGCTGGAAATGCCACTTCCAGTTTAGCTGTGCAGAAGAAGAACAACAAGAAGAAGAAATATCTCGAAATATGTCCGTCAGGCCCCTTCCCTTGAGATAAATCTGCAAATATCTCGGAAACGAAGCGAGCTATGGCAAAATGTTAAGAGACCTTTTTTGTAGAGAATTAAGTTTCCTACTTTTTATGTTCTATGATATTTTTCGATCAGATGCGTAGTTCTCGAGATATATCAAGATATTTAAAAGTTCCGAAGCCGCACCAACATAATAGAGATACAGAAACACCGTGGCCTCTTTCTTTGAGATAACTCTGCACTATTGCGATCTGTAAATGCCACTTCCAGCTTAGCTGTGTAGAAGAAGAACAACACGAAGAAGAAATATCTCGAAATATGTCCGTCAGGCCCCTTCCCTTGAGATAAATCTGCAAATATCTCGGAAACGAAGCGAGCTATGGCAAAATGTTAAGAGACCTGTTTTGTAGAGAATTAAGTTTCCTACTTTTTATGTTCTATGATATTTTTCGATCAGATGCGTAGTTCTCGAGATATATCAAGATATTTAAAAGTTCCGAAGCCGCACCAACATAATAGAGATACAGAAACACCGTGGCCCCTTTCTTTGAGATAACTCTGCACTATTGCGAGCTGCAAATGCCACTTCGAGCTTAGCTGTGCAGAAGAAGAACAACAAGAAGAAGAAATATCTCGAAATATGTCCGTCAGACCCCTTCCCTTGAGATAAATCTGCAAATATCTCGGAAACGAAGCGAGCTATGGCAAAATGTTAAGAGACCTTTTTTGTAGAGAATTATGTTTCCTACAATTTACGTTCTATGATATTGTTTGATCAGAAGCGTAGTTTTCGAGATATATCGAGATATTTAAAAGATCCGAAGCCGCACCAACATAATAGAGATACAGAAACACCGTGGCCCCTTTCTATGAGATAACTCTGCACTATTGCGACCTGCAAATGCCACTTCCAGCTTAGCTGTGCAGAAGAAGAACAACAAGAAGAAGAAATATCTCGAAATATGTCCGTCAAGCCCCTTCCCTTGAGATATATCTGCAAATATCTCGGAAACGAAGCGAGCTATGGCAAAATGTTAAGAGACGTTTTTTATAGAGAATTATGTTTCCTACAATTTATGCTCTATGATATTTTTTGATCAGAAGCGTAGTTTTCGAGATATATCGAGATATTTAAAAGTTCCGAAGCCGCACCAACATAATGGAGATACAGAAACACCGTGGCCCCTTTCTTTGAGATAACTCTGCACTATTGCGAGCTGCAAATGCCACTTCCAGCTTAGCTGTGCAGAAGAAGAACAACAAGAAGAAGAAATATCTCGAAATATGTCCGTCAGGCCCCTTCCCTTGAGATATATCTGCAAATATCTCGGAAACGAAGCGAGCTATGGCAAAATGTTAAGAGACCTTTTTTGTAGAGAATTAAGTTTCCTACTTTTTATGTTCTATGATATTTTTTGATCAGATGCGTAGTTCTCGAGATATATCAAGATATTTTAAAGTTCCGAAGCCGCACCAACATAATAGAGATACAGAAACACCGTGGCCCCTTTCTTTGAGATAACTCTGCACTATTGCGAGCTGGAAATGCCACTTCCAGTTTAGCTGTGCAGAAGAAGAACAACAAGAAGAAGAAATATCTCGAAATATGTCCGTCAGGCCCCTTCCCTTGAGATAAATCTGCAAATATCTCGGAAACGAAGCGAGCTATGGCAAAATGTTAAGATACCTCTTTTGTAGAGAATTAAGTTTCCTACTTTTTATGTTCTATGATATTTTTTGATCAGAAGCGTAGTTTTCGAGATATATCGAGATATTTACAAGTTCCGAAGCCGCACCAACATAATAGAGATACAGAAACACCGTGGCCCCTTTCTTTGAGATAACTCTGCACTAGTGCGAGCCGCAAATGCCACTTCCAGCTTAGCTGTGCAGAAGAAGAACAACAAGAAGAAGAAATATCCCGAAATATGTCCGTCAGGCCCCTTCCCTCGAGATAAATCTGCAAATATCTCGGAAACGAACCGAGCTATGGCAAAATGTTAAGAGACCTTTTTTGTAGAGAATTAAGTTTCCTACTTTTTATGTTCTATGATATTTTTTGATCAGATGCGTAGTTCTCGAGATATATCAAGATATTTAAAAGTTCCGAAGCCGCACCAACATAATAGAGATATAGAAACACCGTGGCCCCTTTCTGTGAGATAACTCTGCACTATTGCGAGCTGCAAATGCCACTTCCAGCTTAGCTGTGCAGAAGAAGAACAACAAGAAGAAGAAATATCTCGAAATATGTCCGTCAGGCCCCTTCCCTTGAGATAAATCTGCAAATATCTCGGAAACGAAGCGAGCTATGGCAAAATGTTAAGAGACCTGTTTTGTAGAGAATTAAGTTTCCTACTTTTTATGTTCTATGATATTTTTCGATCAGATGCGTAGTTCTCGAGATATATCAAGATATTTAAAAGTTCCGAAGCCGCACCAAAATAATAGAGATACAGAAACACCGTGGCCCCTTTCTTTGAGATAACTCTGCACTATTGCGAGCTGCAAATGCCACTTCCAGCTTAGCTGTGCAGAAGAAGAACAACAAGAAGAAGAAATATCTCGAAATATGTCCGTCAGGCCCCTTCCCTTGAGATAAATCTGCAAATATCTCGGAAACGAAGCGAGCTATGGCAAAATGTTAAGAGACCTGTTTTGTAGAGAATTAAGTTTCCTACTTTTTATGTTCTATGATATTTTTCGATCAGATGCGTAGTTCTCGAGATATATCAAGATATTTAAAAGTTCCGAAGCCGCACCAACATAATAGAGATACAGAAACACCGTGGCCCCTTTCTATGAGATAACTCTGCACTATTGCGACCTGCAAATGCCACTTCCAGCTTAGCTGTGCAGAAGAAGAACAACAAGAAGAAGAAATATCTCGAAATATGTCCGTCAGGCCCCTTCCCTTGAGATATATCTGCAAATATCTCGGAAACGAAACGAGCTATGGCAAAATCTTAAGAGACCTTTTTTGTAGAGAATTATGTTTCCTACAATTTATGTTCTATGATATTTTTTGATCAGAAGCGTAGTTTTCGAGATATATCGAGATATTTAAAAGATCCGAAGCCGCACCAACATAATAGAGATACAGAAACACCGTGGCCCCTTTCTTTGAGATAACTCTGCACTATTGCGAGCTGCAAATGCCACTTCCAGCTTAGCTGTGCAGAAGAAGAACAACAAGAAGAAGAAATATCTCGAAATATGTCCGTCAGGCCCCTTCCCTTGAGATATATCTGCAAATATCTCGGAAACGAAGCGAGCTATGGCAAAATGTTAAGAGACCTTTTTGTAGAGAATTAAGTTTCCTACTTTTTATGTTCTATGATATTTTTTGATCAGATGCGTAGTTCTCGAGATATATCAAGATATTTTAAAGTTCCGAAGCCGCACCAACATAATAGAGATACAGAAACACCGTGGCCCCTTTCTTTGAGATAACTCTGCACTATTGCGAGCTGGAAATGCCACTTCCAGTTTAGCTGTGCAGAAGAAGAACAACAAGAAGAAGAAATATCTCGAAATATGTCCGTCAGGCCCCTTCCCTTGAGATAAATCTGCAAATATCTCGGAAACAAAGCGAGCTATGGCAAAATGTTAAGAGACCTTTTTTGTAGAGAATTAAGTTTCCTACTTTTTATGTTCTATGATATTTTTTGATCATATGCGTAGTTCTCGAGATATATCAAGATATTTAAAAGTTCCGAAGCCGCACCAACATAATAGAGATACAGAAACACCGTGGCCCCTTTCTTTGAGATAACTCTGCACTATTGCGAGCTGCAAATGCCACTTCGAGCTTAGCTGTGCAGAAGAAGAACAACAAGAAGAAGAAATATCTCGAAATATGTCCGTCAGACCCCTTCCCTTGAGATAAATCTGCAAATATCTCGGAAACGAAGCGAGCTATGGCAAAATGTTAAGAGACCTTTTTTGTAGAGAATTATGTTTCCTACAATTTACGTTCTATGATATTGTTTGATCAGAAGCGTAGTTTTCGAGATATATCGAGATATTTAAAAGATCCGAAGCCGCACCAACATAATAGAGATACAGAAACACTGTGGCCCCTTTCTATGAGATAACTCTGCACTATTGCGACCTGCAAATGCCACTTCCAGCTTAGCTGTGCAGAAGAAGAACAACAAGAAGAAGAAATATCTCGAAATATGTCCGTCAAGCCCCTTCCCTTGAGATATATCTGCAAATATCTCGGAAACGAAGCGAGCTATGGCAAAATGTTAAGATACCTCTTTTGTAGAGAATTAAGTTTCCTACTTTTTATGTTCTATGATATTTTTTGATCAGAAGCGCAGTTTTCGAGATATATCGAGATATTTACAAGTTCCGAAGCCGCACCAACATAATAGAGATACAGAAACACCGTGGCCCCTTTCTTTGAGATAACTCTGCACTATTGCGAGCTGCAAATGCCACTTCGAGCTTAGCTGTGCAGAAGAAGAACAACAAGAAGAAGAAATATCTCGAAATATGTCCGTCAGACCCCTTCCCTTGAGATAAATCTGCAAATATCTCGGAAACGAAGCGAGCTATGGCAAAATGTTAAGAGACCTTTTTTGTAGAGAATTATGTTTCCTACAATTTACGTTCTATGATATTGTTTGATCAGAAGCGTAGTTTTCGAGATATATCGAGATATTTAAAAGATCCGAAGCCGCACCAACATAATAGAGATACAGAAACACTGTGGCCCCTTTCTATGAGATAACTCTGCACTATTGCGACCTGCAAATGCCACTTCCAGCTTAGCTGTGCAGAAGAAGAACAACAAGAAGAAGAAATATCTCGAAATATGTCCGTCAAGCCCCTTCCCTTGAGATATCTCTGCAAATATCTCGGAAACGAAGCGAGCTATGGCAAAATGTTAAGATACCTCTTTTGTAGAGAATTAAGTTTCCTACTTTTTATGTTCTATGATATTTTTTGATCAGAAGCGTAGTTTTCGAGATATATCGAGATATTTACAAGTTCCGAAGCCGCACCAACATAATAGAGATACAGAAACACCGTGGCCCCTTTCTTTGAGATAACTCTGCACTAGTGCGAGCCGCAAATGCCACTTCCAGCTTAGCTGTGCAGAAGAAGAACAACAAGAAGAAGAAATATCTCGAAATATGTCCGTCAGACCCCTTCCCTTGAGATAAATCTGCAAATATCTCGGAAACGAAGCGAGCTATGGCAAAATGTTAAGAGACCTTTTTTGTAGAGAATTATGTTTCCTACAATTTACGTTCTATGATATTGTTTGATCAGAAGCGTAGTTTTCGAGATATATCGAGATATTTAAAAGATCCGAAGCCGCACCAACATAATAGAGATACAGAAACACCGTGGCCCCTTTCTATGAGATAACTCTGCACTATTGCGACCTGCAAATGCCACTTCCAGCTTAGCTGTGCAGAAGAAGAACAACAAGAAGAAGAAATATCTCGAAATATGTCCGTCAAGCCCCTTCCCTTGAGATATATCTGCAAATATCTCGGAAACGAAGCGACCTATGGCAAAATGTTAAGAGACCTTTTTTGTAGAGAATTAAGTTTCCTACTTTTTATGTTCTATGATATTTTTTGATCAGATGCGTAGTTCTCGAGATATATCAAGATATTTTAAAGTTCCGAAGCCGCACCAACATAATAGAGATACAGAAACACCGTGGCCCCTTTCTTTGAGATAACTCTGCACTATTGCGAGCTGGAAATGCCACTTCCAGTTTAGCTGTGCAGAAGAAGAACAACAAGAAGAAGAAATATCTCGAAATATGTCCGTCAGGCCCCTTCCCTTGAGATAAATCTGCAAATATCTCGGAAACGAAGCGAGCTATGGCAAAATGTTAAGATACCTCTTTTGTAGAGAATTAAGTTTCCTACTTTTTATGTTCTATGATATTTTTTGATCAGAAGCGTAGTTTTCGAGATATATCGAGATATTTACAAGTTCCGAAGCCGCACCAACATAATAGAGATACAGAAACACCGTGGCCCCTTTCTTTGAGATAACTCTGCACTAGTGCGAGCCGCAAATGCCACTTCCAGCTTAGCTGTGCAGAAGAAGAACAACAAGAAGAAGAAATATCCCGAAATATGTCCGTCAGGCCCCTTCCCTCGAGATAAATCTGCAAATATCTCGGAAACGAACCGAGCTATGGCAAAATGTTAAGAGACCTTTTTTGTAGAGAATTAAGTTTCCTACTTTTTATGTTCTATGATATTTTTTGATCAGATGCGTAGTTCTCGAGATATATCAAGATATTTAAAAGTTCCGAAGCCGCACCAACATAATAGAGATATAGAAACACCGTGGCCCCTTTCTGTGAGATAACTCTGCACTATTGCGAGCTGCAAATGCCACTTCCAGCTTAGCTGTGCAGAAGAAGAACAACAAGAAGAAGAAATATCTCGAAATATGTCCGTCAGGCCCCTTCCCTTGAGATAAATCTGCAAATATCTCGGAAACGAAGCGAGCTATGGCAAAATGTTAAGAGACCTTTTTGTAGAGAATTAAGTTTCCTACTTTTTATGTTCTATGATATTTTTTGATCAGATGCGTAGTTCTCGAGATATATCAAGATATTTTAAAGTTCCGAAGCCGCACCAACATAATAGAGATACAGAAACACCGTGGCCCCTTTCTTTGAGATAACTCTGCACTATTGCGAGCTGGAAATGCCACTTCCAGTTTAGCTGTGCAGAAGAAGAACAACAAGAAGAAGAAATATCTCGAAATATGTCCGTCAGGCCCCTTCCCTTGAGATAAATCTGCAAATATCTCGGAAACAAAGCGAGCTATGGCAAAATGTTAAGAGACCTTTTTTGTAGAGAATTAAGTTTCCTACTTTTTATGTTCTATGATATTTTTTGATCATATGCGTAGTTCTCGAGATATATCAAGATATTTAAAAGTTCCGAAGCCGCACCAACATAATAGAGATACAGAAACACCGTGGCCCCTTTCTTTGAGATAACTCTGCACTATTGCGAGCTGCAAATGCCACTTCGAGCTTAGCTGTGCAGAAGAAGAACAACAAGAAGAAGAAATATCTCGAAATATGTCCGTCAGACCCCTTCCCTTGAGATAAATCTGCAAATATCTCGGAAACGAAGCGAGCTATGGCAAAATGTTAAGAGACCTTTTTTGTAGAGAATTATGTTTCCTACAATTTACGTTCTATGATATTGTTTGATCAGAAGCGTAGTTTTCGAGATATATCGAGATATTTAAAAGATCCGAAGCCGCACCAACATAATAGAGATACAGAAACACTGTGGCCCCTTTCTATGAGATAACTCTGCACTATTGCGACCTGCAAATGCCACTTCCAGCTTAGCTGTGCAGAAGAAGAACAACAAGAAGAAGAAATATCTCGAAATATGTCCGTCAAGCCCCTTCCCTTGAGATATATCTGCAAATATCTCGGAAACGAAGCGAGCTATGGCAAAATGTTAAGATACCTCTTTTGTAGAGAATTAAGTTTCCTACTTTTTATGTTCTATGATATTTTTTGATCAGAAGCGCAGTTTTCGAGATATATCGAGATATTTACAAGTTCCGAAGCCGCACCAACATAATAGAGATACAGAAACACCGTGGCCCCTTTCTTTGAGATAACTCTGCACTATTGCGAGCTGCAAATGCCACTTCGAGCTTAGCTGTGCAGAAGAAGAACAACAAGAAGAAGAAATATCTCGAAATATGTCCGTCAGACCCCTTCCCTTGAGATAAATCTGCAAATATCTCGGAAACGAAGCGAGCTATGGCAAAATGTTAAGAGACCTTTTTTGTAGAGAATTATGTTTCCTACAATTTACGTTCTATGATATTGTTTGATCAGAAGCGTAGTTTTCGAGATATATCGAGATATTTAAAAGATCCGAAGCCGCACCAACATAATAGAGATACAGAAACACTGTGGCCCCTTTCTATGAGATAACTCTGCACTATTGCGACCTGCAAATGCCACTTCCAGCTTAGCTGTGCAGAAGAAGAACAACAAGAAGAAGAAATATCTCGAAATATGTCCGTCAAGCCCCTTCCCTTGAGATATCTCTGCAAATATCTCGGAAACGAAGCGAGCTATGGCAAAATGTTAAGATACCTCTTTTGTAGAGAATTAAGTTTCCTACTTTTTATGTTCTATGATATTTTTTGATCAGAAGCGTAGTTTTCGAGATATATCGAGATATTTACAAGTTCCGAAGCCGCACCAACATAATAGAGATACAGAAACACCGTGGCCCCTTTCTTTGAGATAACTCTGCACTAGTGCGAGCCGCAAATGCCACTTCCAGCTTAGCTGTGCAGAAGAAGAACAACAAGAAGAAGAAATATCTCGAAATATGTCCGTCAGGCCCCTTCCCTCGAGATACATCTGCAAATATCTCGGAAACGAAGCGAGCTATGGCAAAATGTTAAGAGACCTTTTTTGTAGAGAATTAAGTTTCCTACTTTTTATGTTCTATGATATTTTTTGATCAGATGCGTAGTTCTCGAGATATATCAAGATATTTAAAAGTTCCGAAGCCGCACCAACATAATAGAGATACAGAAACACCGTGGCCCCTTTCTGTGAGATAACTCTGCACTATTGCGAGCTGCAAATGCCACTTCCAGCTTAGCTGTGCAGAAGAAGAACAACAAGAAGAAGAAATATCTCGAAATATGTCCGTCAGACCCCTTCCCTTGAGATAAATCTGCAAATATCTCGGAAACGAAGCGAGCTATGGCAAAATGTTAAGAGACCTTTTTTGTAGAGAATTATGTTTCCTACAATTTACGTTCTATGATATTGTTTGATCAGAAGCGTAGTTTTCGAGATATATCGAGATATTTAAAAGATCCGAAGCCGCACCAACATAATAGAGATACAGAAACACTGTGGCCCCTTTCTATGAGATAACTCTGCACTATTGCGACCTGCAAATGCCACTTCCAGCTTAGCTGTGCAGAAAAAGAACAACAAGAAGAAGAAATATCTCGAAATATGTCCGTCAAGCCCCTTCCCTTGAGATATCTCTGCAAATATCTCGGAAACGAAGCGAGCTATGGCAAAATGTTAAGATACCTCTTTTGTAGAGAATTAAGTTTCCTACTTTTTATGTTCTATGATATTTTTTGATCAGAAGCGTAGTTTTCGAGATATATCGAGATATTTACAAGTTCCGAAGCCGCACCAACATAATAGAGATACAGAAACACCGTGGCCCCTTTCTTTGAGATAACTCTGCACTAGTGCGAGCCGCAAATGCCACTTCCAGCTTAGCTGTGCAGAAGAAGAACAACAAGAAGAAGAAATATCTCGAAATATGTCCGTCAGGCCCCTTCCCTCGAGATACATCTGCAAATATCTCGGAAACGAAGCGAGCTATGGCAAAATGTTAAGAGACCTTTTTTGTAGAGAATTAAGTTTCCTACTTTTTATGTTCTATGATATTTTTTGATCAGATGCGTAGTTCTCGAGATATATCAAGATATTTAAAAGTTCCGAAGCCGCACCAACATAATAGAGATACAGAAACACCGTGGCCCCTTTCTGTGAGATAACTCTGCACTATTGCGAGCTGCAAATGCCACTTCCAGCTTAGCTGTGCAGAAGAAGAACAACAAGAAGAAGAAATATCTCGAAATATGTCCGTCAGGCCCCTTCCCTTGAGATATATCTGCAAATATCTCGGAAACGAAACGAGCTATGGCAAAATGTTAAGAGACCTTCTTTGTAGAGAATTATGTTTCCTACAATTTACGTTCTATGATATTGTTTGATCAGAAGCGTAGTTTTCGAGATATATCGAGATATTTAAAAGATCCGAAGCCGCACCAACATAATAGAGATACAGAAACACCGTGGCCCCTTTCTATGAGATAACTCTGCACTATTGCGAGCTGCAAATGCCACTTCGAGCTTAGCTGTGCAGAAGAAGAACAACAAGAAGAAGAAATATCTCGAAATATGTCCGTCAGGCCCCTTCCCTTGAGATAAATCTGCAAATATCTCGGAAACGAAGCGAGCTATGGCAAAATGTTAAGAG
Source organism: Osmia lignaria lignaria (assembly GCF_051020975.1). Classification (NCBI taxonomy): domain Eukaryota; kingdom Metazoa; phylum Arthropoda; class Insecta; order Hymenoptera; family Megachilidae; genus Osmia; species Osmia lignaria. The sequence continues at coordinate 943,519 of NW_027478174.1, read as the reverse complement.
ACCTGTTTTGTAGAGAATTAAGTTTCCTACTTTTTATGTTCTATGATATTTTTCGATCCGATGCGTAGTTCTCGAGATATATCAAGATATTTAAAAGTTCCGAAGCCGCACCAACATAATAGAGATACAGAAACACCGTGGCCCCTTTCTTTGAGATAACTCTGCACTATTGCGAGCTGCAAATGCCACTTCCAGCTTAGCTGTGCAGAAGAAGAACAACAAGAAGAAGAAATATCTCGAAATATGTCCGTCAGGCCCCTTCCCTTGAGATAAATCTGCAAATATCTCGGAAACGAAGCGAGCTATGGCAAAATGTTAAGAGACCTGTTTTGTAGAGAATTAAGTTTCCTACTTTTTATGTTCTATGATATTTTTCGATCAGATGCGTAGTTCTCGAGATATATCAAGATATTTAAAAGTTCCGAAGCCGCACCAACATAATAGAGATACAGAAAGACCGTGGCCCCTTTCTTTGAGATAACTCTGCACTATTGCGAGCTGCAAATGCCACTTCGAGCTTAGCTGTGCAGAAGAAGAACAACAAGAAGAAGAAATATCTCGAAATATGTCCGTCAGACCCCTTCCCTTGAGATAAATCTGCAAATATCTCGGAAACGAAGCGAGCTATGGCAAAATGTTAAGAGACCTTCTTTGTAGAGAATTAAGTTTCCTACAATTTACGTTCTATGATATTGTTTGATCAGAAGCGTAGTTTTCGAGATATATCGAGATATTTAAAAGATCCGAAGCCGCACCAACATAATAGAGATACAGAAACACCGTGGCCCCTTTCTATGAGATAACTCTGCACTATTGCGAGCTGCAAATGCCACTTCGAGCTTAGCTGTGCAGAAGAAGAACAACAAGAAGAAGAAATATCTCGAAATATGTCCGTCAGGCCCCTTCCCTTGAGATAAATCTGCAAATATCTCGGAAACGAAGCGAGCTATGGCAAAATGTTAAGAGACCTGTTTTGTAGAGAATTAAGTTTCCTACTTTTTATGTTCTATGATATTTTTCGATCCGATGCGTAGTTCTCGAGATATATCAAGATATTTAAAAGTTCCGAAGCCGCACCAACATAATAGAGATACAGAAACACCGTGGCCCCTTTCTTTGAGATAACTCTGCACTATTGCGAGCTGCAAATGCCACTTCCAGCTTAGCTGTGCAGAAGAAGAACAACAAGAAGAAGAAATATCTCGAAATATGTCCGTCAGGCCCCTTCCCTTGAGATAAATCTGCAAATATCTCGGAAACAAAGCGAGCTATGGCAAAATGTTAAGAGACCTTTTTTGTAGAGAATTAAGTTTCCTACTTTTTATGTTCTATGATATTTTTTGATCAGATGCGTAGTTCTCGAGATATATCAAGATATTTAAAAGTTCCGAAGCCGCACCAACATAATAGAGATACAGAAACACCGTGGCCTCTTTCTTTGAGATAACTCTGCACTATTGCGATCTGTAAATGCCACTTCCAGCTTAGCTGTGTAGAAGAAGAACAACACGAAGAAGAAATATCTCGAAATATGTCCGTCAGGCCCCTTCCCTTGAGATAAATCTGCAAATATCTCGGAAACGAAGCGAGCTATGGCAAAATGTTAAGAGACCTGTTTTGTAGAGAATTAAGTTTCCTACTTTTTATGTTCTATGATATTTTTTGATCAGAAGCGTAGTTTTCGAGATATATCGAGATATTTACAAGTTCCGAAGCCGCACCAACATAATAGAGATACAGAAACACCGTGGCCCCTTTCTTTGAGATAACTCTGCACTATTGCGAGCTGCAAATGCCACTTCGAGCTTAGCTATGCAGAAGAAGAACAACAAGAAGAAGAAATATCTCGAAATATGTCCGTCAGACCCCTTCCCTTGAGATAAATCTGCAAATATCTCGGAAACGAAGCGAGCTATGGCAAAATGTTAAGAGACCTTTTTTGTAGAGAATTATGTTTCCTACAATTTACGTTCTATGATATTGTTTGATCAGAAGCGTAGTTTTCGAGATATATCGAGATATTTAAAAGATCCGAAGCCGCACCAACATAATAGAGATACAGAAACACTGTGGCCCCTTTCTATGAGATAACTCTGCACTATTGCGACCTGCAAATGCCACTTCCAGCTTAGCTGTGCAGAAGAAGAACAACAAGAAGAAGAAATATCTCGAAATATGTCCGTCAAGCCCCTTCCCTTGAGATATCTCTGCAAATATCTCGGAAACGAAGCGAGCTATGGCAAAATGTTAAGAGACCTGTTTTGTAGAGAATTAAGTTTCCTACTTTTTATGTTCTATGATATTTTTCGATCAGATGCGTAGTTCTCGAGATATATCAAGATATTTAAAAGTTCCGAAGCCGCACCAACATAATAGAGATACAGAAACACCGTGGCCCCTTTCTTTGAGATAACTCTGCACTATTGCGAGCTGCAAATGCCACTTCCAGCTTAGCTGTGCAGAAGAAGAACAACAAGAAGAAGAAATATCTCGAAATATGTCCGTCAGGCCCCTTCCCTTGAGATAAATCTGCAAATATCTCGGAAACGAAGCGAGCTATGGCAAAATGTTAAGAGACCTGTTTTGTAGAGAATTAAGTTTCCTACTTTTTATGTTCTATGATATTTTTCGATCAGATGCGTAGTTCTCGAGATATATCAAGATATTTAAAAGTTCCGAAGCCGCACCAACATAATAGAGATACAGAAACACCGTGGCCCCTTTCTATGAGATAACTCTGCACTATTGCGACCTGCAAATGCCACTTCCAGCTTAGCTGTGCAGAAGAAGAACAACAAGAAGAAGAAATATCTCGAAATATGTCCGTCAAGCCCCTTCCCTTGAGATATATCTGCAAATATCTCGGAAACGAAGCGAGCTATGGCAAAATGTTAAGATACCTCTTTTGTAGAGAATTAAGTTTCCTACTTTTTATGTTCTATGATATTTTTTGATCAGAAGCGTAGTTTTCGAGATATATCGAGATATTTACAAGTTCCGAAGCCGCAACCAACATAATAGAGATACAGAAACACCGTGGCCCCTTTCTTTGAGATAACTCTGCACTAGTGCGAGCCGCAAATGCCACTTCCAGCTTAGCTGTGCAGAAGAAGAACAACAAGAAGAAGAAATATCTCGAAATATGTCCGTCAGGCCCCTTCCCTCGAGATAAATCTGCAAATATCTCGGAAACGAAGCGAGCTATGGCAAAATGTTAAGAGACCTTTTTTGTAGAGAATTAGGTTCCTACTTTTTATGTTCTATGATATTTTTTGATCAGATGCGTAGTTCTCGAGATATATCAAGATATTTAAAAGTTCCGAAGCCGCACCAACATAATAGAGATACAGAAACACCGTGGCCCCTTTCTGTGAGATAACTCTGCACTATTGCGAGCTGCAAATGCCACTTCCAGCTTAGCTGTGCAGAAGAAGAACAACAAGAAGAAGAAATATCTCGAAATATGTCCGTCAGGCCCCTTCCCTTGAGATATATCTGCAAATATCTCGGAAACGAAACGAGCTATGGCAAAATCTTAAGAGACCTTTTTTGTAGAGAATTATGTTTCCTACAATTTATGTTCTATGATATTTTTTGATCAGAAGCGTAGTTTTCGAGATATATCGAGATATTTAAAAGATCCGAAGCCGCACCAACATAATAGAGATACAGAAACACCGTGGCCCCTTTCTATGAGATAACTCTGCACTATTGCGAGCTGCAAATGCCACTTCGAGCTTAGCTGTGCAGAAGAAGAACAACAAGAAGAAGAAATATCTCGAAATATGTCCGTCAGGCCCCTTCCCTTGAGATAAATCTGCAAATATCTCGGAAACGAAGCGAGCTATGGCAAAATCTTAAGAGACCTGTTTTGTAGAGAATTAAGTTTCCTACTTTTTATGTTCTATGATATTTTTCGATCCGATGCGTAGTTCTCGAGATATATCAAGATATTTAAAAGTTCCGAAGCCGCACCAACATAATAGAGATACAGAAACACCGTGGCCCCTTTCTTTGAGATAACTCTGCACTATTGCGAGCTGCAAATGCCACTTCCAGCTTAGCTGTGCAGAAGAAGAACAACAAGAAGAAGAAATATCTCGAAATATGTCCGTCAGGCCCCTTCCCTTGAGATAAATCTGCAAATATCTCGGAAACGAAGCGAGCTATGGCAAAATGTTAAGAGACCTGTTTTGTAGACAATTAAGTTTCCTACTTTTTATGTTCTATGATATTTTTCGATCAGATGCGTAGTTCTCGAGATATATCAAGATATTTAAAAGCTCCGAAGCCGCACCAACATAATAGAGATACAGAAACACCGTGGCCCCTTTCTTTGAGATAACTCTGCACTATTGCGAGCTGCAAATGCCACTTCGAGCTTAGCTGTGCAGAAGAAGAACAACAAGAAGAAGAAATATCTCGAAATATGTCCGTCAGGCCCCTTCCCTTGAGATAAATCTGCAAATATCTCGGAAACGAAGCGAGCTATGGCAAAATGTTAAGAGACCTGTTTTGTAGACAATTAAGTTTCCTACTTTTTATGTTCTATGATATTTTTCGATCAGATGCGTAGTTCTCGAGATATATCAAGATATTTAAAAGCTCCGAAGCCGCACCAACATAATAGAGATACAGAAACACCGTGGCCCCTTTCTTTGAGATAACTCTGCACTATTGCGAGCTGCAAATGCCACTTCGAGCTTAGCTGTGCAGAAGAAGAACAACAAGAAGAAGAAATATCTCGAAATATGTCCGTCAGGCCCCTTCCCTTGAGATATATCTGCAAATATCTCGGAAACGAAACGAGCTATGGCAAAATCTTAAGAGACCTTTTTTGTAGAGAATTATGTTTCCTACAATTTATGTTCTATGATATTTTTTGATCAGAAGCGTAGTTTTCGAGATATATCGAGATATTTAAAAGATCCGAAGCCGCACCAACATAATAGAGATACAGAAACACCGTGGCCCCTTTCTATGAGATAACTCTGCACTATTGCGAGCTGCAAATGCCACTTCGAGCTTAGCTGTGCAGAAGAAGAACAACAAGAAGAAGAAATATCTCGAAATATGTCCGTCAGGCCCCTTCCCTTGAGATAAATCTGCAAATATCTCGGAAACGAAGCGAGCTATGGCAAAATCTTAAGAGACCTGTTTTGTAGAGAATTAAGTTTCCTACTTTTTATGTTCTATGATATTTTTCGATCCGATGCGTAGTTCTCGAGATATATCAAGATATTTAAAAGTTCCGAAGCCGCACCAACATAATAGAGATACAGAAACACCGTGGCCCGTTTCTTTGAGATAACTCTGCACTATTGCGAGCTGCAAATGCCACTTCCAGCTTAGCTGTGCAGAAGAAGAACAACAAGAAGAAGAAATATCTCGAAATATGTCCGTCAGGCCCCTTCCCTTGAGATAAATCTGCAAATATCTCGGAAACGAAGCGAGCTATGGCAAAATGTTAAGAGACCTGTTTTGTAGAGAATTAAGTTTCCTACTTTTTATGTTCTATGATATTTTTCGATCAGATGCGTAGTTCTCGAGATATATCAAGATATTTAAAAGTTCCGAAGCCGCACCAACATAATAGAGATACAGAAAGACCGTGGCCCCTTTCTTTGAGATAACTCTGCACTATTGCGAGCTGCAAATGCCACTTCGAGCTTAGCTGTGCAGAAGAAGAACAACAAGAAGAAGAAATATCTCGAAATATGTCCGTCAGACCCCTTCCCTTGAGATAAATCTGCAAATATCTCGGAAACGAAGCGAGCTATGGCAAAATGTTAAGAGACCTTTTTTGTAGAGAATTATGTTTCCTACAATTCACGTTCTATGATATTGTTTGATCAGAAGCGTAGTTTTCGAGATATATCGAGATATTTAAAAGATCCGAAGCCGCACCAACATAATAGAGATACAGAAACACCGTGGCCCCTTTCTATGAGATAACTCTGCACTATTGCGAGCTGCAAATGCCACATCGAGCTTAGCTGTGCAGAAGAAGAACAACAAGAAGAAGAAATATCTCGAAATATGTCCGTCAGGCCCCTTCCCTTGAGATAAATCTGCAAATATCTCGGAAACGAAGCGAGCTATGGCAAAATGTTAAGAGACCTGTTTTGTAGAGAATTAAGTTTCCTACTTTTTATGTTCTATGATATTTTTCGATCCGATGCGTAGTTCTCGAGATATATCAAGATATTTAAAAGTTCCGAAGCCGCACCAACATAATAGAGATACAGAAACACCGTGGCCCCTTTCTTTGAGATAACTCTGCACTATTGCGAGCTGCAAATGCCACTTCCAGCTTAGCTGTGCAGAAGAAGAACAACAAGAAGAAGAAATATCTCGAAATATGTCCGTCAGGCCCCTTCCCTTGAGATATATCTGCAAATATCTCGGAAACGAAACGAGCTATGGCAAAATCTTAAGAGACCTTTTTTGTAGAGAATTATGTTTCCTACAATTTATGTTCTATGATATTTTTTGATCAGAAGCGTAGTTTTCGAGATATATCGAGATATTTAAAAGATCCGAAGCCGCACCAACATAATAGAGATACAGAAACACCGTGGCCCCTTTCTATGAGATAACTCTGCACTATTGCGAGCTGCAAATGCCACTTCGAGCTTAGCTGTGCAGAAGAAGAACAACAAGAAGAAGAAATATCTCGAAATATGTCCGTCAGGCCCCTTCCCTTGAGATAAATCTGCAAATATCTCGGAAACGAAGCGAGCTATGGCAAAATCTTAAGAGACCTGTTTTGTAGAGAATAAAGTTTCCTACTTTTTATGTTCTATGATATTTTTCGATCCGATGCGTAGTTCTCGCTATATATCAAGATATTTAAAAGTTCCGAAGCCGCACCAACATAATAGAGATACAGAAACACCGTGGCCCCTTTCTTTGAGATAACTCTGCACTATTGCGAGCTGCAAATGCCACTTCCAGCTTAGCTGTGCAGAAGAAGAACAACAAGAAGAAGAAATATCTCGAAATATGTCCGTCAGGCCCCTTCCCTTGAGATAAATCTGCAAATATCTCGGAAACGAAGCGAGCTATGGCAAAATGTTAAGAGACCTGTTTTGTAGAGAATTAAGTTTCCTACTTTTTCTGTTCTATGATATTTTTCGATCAGATGCGTAGTTCTCGAGATATATCAAGATATTTAAAAGTTCCGAAGCCGCACCAACATAATAGAGATACAGAAAGACCGTGGCCCCTTTCTTTGAGATAACTCTGCACTATTGCGAGCTGCAAATGCCACTTCGAGCTTAGCTGTGCAGAAGAAGAACAACAAGAAGAAGAAATATCTCGAAATATGTCCGTCAGACCCCTTCCCTTGAGATAAATCTGCAAATATCTCGGAAACGAAGCGAGCTATGGCAAAATGTTAAGAGACCTTTTTTGTAGAGAATTATGTTTCCTACAATTCACGTTCTATGATATTGTTTGATCAGAAGCGTAGTTTTCGAGATATATCGAGATATTTAAAAGATCCGAAGCCGCACCAACATAATAGAGATACAGAAACACCGTGGCCCCTTTCTATGAGATAACTCTGCACTATTGCGAGCTGCAAATGCCACATCGAGCTTAGCTGTGCAGAAGAAGAACAACAAGAAGAAGAAATATCTCGAAATATGTCCGTCAGGCCCCTTCCCTTGAGATAAATCTGCAAATATCTCGGAAACGAAGCGAGCTATGGCAAAATGTTAAGAGACCTGTTTTGTAGAGAATTAAGTTTCCTACTTTTTATGTTCTATGATATTTTTCGATCCGATGCGTAGTTCTCGAGATATATCAAGATATTTAAAAGTTCCGAAGCCGCACCAACATAATAGAGATACAGAAACACCGTGGCCCCTTTCTTTGAGATAACTCTGCACTATTGCGAGCTGCAAATGCCACTTCCAGCTTAGCTGTGCAGAAGAAGAACAACAAGAAGAAGAAATATCTCGAAATATGTCCGTCAGGCCCCTTCCCTTGAGATAAATCTGCAAATATCTCGGAAACGAAGCGAGCTATGGCAAAATGTTAAGAGACCTGTTTTGTAGAGAATTAAGTTTCCTACTTTTTATGTTCTATGATATTTTTCGATCAGATGCGTAGTTCTCGAGATATATCAAGATATTTAAAAGCTCCGAAGCCGCACCAACATAATAGAGATACAGAAACACCGTGGCCCCTTTCTTTGAGATAACTCTGCACTATTGCGAGCTGCAAATGCCACTTCGAGCTTAGCTGTGCAGAAGAAGAACAACAAGAAGAAGAAATATCTCGAAATATGTCCGTCAGGCCCCTTCCCTTGAGATAAATCTGCAAATATCTCGGAAACGAAGCGAGCTATGGCAAAATGTTAAGAGACCTGTTTTGTAGAGAATTAAGTTTCCTACTTTTTATGTTCTATGATATTTTTCGATCAGATGCGTAGTTCTCGAGATATATCAAGATATTTAAAAGCTCCGAAGCCGCACCAACATAATAGAGATACAGAAACACCGTGGCCCCTTTCTTTGAGATAACTCTGCACTATTGCGAGCTGCAAATGCCACTTCCAGCTTAGCTGTGCAGAAGAAGAACAACAAGAAGAAGAAATATCTCGAAATATGTCCGTCAGGCCCCTTCCCTTGAGATAAATCTGCAAATATCTCGGAAACGAAGCGAGCTATGGTAAAATGTTAAGAGACCTTTTTTGTAGAGAATTAAGTTTCCTACTTTTTATGTTCTATGATATTTTTTGATCAGATGCGTAGTTCTCGAGATATATCAAGATATTTAAAAGCTCCGAAGCCGCACCAACATAATAGAGATACAGAAACACCGTGGCCCCTTTCTTTGAGATAACTCTGCACTATTGCGACCTGCAAATGCCACTTCCAGCTTAGCTGTGCAGAAGAAGAACAACAAGAAGAAGAAATATCTCGAAATATGTCCGTCAGGCCCCTTCCCTTGAGATATATCTGCAAATATCTCGGAAACGAAGCGAACTATGGCAAAATGTTAAGATACCTTTTTTGTAGAGAATTAAGTTTCCTACTTTTTATGTTCTATGATATTTTTTGATCAGATGCGTAGTTCTCGAGATATATCAAGATATTTAAAAGCTTCGAAGCTGCACCAACATAATAGAGGTACAGAAACACCGTGGCCCCTTTCTTTGAGATAACTCTGCACTATTGCGAGCTGCAAATGCCACTTCCAGCTTAGCTGTGAAAGAAGAAGAACAACAAGAAGAAGAAATATTTCGAAATATGTCCGTCAGGCCCTTTCCCTTGAGATAAATCTGCAAATATCTCGGAAACGAAGCGAGCTATGGCAAAATGTTAAGAGACCTTTTTTGTAGAGAATTAAGTTTTCTACTTTTTATGTTCCATGATATTTTTTGATCAGATGCGTAGTTCTCGAGATATATCAAGATATTTAAAAGCTTCGAAGCTGCACCAACATAATAGAGGTACAGAAACACCGTGGCCCCTTTCTTTGAGATAACTCTGCACTATTGCGAGCTGCAAATGCCACTTCCAGCTTAGCTGTGAAAGAAGAAGAACAACAAGAAGAAGAAATATCTGGAAATATGTCCGTTAGGCCCCTTCCCTTGAGATAAATCTGCAAATATCTCGGAAACGAAGCGAGCTATGGCAAAATGTTAAGAGACCTTTTTTGTAGAGAATTAAGTTTCCTACTTTTTATGTTCTATGATATTTTTTGATCAGATGCGTAGTTCTCGAGATATATCAAGATATTTAAAAGCTCCGAAGCCGCACCAACATAATAGAGATACAGAAACACCGTGGCCCCTTTCTTTGAGATAACTCTGCACTATTGCGAGCTGCAAATGCCACTTCGAGCTTAGCTGTGCAGAAGAAGAACAACAAGAAGAAGAAATATCTCGAAATATGTCCGTCAGGCCCCTTCCCTTGATATAAATCTGCAAATATCTCGGAAACGAAGCGAGCTATGGCAAAATGTTAAGAGACCTGTTTTGTAGAGAATTAAGTTTCCTACTTTTTATGTTCTATGATATTTTTCGATCAGATGCGTAGTTCTCGAGATATATCAAGATATTTAAAAGTTCCGAAGCCGCACCAACATAATAGAGATACAGAAACACCGTGGCCCCTTTCTTTGAGATAACTCTGCACTATTGCGAGCTGCAAATGCCACTTCGAGCTTAGCTGTGCAGAAGAAGAACAACAAGAAGAAGAAATATCTCGAAATATGTCCGTCAGACCCCTTCCCTTGAGATAAATCTGCAAATATCTCGGAAACGAAGCGAGCTATGGCAAAATGTTAAGAGACCTTTTTTGTAGAGAATTATGTTTCCTACAATTTACGTTCTATGATATTGTTTGATCAGAAGCGTAGTTTTCGAGATATATCGAGATACTTAAAAGATCCGAAGCCGCACCAACATAATAGAGATACAGAAACACCGTGGCCCCTTTCTATGAGATAACTCTGCACTATTGCGACCTGCAAATGCCACTTCCAGCTTAGCTGTGCAGAAGAAGAACAACAAGAAGAAGAAATATCTCGAAATATGTCCGTCAAGCCCCTTCCCTTGAGATATATCTGCAAATATCTCGGAAACGAAGCGAGCTATGGCAAAATGTTAAGATACCTCTTTTGTAGAGAATTAAGTTTCCTACTTTTTATGTTCTATGATATTTTTTGATCAGATGCGTAGTTCTCGAGATATATCAAGATATTTAAAAGTTCCGAAGCTGCACCAACATAATAGAGGTACAGAAACACCGTGGCCCCTTTCTTTGAGATAACTCTGCACTATTGCGAGCTGCAAATGCCACTTCCAGCTTAGCTGTGCAGAAGAAGAACAACAAGAAGAAGAAATATTTCGAAATATGTCCGTCAGGCCCCTTCCCTTGAGATAAATCTGCAAATATCTCGGAAACGAAGCGAGCTACGGCAAAATGTTAAGAGACCTTTTTTGTAGAAAATTAGGTTTCCTACTTTTTATGTTCTATGATATTTTTTGATCAGATGCGTAGTTCTCGAGATATATCAAGATATTTAAAAGTTCCGAAGCCGCACCAACATAATAGAGCTACAGAAACACCGTGGCCCCTTTCTTTGAGATAACTCTGCACTATTGCGAGCTGCAAATGCCACTTCCAGCTTAGCTGTGAAAGAAGAAGAACAACAAGAAGAAGAAATATTTCGAAATATGTCCGTCAGGCCCTTTCCCTTGAGATAAATCTGCAAATATCTCGGAAACGAAGCGAGCTATGGCAAAATGTTAAGAGACCTTTTTTGTAGAGAATTAAGTTTCCTACTTTTTATGTTCTATGATATTTTTTGATCAGATGCGTAGTTCTCGAGATATATCAAGATATTTAAAAGCTGCGAAGCCGCACCAACATAATAGAGATACAGAAACACCGTGGCCCCTTTCATTGAGATAACTCTGCACTATTGCGACCTGCAAATGCCACTTCCAGCTTAGCTGTGCAGAAGAAGAACAACAAGAAGAAGAAATATCTCGAAATATGTCCGTCAGGCCCCTTCCCTTGAGATATATCTGCAAATATCTCGGAAACAAAGCGAACTATGGCAAAATGTTAAGATACCTTTTTTGTAGAGAATTAAGTTTCCTACTTTTTATGTTCTATGATATTTTTTGATCAGATGCGTAGTTCTCGAGATATATCAAGATATTTAAAAGCTTCGAAGCTGCACCAACATAATAGAGGTACAGAAACACCGTGGCCCCTTTCTTTGAGATAACTCTGCACTATTGCGAGCTGCAAATGCCACTTCCAGCTTAGCTGTGAAAGAAGAAGAACAACAAGAAGAAGAAATATTTCGAAATATGTCCGTCAGGCCCTTTCCCTTGAGATAAATCTGCAAATATCTCGGAAACGAAGCGAGCTATGGCAAAATGTTAAGAGACCTTTTTTGTAGAGAATTAAGTTTTCTACTTTTTATGTTCCATGATATTTTTTGATCAGATGCGTAGTTCTCGAGATATATCAAGATATTTAAAAGCTTCGAAGCTGCACCAACATAATAGAGGTACAGAAACACCGTGGCCCCTTTCTTTGAGATAACTCTGCACTATTGCGAGCTGCAAATGCCACTTCCAGCTTAGCTGTGAAAGAAGAAGAACAACAAGAAGAAGAAATATCTGGAAATATGTCCGTTAGGCCCCTTCCCTTGAGATAAATCTGCAAATATCTCGGAAACGAAGCGAGCTATGGCAAAATGTTAAGAGACCTTTTTTGTAGAGAATTAAGTTTCCTACTTTTTATGTTCTATGATATTTTTTGATCAGATGCGTAGTTCTCGAGATATATCAAGATATTTAAAAGCTCCGAAGCCGCACCAACATAATAGAGATACAGAAACACCGTGGCCCCTTTCTTTGAGATAACTCTGCACTATTGCGAGCTGCAAATGCCACTTCGAGCTTAGCTGTGCAGAAGAAGAACAACAAGAAGAAGAAATATCTCGAAATATGTCCGTCAGGCCCCTTCCCTTGATATAAATCTGCAAATATCTCGGAAACGAAGCGAGCTATGGCAAAATGTTAAGAGACCTGTTTTGTAGAGAATTAAGTTTCCTACTTTTTATGTTCTATGATATTTTTCGATCAGATGCGTAGTTCTCGAGATATATCAAGATATTTAAAAGTTCCGAAGCCGCACCAACATAATAGAGATACAGAAACACCGTGGCCCCTTTCTATGAGATAACTCTGCACTATTGCGATCTGCAAATGCCACTTCCAGCTTAGCTGTGCAGAAGAAGAACAACAAGAAGAAGAAATATCTCGAAATATGTCCGTCAAGCCCCTTCCCTTGAGATATATCTGCAAATATCTCGGAAACGAAGCGAGCTATGGCAAAATGTTAAGATACCTCTTTTGTAGAGAATTAAGTTTCCTACTTTTTATGTTCTATGATATTTTTTGATCAGATGCGTAGTTCTCGAGATATATCAAGATATTTAAAAGTTCCGAAGCTGCACCAACATAATAGAGGTACAGAAACACCGTGGCCCCTTTCTTTGAGATAACTCTGCACTATTGCGAGCTGCAAATGCCACTTCCAGCTTAGCTGTGCAGAAGAAGAACAACAAGAAGAAGAAATATTTCGAAATATGTCCGTCAGGCCCCTTCCCTTGAGATAAATCTGCAAATATCTCGGAAACGAAGCGAGCTACGGCAAAATGTTAAGAGACCTTTTTTGTAGAAAATTAGGTTTCCTACTTTTTATGTTCTATGATATTTTTTGATCAGATGCGTAGTTCTCGAGATATATCAAGATATTTAAAAGTTCCGAAGCCGCACCAACATAATAGAGCTACAGAAACACCGTGGCCCCTTTCTTTGAGATAACTCTGCACTATTGCGAGCTGCAAATGCCACCTCCAGCTTGGCTGTGAAAGAAGAAGAACAACAAGAAGAAGAAATATTTCGAAATATGTCCGTCAGGCCCTTTCCCTTGAGATAAATCTGCAAATATCTCGGAAACGAAGCGAGCTATGGCAAAATGTTAAGATACCTTTTTTGTAGAGAATTAAGTTTCCTACTTTTTATGTTCTATGATATTTTTTGATCAGATGCGTAGTTCTCGAGATATATCAAGATATTTAAAAGCTTCGAAGCTGCACCAACATAATAGAGGTACAGAAACACCGTGGCCCCTTTCTTTGAGATAACTCTGCACTATTGCGAGCTGCAAATGCCACTTCCAGCTTAGCTGTGCAGAAGAAGAACAACAAGAAGAAGAAATATCTCGAAATATGTCCGTCAGGCCCCTTCCCTTGATATAAATCTGCAAATATCTCGGAAACGAAGCGAGCTATGGCAAAATGTTAAGCGACCTTTTTTGTAGAGAATTAAGTTTCCTACTTTTTATGTTCTATGATATTTTTTGATCAGATGCGTAGTTCTCGAGATATATCAAGATATTTAAAAGCTCCGAAGCCGCACCAACATAATAGAGATACAGAAACACCGTGGCCCCTTTCTTTGAGATAACTCTGCACTATTGCGCGCTGCAAATGCCACTTCCAGCTTAGCTGTGCAGAAGAAGAACAACAAGAAGAAGAAATATCTCGAAATATGTCCGTCAGGCCCCTTCCCTTGAGATAAATCTGCAAATATCTCGGAAACGAAGCGAGCTATGGCAAAATGTTAAGAGACCTTTTTTGTAGAGAATTAAGTTTCCTACTTTTTATGTTCTATGATATTTTTTGATCAGATGCGTAGTTCTCGAGATATATCAAGATATTTAAAAGCTGCGAAGCCGCACCAACATAATAGAGATACAGAAACACCGTGGCCCCTTTCTTTGAGATAACTCTGCACTATTGCGACCTGCAAATGCCACTTCCAGCTTAGCTGTGCAGAAGAAGAACAACAAGAAGAAGAAATATCTCGAAATATGTCCGTCAGGCCCCTTCCCTTGAGATATATCTGCAAATATCTCGGAAACAAAGCGAACTATGGCAAAATGTTAAGATACCTTTTTTGTAGAGAATTAAGTTTCCTACTTTTTATGTTCTATGATATTTTTTGATCAGATGCGTAGTTCTCGAGATATATCAAGATATTTAAAAGCTTCGAAGCTGCACCAACATAATAGAGGTACAGAAACACCGTGGCCCCTTTCTTTGAGATAACTCTGCACTATTGCGAGCTGCAAATGCCACTTCCAGCTTAGCTGTGAAAGAAGAAGAACAACAAGAAGAAGAAATATTTCGAAATATGTCCGTCAGGCCCTTTCCCTTGAGATAAATCTGCAAATATCTCGGAAACGAAGCGAGCTATGGCAAAATGTTAAGAGACCTTTTTTGTAGAGAATTAAGTTTTCTACTTTTTATGTTCCATGATATTTTTTGATCAGATGCGTAGTTCTCGAGATATATCAAGATATTTAAAAGCTCCGAAGCCGCACCAACATAATAGAGATACAGAAACACCGTGGCCCCTTTCTTTGAGATAACTCTGCACTATTGCGAGCTGCAAATGCCACTTCGAGCTTAGCTGTGCAGAAGAAGAACAACAAGAAGAAGAAATATCTCGAAATATGTCCGTCAGGCCCCTTCCCTTGATATAAATCTGCAAATATCTCGGAAACGAAGCGAGCTATGGCAAAATGTTAAGAGACCTGTTTTGTAGAGAATTAAGTTTCCTACTTTTTATGTTCTATGATATTTTTCGATCAGATGCGTAGTTCTCGAGATATATCAAGATATTTAAAAGTTCCGAAGCCGCACCAACATAATAGAGATACAGAAACACCGTGGCCCCTTTCTTTGAGATAACTCTGCACTATTGCGAGCTGCAAATGCCACTTCGAGCTTAGCTGTGCAGAAGAAGAACAACAAGAAGAAGAAATATCTCGAAATATGTCCGTCAGACCCCTTCCCTTGAGATAAATCTGCAAATATCTCGGAAACGAAGCGAGCTATGGCAAAATGTTAAGAGACCTTTTTTGTAGAGAATTATGTTTCCTACAATTTACGTTCTATGATATTGTTTGATCAGAAGCGTAGTTTTCGAGATATATCGAGATACTTAAAAGATCCGAAGCCGCACCAACATAATAGAGATACAGAAACACCGTGGCCCCTTTCTATGAGATAACTCTGCACTATTGCGATCTGCAAATGCCACTTCCAGCTTAGCTGTGCAGAAGAAGAACAACAAGAAGAAGAAATATCTCGAAATATGTCCGTCAAGCCCCTTCCCTTGAGATATATCTGCAAATATCTCGGAAACGAAGCGAGCTATGGCAAAATGTTAAGATACCTCTTTTGTAGAGAATTAAGTTTCCTACTTTTTATGTTCTATGATATTTTTTGATCAGATGCGTAGTTCTCGAGATATATCAAGATATTTAAAAGTTCCGAAGCTGCACCAACATAATAGAGGTACAGAAACACCGTGGCCCCTTTCTTTGAGATAACTCTGCACTATTGCGAGCTGCAAATGCCACTTCCAGCTTAGCTGTGCAGAAGAAGAACAACAAGAAGAAGAAATATTTCGAAATATGTCCGTCAGGCCCCTTCCCTTGAGATAAATCTGCAAATATCTCGGAAACGAAGCGAGCTACGGCAAAATGTTAAGAGACCTTTTTTGTAGAAAATTAGGTTTCCTACTTTTTATGTTCTATGATATTTTTTGATCAGATGCGTAGTTCTCGAGATATATCAAGATATTTAAAAGTTCCGAAGCCGCACCAACATAATAGAGCTACAGAAACACCGTGGCCCCTTTCTTTGAGATAACTCTGCACTATTGCGAGCTGCAAATGCCACCTCCAGCTTGGCTGTGAAAGAAGAAGAACAACAAGAAGAAGAAATATTTCGAAATATGTCCGTCAGGCCCTTTCCCTTGAGATAAATCTGCAAATATCTCGGAAACGAAGCGAGCTATGGCAAAATGTTAAGATACCTTTTTTGTAGAGAATTAAGTTTCCTACTTTTTATGTTCTATGATATTTTTTGATCAGATGCGTAGTTCTCGAGATATAGCAAGATATTTAAAAGCTTCGAAGCTGCACCAACATAATAGAGGTACAGAAACACCGTGGCCCCTTTCTTTGAGATAACTCTGCACTATTGCGAGCTGCAAATGCCACTTCCAGCTTAGCTGTGCAGAAGAAGAACAACAAGAAGAAGAAATATCTCGAAATATGTCCGTCATATATCTCGGAAACGAAGCGAGCTATGGCAAAATGTTAAGAGACCTTTTTTGTAGAGAATTAAGTTTCCTACTTTTTATGTTCTATGATATTTTTTGATCAGATGCGTAGTTCTCGAGATATATCAAGATATTTAAAAGTTCCGAAGCCGCACCAACATAATAGAGATACAGAAACACCGTGGCCCCTTTCTTTCAGATAACTCTGCACTATTGCGAGCTGGAAACGCCACTTCCAGTTTAGCTGTGCAGAAGAAGAACAACAAGAAGAAGAAATATCTCGAAATATGTCCGTCAGGCCCCTTCCCTTGAGATATATCTGCAAATATCTCGGAAACGAAACGAGCTATGGCAAAATGTTAAGAGACCTTTTTTGTAGAGAATTAAGTTTCCTACTTTTTATGTTCTATGATATTTTTTGATCAGATGCGTAGTTCTCGAGATATATCAAGATATTTAAAAGTTCCGAAGCCGCACCAACATAATAGAGCTACAGAAACACCGTGGCCCCTTTCTTTGAGATAACTCTGCACTATTGCGCGCTGCAAATGCCACTTCCAGCTTAGCTGTGCAGAAGAAGAACAACAAGAAGAAGAAATATCTCGAAATATGTCCGTCAGGCCCCTTCCCTTGAGATAAATCTGCAAATATCTCGGAAACGAAGCGAGCTATGGCAAAATGTTAAGAGACCTTTTTTGTAGAGAATTAAGTTTCCTACTTTTTATGTTCTATGATATTTTTTGATCAGATGCGTAGTTCTCGAGATATATCAAGATATTTAAAAGCTCCGAAGCCGCACCAACATAATAGAGATACAGAAACACCGTGGCGCCTTTCTTTGAGATAACTCTGCACTATTGCGACCTGCAAATGCCACTTCCAGCTTAGCTGTGCAGAAGAAGAACAACAAGAAGAAGAAATATCTCGAAATATGTCCGTCAGGCCCCTTCCCTTGAGATATATCTGCAAATATCTCGGAAACGAAGCGAACTATGGCAAAATGTTAAGATACCTTTTTTGTAGAGAATTAAGTTTCCTACTTTTTATGTTCTATGATGTTTTTTGATCAGATGCGTAGTTCTCGAGATATATCAAGATATTTAAAAGCTTCGAAGCTGCACCAACATAATAGAGGTACAGAAACACCGTGGCCCCTTTCATTGAGATAACTCTGCACTATTGCGAGCTGCAAATGCCACTTCCAGCTTAGCTGTGAAAGAAGAAGAACAACAAGAAGAAGAAATATTTCGAAATATGTCCGTCAGGCCCTTTCCCTTGAGATAAATCTGCAAATATCTCGGAAACGAAGCGAGCTATGGCAAAATGTTAAGAGACCTTTTTTGTAGAGAATTAAGTTTCCTACCTTTTATGTTCTATGATATTTTTTGATCAGATGCGTAGTTCTCGAGATATATCAAGATATTTAAAAGCTTCGAAGCTGCACCAACATAATAGAGGTACAGAAACACCGTGGCCCCTTTCATTGAGATAACTCTGCACTATTGCGAGCTGCAAATGCCACTTCCAGCTTAGCTGTGAAAGAAGAAGAACAACAAGAAGAAGAAATATTTCGAAATATGTCCGTCAGGCCCTTTCCCTTGAGATAAATCTGCAAATATCTCGGAAACGAAGCGAGCTATGGCAAAATGTTAAGAGACCTTTTTTGTAGAGAATTAAGTTTTCTACTTTTTATGTTCCATGATATTTTTTGATCAGATGCGTAGTTCTCGAGATATATCAAGATATTTAAAAGCTTCGAAGCTGCACCAACATAATAGAGGTACAGAAACACCGTGGCCCCTTTCTTTGAGATAACTCTGCACTATTGCGAGCTGCAAATGCCACTTCCAGCTTAGCTGTGAAAGAAGAAGAACAACAAGAAGAAGAAATATCTCGAAATATGTCCGTCAGGCCCCTTCCCTTGATATAAATCTGCAAATATCTCGGAAACGAAGCGAGCTATGGCAAAATGTTAAGAGACCTGTTTTGTAGAGAATTAAGTTTCCTACTTTTTATGTTCTATGATATTTTTCGATCAGATGCGTAGTTCTCGAGATATATCAAGATATTTAAAAGTTCCGAAGCCGCACCAACATAATAGAGATACAGAAACACCGTGGCCCCTTTCTTTGAGATAACTCTGCACTATTGCGAGCTGCAAATGCCACTTCGAGCTTAGCTGTGCAGAAGAAGAACAACAAGAAGAAGAAATATCTCGAAATATGTCCGTCAGACCCCTTCCCTTGAGATAAATCTGCAAATATCTCGGAAACGAAGCGAGCTATGGCAAAATGTTAAGAGACCTTTTTTGTAGAGAATTATGTTTCCTACAATTTACGTTCTATGATATTGTTTGATCAGAAGCGTAGTTTTCGAGATATATCGAGATACTTAAAAGATCCGAAGCCGCACCAACATAATAGAGATACAGAAACACCGTGGCCCCTTTCTATGAGATAACTCTGCACTATTGCGACCTGCAAATGCCACTTCCAGCTTAGCTGTGCAGAAGAAGAACAACAAGAAGAAGAAATATCTCGAAATATGTCCGTCAGGCCCCTTCCCTTGAGATATATCTGCAAATATCTCGGAAACGAAGCGAGCTATGGCAAAATGTTAAGAGACCTGTTTTGTAGACAATTAAGTTTCCTACTTTTTATGTTCTATGATATTTTTCGATCAGATGCGTAGTTCTCGAGATATATCAAGATATTTAAAAGCTCCGAAGCCGCACCAACATAATAGAGATACAGAAACACCGTGGCCCCTTTCTTTGAGATAACTCTGCACTATTGCGAGCTGCAAATGCCACTTCGAGCTTAGCTGTGCAGAAGAAGAACAACAAGAAGAAGAAATATCTCGAAATATGTCCGTCAGGCCCCTTCCCTTGATATAAATCTGCAAATATCTCGGAAACGAAGCGAGCTATGGCAAAATGTTAAGAGACCTGTTTTGTAGAGAATTAAGTTTCCTACTTTTTATGTTCTATGATATTTTTCGATCAGATGCGTAGTTCTCGAGATATATCAAGATATTTAAAAGTTCCGAAGCCGCACCAACATAATAGAGATACAGAAACACCGTGGCCCCTTTCTTTGAGATAACTCTGCACTATTGCGAGCTGCAAATGCCACTTCGAGCTTAGCTGTGCAGAAGAAGAACAACAAGAAGAAGAAATATCTCGAAATATGTCCGTCAGACCCCTTCCCTTGAGATAAATCTGCAAATATCTCGGAAACGAAGCGAGCTATGGCAAAATGTTAAGAGACCTTTTTTGTAGAGAATTATGTTTCCTACAATTTACGTTCTATGATATTGTTTGATCAGATGCGTAGTTCTCGAGATATATCAAGATATTTAAAAGTTCCGAAGCCGCACCAACATAATAGAGCTACAGAAACACCGTGGCCCCTTTCTTTGAGATAACTCTGCACTATTGCGCGCTGCAAATGCCACTTCCAGCTTAGCTGTGCAGAAGAAGAACAACAAGAAGAAGAAATATCTCGAAATATGTCCGTCAGGCCCCTTCCCTTGAGATATATCTGCAAATATCTCGGAAACGAAGCGAACTATGGCAAAATGTTAAGATACCTTTTTTGTAGAGAATTAAGTTTCCTACTTTTTATGTTCTATGATGTTTTTTGATCAGATGCGTAGTTCTCGAGATATATCAAGATATTTAAAAGCTTCGAAGCTGCACCAACATAATAGAGGTACAGAAACACCGTGGCCCCTTTCATTGAGATAACTCTGCACTATTGCGAGCTGCAAATGCCACTTCCAGCTTAGCTGTGAAAGAAGAAGAACAACAAGAAGAAGAAATATTTCGAAATATGTCCGTCAGGCCCTTTCCCTTGAGATAAATCTGCAAATATCTCGGAAACGAAGCGAGCTATGGCAAAATGTTAAGAGACCTTTTTTGTAGAGAATTAAGTTTCCTACTTTTTATGTTCTATGATATTTTTTGATCAGATGCGTAGTTCTCGAGATATATCAAGATATTTAAAAGCTTCGAAGCTGCACCAACATAATAGAGGTACAGAAACACCGTGGCCCCTTTCATTGAGATAACTCTGCACTATTGCGAGCTGCAAATGCCACTTCCAGCTTAGCTGTGAAAGAAGAAGAACAACAAGAAGAAGAAATATTTCGAAATATGTCCGTCAGGCCCTTTCCCTTGAGATAAATCTGCAAATATCTCGGAAACGAAGCGAGCTATGGCAAAATGTTAAGAGACCTTTTTTGTAGAGAATTAAGTTTTCTACTTTTTATGTTCCATGATATTTTTTGATCAGATGCGTAGTTCTCGAGATATATCAAGATATTTAAAAGCTTCGAAGCTGCACCAACATAATAGAGGTACAGAAACACCGTGGCCCCTTTCTTTGAGATAACTCTGCACTATTGCGAGCTGCAAATGCCACTTCCAGCTTAGCTGTGAAAGAAGAAGAACAACAAGAAGAAGAAATATCTCGAAATATGTCCGTCAGGCCCCTTCCCTTGATATAAATCTGCAAATATCTCGGAAACGAAGCGAGCTATGGCAAAATGTTAAGAGACCTGTTTTGTAGAGAATTAAGTTTCCTACTTTTTATGTTCTATGATATTTTTCGATCAGATGCGTAGTTCTCGAGATATATCAAGATATTTAAAAGTTCCGAAGCCGCACCAACATAATAGA
Organism: Osmia lignaria lignaria; assembly: GCF_051020975.1. NCBI lineage: Eukaryota > Metazoa > Arthropoda > Insecta > Hymenoptera > Megachilidae > Osmia > Osmia lignaria. Next base: position 922,157 of record NW_027478174.1, on the reverse strand, counting down.
GATACAGAAACACCGTGGCCCCTTTCTTTGAGATAACTCTGCACTATTGCGAGCTGCAAATGCCACTTCGAGCTTAGCTGTGCAGAAGAAGAACAACAAGAAGAAGAAATATCTCGAAATATGTCCGTCAGACCCCTTCCCTTGAGATAAATCTGCAAATATCTCGGAAACGAAGCGAGCTATGGCAAAATGTTAAGAGACCTTTTTTGTAGAGAATTATGTTTCCTACAATTTACGTTCTATGATATTGTTTGATCAGAAGCGTAGTTTTCGAGATATATCGAGATACTTAAAAGATCCGAAGCCGCACCAACATAATAGAGATACAGAAACACCGTGGCCCCTTTCTTTGAGATAACTCTGCACTATTGCGAGCTGCAAATGCCACTTCGAGCTTAGCTGTGCAGAAGAAGAACAACAAGAAGAAGAAATATCTCGAAATATGTCCGTCAGACCCCTTCCCTTGAGATAAATCTGCAAATATCTCGGAAACGAAGCGAGCTATGGCAAAATGTTAAGAGACCTTTTTTGTAGAGAATTATGTTTCCTACAATTTACGTTCTATGGTATTGTTTGATCAGAAGCGTAGTTTTCGAGATATATCGAGATACTTAAAAGATCCGAAGCCGCACCAACATAATAGAGATACAGAAACACCGTGGCCCCTTTCTATGAGATAACTCTGCACTATTGCGACCTGCAAATGCCACTTCCAGCTTAGCTGTGCAGAAGAAGAACAACAAGAAGAAGAAATATCTCGAAATATGTCCGTCAAGCCCCTTCCCTTGAGATATATCTGCAAATATCTCGGAAACGAAGCGAGCTATGGCAAAATGTTAAGATACCTCTTTTGTAGAGAATTAAGTTTCCTACTTTTTATGTTCTATGATATTTTTTGATCAGATGCGTAGTTCTCGAGATATATCAAGATATTTAAAAGTTCCGAAGCTGCACCAACATAATAGAGGTACAGAAACACCGTGGCCCCTTTCTTTGAGATAACTCTGCACTATTGCGAGCTGCAAATGCCACTTCCAGCTTAGCTGTGCAGAAGAAGAACAACAAGAAGAAGAAATATTTCGAAATATGTCCGTCAGGCCCCTTCCCTTGAGATAAATCTGCAAATATCTCGGAAACGAAGCGAGCTACGGCAAAATGTTAAGAGACCTTTTTTGTAGAAAATTAGGTTTCCTACTTTTTATGTTCTATGATATTTTTTGATCAGATGCGTAGTTCTCGAGATATATCAAGATATTTAAAAGTTCCGAAGCCGCACCAACATAATAGAGCTACAGAAACACCGTGGCCCCTTTCTTTGAGATAACTCTGCACTATTGCGAGCTGCAAATGCCACTTCCAGCTTAGCTGTGAAAGAAGAAGAACAACAAGAAGAAGAAATATTTCGAAATATGTCCGTCAGGCCCTTTCCCTTGAGATAAATCTGCAAATATCTCGGAAACGAAGCGAGCTATGGCAAAATGTTAAGAGACCTTTTTTGTAGAGAATTAAGTTTTCTACTTTTTATGTTGCATGATATTTTTTGATCAGATGCGTAGTTCTCGAGATATATCAAGATATTTAAAAGCTTCGAAGCTGCACCAACATAATAGAGGTACAGAAACACCGTGGCCCCTTTCTTTGAGATAACTCTGCACTATTGCGAGCTGCAAATGCCACTTCCAGCTTAGCTGTGAAAGAAGAAGAACAACAAGAAGAAGAAATATCTGGAAATATGTCCGTTAGGCCCCTTCCCTTGAGATAAATCTGCAAATATCTCGGAAACGAAGCGAGCTATGGCAAAATGTTAAGCGACCTTTTTTGTAGAGAATTAAGTTTCCTACTTTTTATGTTCTATGATATTTTTTGATCAGATGCGTAGTTCTCGAGATATATCAAGATATTTAAAAGCTCCGAAGCCGCACCAACATAATAGAGATACAGAAACACCGTGGCCCCTTTCTTTGAGATAACTCTGCACTATTGCGCGCTGCAAATGCCACTTCCAGCTTAGCTGTGCAGAAGAAGAACAACAAGAAGAAGAAATATCTCGAAATATGTCCGTCAGGCCCCTTCCCTTGAGATAAATCTGCAAATATCTCGGAAACGAAGCGAGCTATGGCAAAATGTTAAGAGACCTTTTTTGTAGAGAATTAAGTTTCCTACTTTTTATGTTCTATGATATTTTTTGATCAGATGCGTAGTTCTCGAGATATATCAAGATATTTAAAAGCTGCGAAGCCGCACCAACATAATAGAGATACAGAAACACCGTGGCCCCTTTCTTTGAGATAACTCTGCACTATTGCGACCTGCAAATGCCACTTCCAGCTTAGCTGTGCAGAAGAAGAACAACAAGAAGAAGAAATATCTCGAAATATGTCCGTCAGGCCCCTTCCCTTGAGATATATCTGCAAATATCTCGGAAACAAAGCGAACTATGGCAAAATGTTAAGATACCTTTTTTGTAGAGAATTAAGTTTCCTACTTTTTATGTTCTATGATATTTTTTGATCAGATGCGTAGTTCTCGAGATATATCAAGATATTTAAAAGCTTCGAAGCTGCACCAACATAATAGAGGTACAGAAACACCGTGGCCCCTTTCTTTGAGATAACTCTGCACTATTGCGAGCTGCAAATGCCACTTCCAGCTTAGCTGTGCAGAAGAAGAACAACAAGAAGAAGAAATATCTCGAAATATGTCCGTCAGGCCCCTTCCCTTGAGATATATCTGCAAATATCTCGGAAACGAAGCGAACTATGGCAAAATGTTAAGATACCTTTTTTGTAGAGAATTAAGTTTCCTACTTTTTATGTTCTATGATATTTTTTGATCAGATGCGTAGTTCTCGAGATATATCAAGATATTTAAAAGTTCCGAAGCCGCACCAACATAATAGAGGTACAGAAACACCGTGGCCCCTTTCTTTGAGATAACTCTGCACTATTGCGAGCTGCAAATGCCACTTCCAGCTTAGCTGTGAAAGAAGAAGAACAACAAGAAGAAGAAATATCTGGAAATATGTCCGTTAGGCCCCTTCCCTTGAGATAAATCTGCAAATATCTCGGAAACGAAGCGAGCTATGGCAAAATGTTCAGAGACCTTTTTTGTAGAGAATTAAGTTTCCTACTTTTTATGTTCTATGATATTTTTTGATCAGATGCGTAGTTCTCGAGATATATCAAGATATTTAAAAGCTCCGAAGCCGCACCAACATAATAGAGATACAGAAACACCGTGGCCCCTTTCTTTGAGATAACTCTGCACTATTGCGACCTGCAAATGCCACTTCCAGCTTAGCTGTGCAGAAGAAGAACAACAAGAAGAAGAAATATCTCGAAATATGTCCGTCAGGCCCCTTCCCTTGAGATATATCTGCAAATATCTCGGAAACGAAGCGAACTATGGCAAAATGTTAAGATACCTTTTTTGTAGAGAATTAAGTTTCCTACTTTTTATGTTCTATGATATTTTTTGATCAGATGCGTAGTTCTCGAGATATATCAAGATATTTAAAAGCTTCGAAGCTGCACCAACATAATAGAGGTACAGAAACACCGTGGCCCCTTTCTTTGAGATAACTCTGCACTATTGCGAGCTGCAAATGCCACTTCCAGCTTAGCTGTGAAAGAAGAAGAACAACAAGAAGAAGAAATATTTCGAAATATGTCCGTCAGGCCCTTTCCCTTGAGATAAATCTGCAAATATCTCGGAAACGAAGCGAGCTATGGCAAAATGTTAAGAGACCTTTTTTGTAGAGAATTAAGTTTTCTACTTTTTATGTTCCATGATATTTTTTGATCAGATGCGTAGTTCTCGAGATATATCAAGATATTTAAAAGCTTCGAAGCTGCACCAACATAATAGAGGTACAGAAACACCGTGGCCCCTTTCTTTGAGATAACTCTGCACTATTGCGAGCTGCAAATGCCACTTCCAGCTTAGCTGTGAAAGAAGAAGAACAACAAGAAGAAGAAATATCTGGAAATATGTCCGTTAGGCCCCTTCCCTTGAGATAAATCTGCAAATATCTCGGAAACGAAGCGAGCTATGGCAAAATGTTAAGAGACCTTTTTTGTAGAGAATTAAGTTTCCTACTTTTTATGTTCTATGATATTTTTTGATCAGATGCGTAGTTCTCGAGATATATCAAGATATTTAAAAGTTCCGAAGCCGCACCAACATAATAGAGATACAGAAACACCGTGGCCCCTTTCTTTGAGATAACTCTGCACTATTGCGCGCTGCAAATGCCACTTCCAGCTTAGCTGTGCAGAAGAAGAACAACAAGAAAAGAAATATCTCGAAATATGTCCGTCAGGCCACTTCCCTTGAGATAAATCTGCAAATATCTCGGAAACGAAGCGAGCTATCGCAAAATGTTAAGAGACCTTTTTTGTAGAGAATTAAGTTTCCTACAATTTACGTTCTCTGATATTTTTTGATCAGAAGCGTAGTTTTCGAGATATATCGAGATATTTAAAAGTTCCGAAGCCGCACCAACATAATAGAGATACAGAAACACCGTGGCCCCTTTCCTTGAGATAACTCTGCACTATTGCGACCTGCAAATGCCACTTCCAGCTTAGCTGTGCAGAAGAAGAACAACAAGAAGAAGAAATATCTCGAAATATGTCCGTCAGGCCCCTTCCCTTGAGATAAATCTGCAAATATCTCGGAAACGAAGCGAGCTATGGCAAAATGTTAAGATACCTTTTTTGTAGAGAATTAAGTTTCCTACTTTTTATGTTCTATGATATTTTTTGATCAGATGCGTAGTTCTCGAGATATATCAAGATATTTAAAAGTTCCGAAGCCGCACCAACATAATAGAGATACAGAAATACCGTGGCCCCTTTCTTTGAGATAACTCTGCACTATTGCGAGCTGCAAATGCCACTTCCAGCTTAGCTGTGCAGAAGAAGAACAACAAGAAGAAGAAGTATCTCGAAATATGTCCGTCAGGCCCCTTCCCTTGAGATAAATCTGCAAATATCTCGGAAACGAAGCGAGCTATGGCAAAATGTTAAGAGACCTTTTTTGTAGAGAATTAAGTTTTCTACTTTTTATGTTGCATGATATTTTTTCTCAGATGCGTAGTTCTCGAGATATATCAAGATATTTAAAAGTTCCGAAGCTGCACCAACATAATAGAGATACAGAAACACCGTGGCCCCTTTCTTTGAGATAACTCTGCACTAGTGCGAGCCGCAAATGCCACTTCCAGCTTAGCTGTGCAGAAGAAGAACAACAAGAAGAAGAAATATCTGGAAATATGTCCGTTAGGCCCCTTCCCTTGAGATAAATCTGCAAATATCTCGGAAACGAAGCGAGCTATGGCAAAATGTTGAGAGACCTTTTTTGTAGAGAATTAAGTTTCCTACTATTTATGTTCTATGATATTTTTTGATCAGATGCGTAGTTCTCGAGATATATCAAGATATTTAAAAGTTCCGAAGCCGCACCAACATAATAGAGATACAGAAACACCGTGGCCCCTTTCTTTGAGATAACTCTGCACTAGTGCGAGCCGCAAATGCCACTTCCAGCTTAGCTGTGCAGAAGAAGAACAACAAGAAGAAGAAATATCTCGAAATATGTCCGTCAGGCCCCTTCCCTTGAGATAAATCTGCAAATATCTCGGAAACGAAGCGAGCTATGGCAAAATGTTGAGAGACCTTATTTGTAGAGAATTAAGTTTCCTACTTTTTATGTTCTATGATATTTTTTGATCAGATGCGTAGTTCTCGAGATATATCAAGATATTTAAAAGTTCCGAAACCGCACCAACATAATAGAGTTACAGAAACACCGTGGCCCCTTTCTTTGAGATAACTCTGCACTAGTGCGAGCCGCAAATGCCACTTCCAGCTTAGCTGTGCAGAAGAAGAACAACAAGAAGAACAAATATCTCGAAATATGTCCGTCAGACCCCTTCCCTTGAGATAAATCTGCAAATATCTCGGAAACGAAGCGAGCTATGGCAAAGTGTTAAGAGACCTTTTTTGTAGAGAATTATGTTTCCTACTTTTTATGTTCAATGATATTTTTTGATCAGACGCGTAGTTCTCGACATATATCAAGATATTTAAAAGTTCTGAAGCTGCACCAACATAATAGAGATACAGAAACACCGTGGCCCCTTTCTTTGAGATAACTCTGCACTAGTCCGAGCCGCAAATGCCACTTCCAGCTTAGCTGTGCAGAAGAAGAACAACAAGAAGAAGAAATATCTCGAAATATGTCCGTCAGGCCCCTTCCCTTGAGATAAATCTGCAAATATCTCGGAAACGAAGCGAGCTATGGCAAAATGTTGAGAGACCTTATTTGTAGAGAATTAAGTTTCCTACTTTTTATGTTCTATGATATTTTTTGATCAGATGCGTAGTTCTCGAGATATATCAAGATATTTAAAAGTTCCGAAACCGCACCAACATAATAGAGTTACAGAAACACCGTGGCCCCTTTCTTTGAGATAACTCTGCACTAGTGCGAGCCGCAAATGCCACTTCCAGCTTAGCTGTGCAGAAGAAGAACAACAAGAAGAAGAAATATCTCGAAATATGTCCGTCAGACCCCTTCCCTTGAGATAAATCTGCAAATATCTCGGAAACGAAGCGAGCTATGGCAAAGTGTTAAGAGACCTTTTTTGTAGAGAATTATGTTTCCTACTTTTTATGTTCAATGATATTTTTTGATCAGACGCGTAGTTCTCGACATATATCAAGATATTTAAAAGTTCTGAAGCTGCACCAACATAATAGAGATACAGAAACACCGTGGCCCCTTTCTTTGAGATAACTCTGCACTAGTGCGAGCCGCAAATGCCACTTCCAGCTTAGCTGTGCAGAAGAAGAACAACAAGAAGAAGAAATATCTCGAAATATGTCCGTCAGACCCCTTCCCTTGAGATAAATCTGCAAATATCTCGGAAACGAAGCGAGCTATGGCAAAGTGTTAAGAGACCTTTTTTGTAGAGAATTATGTTTCCTACTTTTTATGTTCAATGATATTTTTTGATCAGACGCGTAGTTCTCGACATATATCAAGATATTTAAAAGTTCTGAAGCTGCACCAACATAATAGAGATACAGAAACACCGTGGCCCCTTTCTTTGAGATAACTCTGCACTAGTGCGAGCCGCAAATGCCACTTCCAGCTTAGCTGTGCAGAAGAAGAACAACAAGAAGAAGAAATATCTGGAAATATGTCCGTTAGGCCCCTTCCCTTGAGATAAATCTGCAAATATCTCGGAAACGAAGCGAGGTATGGCAAAATGTTGAGAGACCTTTTTTGTAGAGAATTAAGTTTGCTACTTTTTATGTTCTATGATATTTTTTGATCAGAAGCGTAGTTTTCGAGATATATCGAGATATTTAAAAGTTCCGAAGCCGCACCAACATAATAGAGATACAGAAACACCGTGGCCCCTTTCTTTGAGATACCTCTGCACTATTGCGAGCTGCAAATGCCACTTCCAGCTTAGCTGTGCAGAAGAAGTACAACAAGAAGAAGAAATATCTCGAAATATGTCCGTCAGGCCCCTTCCCTTGAGATATATCTGCAAATATCTCGGAAACGAAGCGAGGTATGGCAAAATGTTAAGAGACCTTTTTTGTAGAGAATTAAGTTTCCTACTTTTTATGTTCTATGATATTTTTTGATCAGATGCGTAGTTCTCGAGATATATCAAGATATTTAAAAGTTCCGAAGCCGCACCAACATAATAGAGATACAGAAACACCGTGGGCCCTTTCTTTGAGATACCTCTGCACTATTGCGAGCTGCAAATGCCACTTCCAGCTTAGCTGTGCAGAAGAAGAACAACAAGAAGAAGAAATATCTCGAAATATGTCCGTCAGGCCCCTTCCCTTGAGATGTATCTGCAAATATCTCGGAAACGAAGCGAGCTATGGCAAAATGTTAAGAGACCTTTTTTGTAGAGAATTAAGTTTCCTACTTTCTATGTTCTATGATATTTTTTGATCAGATGCCTAGTTCTCGAGATATATCAAGATATTTAAAAGTTCCGAAGCCGCACCAACATAGTAGAGATACAGAAACACCGTGGCCCCTTTCTTTGAGATAACTCTGCACTATTGCGAGCTGCAAATGCCACTTCCAGCTTAGCTGTGCAGAAGAAGAACAACAAGAAGAAGAAATATCTCGAAATATGTCCGTCAGGCCCGTTCCCTTGAGATGTATCTGCAAATATCTCGGAAACGAAGCGAGCTATGGCAAAATGTTAAGAGACCTTTTTGGGAGAGAATTATGTTTCCTACTTTTTATGTTCTATGATATTTTTTGATCAGATGCGTAGTTCTCGAGATATATCAAGATATTTAAAAGTTCCGAAGCCGCACCAACATAATAGAGATACAGAAACACCGTGGCCCCTTTCTTTGAGATAACTCTGCACTATTGCGAGCTGCAAATGCCACTTCCAGCTTAGCTGTGCAGAAGAAGAACAACAAGAAGAAGAAATATCTCGAAATATGTCCGTCAGGCCCCTTCCCTTGAGATAAATCTGCAAATATCTCGGAAACGAAGCGAGCTATGGCAAAATGTTAAGAGAGCTTTTTTGTAGAGAATTAAGTTTCCTACTTTTTATGTTCTATGATATTTTTTGATCAGATGCGTAGTTCTCGAGATATATCAAGATATTTAAAAGTTCCGAAGCCGCACCAACATAATAGAGATACAGAAACACCGTGGCCCCCTTCTTTGAGATAACTCTGCACTATTGCGAGCTGTAAATGCCACTTCCAGCTTAGCTGTGCAGAAGAAGAACAACAAGAAGAAGAAATATCTCGAAATATGTCCGTCAGGCCCCTTCCCTTGAGATAAATCTGCAAATATCTCGGAAACGAAGCGAGCTATGGCAAAATGTTAAGAGACCTTTTTTGTAGAGAATTAAGTTTCCTACTTTTTATGTTCTATGAGATTTTTTGATCAGATGCGTAGTTCTCGAGATATATCAAGATATTTAAAAGTTCCGAAGCCGCACCAACATAATAGAGATACAGAAACACCGTGGCCCCCTTCTTTGAGATAACTCTGCACTATTGCGAGCTGTAAATGCCACTTCCAGCTTAGCTGTGCAGAAGAAGAACAACAAGAAGAAGAAATATCTCGAAATATGTCCGTCAGGCCCCTTCCCTTGAGATAAATCTGCAAATATCTCGGAAAGGAAGCGAGCTATGGCAAAATCTTAAGAGACCTTATTTGTAGAGAATTAAGTTTCCTACTTTTTATGTTCTATGATATTTTTTGATCAGATGCGTAGTTCTCGAGATATATCAAGATATTTAAAAGTTCCGAAGCCGCACCAACATAATAGAGATACAGAAACACCGTGGCCCCTTTCTTTGAGATAACTCTGCACTATTGCGAGCTGGAAATGCCACTTCCAGTTTAGCTGTGCAGAAGAAGAACAGCAAGAAGAAGAAATATCTCGAAATATGTCCGTCAGGCCCGTTCCTTTGAGCTGAATCTGCAAATATCTCGGAAACGAATTGAGCTATGGCAAAATGTTAAGAGACGTTTTTTGTAGAGAATTGTTTCCTACTTTTTATGTTCTATGATATTTTTTGATCAGATGCGTAGTTCTCGAGATATATCAAGATATTTAAAAGTTCCGAAGCCGCACCAACATAATAGAGATACAGAAACACCGTGGCCCCTTTCTCTGAGATAACTCTGCACTAGTGCGAGCCGCAAATGCCACTTCCAGCTTACCTGTGCAGAAGAAGAACAACAAGAAGAAATATCTCGAAATATGTCCGTCAGGCCCCTTTCCTTGAGATAAATCTGCAAATATCTCGGAAACGAAGCGAGCTATGGCAAAATGTTAAGAGACCTTTTTTGTAGAGAATTAAGTTTCCTACTTTTTATGTTCTATGATATTTTTTGATCAGATGCGTAGTTCTCGAGATATATCAAGATATTTAAAAGTTCCGAAGCCGCACCAACATAATAGAGATACAGAAACACCGTGGCCCCTTTCTTTGAGATAACTCTGCACTATTGCGAGCTGGAAATGCCACTTCCAGTGTAGCTATGCAGAAGGAGAACAACAAGAAGAAGAAATATCTCGAAATATGTCCGTCAGGCCCCTTCCCTTGAGATAAATCTGCAAATATCTCGGAAACGAAGCGAGCTATGGCAAAATGTTAAGACACCTTTTTTGTAGAGAATTAAGTTTCCTACTTTCTATGTTCTATGATATTTTTTGATCAGATGGGTAGTTCTCGAGACATATCAAGATATTTAAAAGTTCCGAAGCCGCACCAACATAATAGAGATACAGAAACACCGTGGCCCCTCTCTTTGAGATAACTCTGCACTATTGCGAGCTGGAAATGCCACTTCCAGTTTAGCTGTGCAGAAGAAGAACAACAAGAAGAAGAAATATCTCGAAATATGTCCGTTAGGCCCCTTCCCTGGAGATAAATCTGCAAATATCTCGGAAACGAAGAGAGCTATGGCAAAATGTTAAGAGACCTTTTTTGTAGAGAATTAAGTTTCCTACTTTTTATGTTAAATGATATTTTTTGATCAGATGCGTACTTCTCGAGATATATCAAGATATTTAAAAGTTCCGAAGCCGCACCAACATAATAGAGATACAGAAACACCGTGGCCCCTTTCTTTGAGATAACTCTGCACTATTGCGAGCTGCAAATGCCACTTCCAGCTTAGCTGTGCAGAAGAAGAACAACAAGAAGAAGAAATATCTCGAAATATGTCCGTCAGGCCCCTTCCCTTGAGATAAATCTGCAAATATCTCGGAAACGAAGCGAGCTATGGCAAAATGTTTGGAGACCTTTCTTGTAGAGAATTAAGTTGCCTACTTTTTATGTAGTATGATATTTTTTGATCAGATGCGTAGTTCTCGAGATATATCAAGATATTTAAAAGTTCCGAAGCCGCACCAACATAATAGAGATACAGAAACACCGTGGCCCCTTTCTTTGAGATAACTCTGCACTAGTGCGAGCCGCAAATGCCACTTCGAGCTTAGCTGTGCAGAAGAAGAACAACAAGAAGAAATATCTCGAAATATGTCCGTCAGGCCCCTTCCCTTGAGATAAATCTGCAAATATCTCGGAAACGAAGCGAGCTATGGCAAAATGTTAAGAGACCTTTTTTGTAGAGAATTAAGTTTCCTACTTTTTATGTTCTATGATATTTTTTGATCAGATGCGTAGTTCTCGAGATATATCAAGATATTTAAAAGTTCCGAAGCCGCATCAACATAATAGAGATACAGAAACACCGTGGCCCCTTCCTTTGAGATAACTCCGCACTAGTGCGAGCCGCAAATGCCACTTCCAGCTTAGCTGTGCAGAAGAAGAACAACAAGAAGAAATATCTCGAAATATGTCCGTCAGGCCCCTTTCCTTGAGATAAATCTGCAAATATCTCGGAAACGAAGCGAGCTATGGCAAAATGTTAAGAGACCTTTTTTGTAGAGAATTAAGTTTCCTACTTTTTATGTTCTATGATATTTTTTGATCAGATGCGTAGTTCTCGAGATATATCAAGATATTTAAAAGTTCCGAAGCCGCACCAACATAATAGAGATACAGAAACACCGTGGCCCCTTTCTTTGAGATAATTCTGCACTATTGCGAGCTGGAAATGCCACTTCCAGTGTAGCTATGCAGAAGAAGAACAACAAGAAGAAGAAATGTCTCGAAATATGTCCGTCAGGCCCCTTCCCTTGAGATGTATCTGCAAGTATCTCGGAAACGAAGCGAGCTATGGCAAAATGTTAAGAGACCTTTTTTGTAGAGAATTAAGTTTCCTACTTTTTATGTTCTATGATATTTTTTGATCAGATGCGTAGTTCTCGAGATATATCAAGATATTTAAAAGTTCCGAAGCCGCACCAACATAATAGAGATACAGAAACACCGTGGCCCCTTTCTTTGAGATAACTCTGCACTAGTGCGAGCCGCAAATGCCACTTCCAGCTTACCTGTGCAGAAGAAGAACAACAAGAAGGAGAAATATCTCGAAATATGTCCGTTAAGCCCCTTCCCTTGAGATAAATCTGCAAATATCTCGGAAACGAAGAGAGCTATGGCAAAATGTTAAGAGACCTTTTTTGTAGAGAATTAAGTTTCCTACTTTTTATGTTCTATCATATTTTTTGATCAGATGCGTAGTTCTCGAGATATATCAAGATATTTAAAAGTTCCGAAGCCGCACCAACATAATAGAGATACAGAAACACCGTGGCCCCTTTCTTTGAGATACCTCTGCACTATTGCGAGCTGCAAATGCCACTTCCAGCTTAGCTGTGCAGAAGAAGAACAACAAGAAGAAGAAATATCTCGAAATATGTCCGTCAGGCCCCTTCCCTTGAGATATATCTGCAAATATCTCGGAAACGAAGCGAGCTATGGCAAAATGTTAAGAGACTTTTTTGTAGAGAATTAAGTTTCCTACTTTTTATGTTCTATGATATTTTTTGATCAGATGCCTAGTTCTCGAGATATATCAAGATATTTAAAAGTTCCGAAGCCGCACCAACATAATAGAGATACAGAAACACCGTGGCCCCTTTCTTTGAGATAACTCTGCACTAGTGCGAGCCGCAAATGCCACTTCCAGCTTAGCTGTGCAGAAGAAGAACAACAAGAAGAAGAAATATCTCGAAATATGTCCGTTAGGCCCCTTCCTTTGAGATAAATGTGCAAATATCTCGGAAACGAAGCGAGCTATGGCAAAATGTTAAGAGACCTTTTTTGTAGAGAATTAAGTTTCCTACTTTTTATGTTCTATGATATTTTTTGATCAGATGCGTAGTTCTCGAGATATATCAAGATATTTAAAAGTTCCGAAGCCGCACCAACATAATAGAGATACAGAAACACCGTGGCCCCTTTCTTTGAGATAACTCTGCACTAGTGCGAGCCGCAAATGCCACTTCCAGCTTACCTGTGCAGAAGAAGAACAACAAGAAGAAGAAATATCTCGAAATATGTCCGTCAGGCCCCTTCCCTTGAGATAAATCTGCAAATATCTCGGAAAGGAAGCGAGCTATGGCAAAATATTAAGAGACCTTATTTGTAGAGAATTAAGTTTCCTACTTTTTATGTTCTATGATATTTTTTGATCAGATGCGTAGTTCTCGAGATATATCAAGATATTTAAAAGTTCCGAAGCCGCACCAACATAATAGAGATACGGAAACACCGTGGCCCCTTTCTTTGAGATAACTCTCCACTATTGCGAGCTGCAAATGCCACTTCCAGCTTAGCTGTGCAGAAGAAGAACAACAAGAAGAAGAAATATCTCGAAATATGTCCGTTAGGCCCCTTCCTTTGAGATAAATGTGCAAATATCTCGGAAACGAAGCGAGCTATGGCAAAATGTTAAGAGACCTTTTTTGTAGAGAATTAAGTTTCCTACTTTTTATGTTCTATGATATTTTTTGATGAGATGCGTAGTTCTCGAGATATATCAAGATATTTAAAAGTTCCGAAGCCGCACCAACATAATAGAGATACAGAAACACCGTGGCCCCTTTCTTTGAGATAACTCTGCACTAGTGCGAGCCGCAAATGCCACTTCCAGCTTACCTGTGCAGAAGAAGAACAACAAGAAGAAGAAATATCTCGAAATATGTCCGTTAAGCCCCTTCCCTTGAGATAAATCTGCAAATATCTCGGAAACGAAGAGAGCTGTGGCAAAATGTTAAGAGACCTTTTTTGTAGAGAATTAAGTTTCCTACTTTTTATTTTCTATGATATTTTTTGATCAGATGCGTAGTTCTCGAGATATATCAAGATATTTAAAAGTTCCGAAGCCGCACCAACATAATAGAGATACAGAAACACCGTGGCCCCTTTCTATGAGATAACTCTGCACTATTGCGAGCTGCAAATGCCACTTCCAGCTTAGCTGTGCAGAAGAAGAACAACAAGAAGAAGAAATATCTCGAAATATGTCCGTCAGGCCCCTTCCCTTGAGATAAATCTGCAAATATCTCGGAAAGGAAGCGAGCTATGGCAAAATATTAAGAGACCTTATTTGTAGAGAATTAAGTTTCCTACTTTTTATGTTCTATGATATTTTTTGATCAGATGCGTAGTTCTCGAGATATATCAAGATATTTAAAAGTTCCGAAGCCGCACCAACATAATAGAGATACAGGAACACCGTGGCCCCTTTCTTTGAGATAACTCTGCACTATTGCGAGCTGCAAATGCCACTTCCAGCTTAGCTGTGCAGAAGAAGAACAACAAGAAGAAGAAATATCTCGAAATATGTCCGTTAGGCCCCTTCCTTTGAGATAAATGTGCAAATATCTCGGAAACGAAGCGAGCTATGGCAAAATGTTGAGAGACATTTTTTGTAGAGAATTAAGTTTCCTACTTTTTATGTTCTATGATATTTTTTGATCAGATGCGTAGTTCTCGAGATATATCAAGATATTTAAAAGTTCCGAAGCCGCACCAACATAATAGAGATACAGAAACACCGTGGCCCCTTTCTATGAGATAACTCTGCACTATTGCGAGCTGCAAATGCCACTTCCAGCTTAGCTGTGCAGAAGAAGAACAACAAGAAGAAGAAATATCTCGAAATATGTCCGTCAGGCCCCTTCCCTTGAGATAAATCTGCAAATATCTCGGAAACGAAGCGAGCTATGGCAAAATGTTAAGAGACCTTTTTTGTAGAGAATTAAGTTTCCTACTTTTTATGTTCTATCATATTTTTTGATCAGATGCGTAGTTCTCGAGATATATCAAGATATGTAAAAGTTCCGAAGCCGCACCAACATAATAGAGATACAGAAACACCCTGGCCCCTTTCTTTGAGATACCTCTGCACTATTGCGAGCTGCAAATGCCACTTCCAGCTTAGCTGTGCAGAAGAAGAACAACAAGAAGAAGAAATATCTCGAAATATGTCCGTCAGGCCCCTTCCCTTGAGATATATCTGCAAATATCTCGGAAACGAAGCGAGCTATGGCAAAATGTTAAGAGACCTTTTTTGTAGAGAATTAAGTTTCCTACTTTTTATGTTCTATGATATTTTTTGATCAGATGCGTAGTTCTCGAGATATATCAAGATATTTAAAAGTTCCGAAGCCGCACCAACATAATAGAGATACAGAAACACCGTGGCCCCTTTCTTTGAGATAACTCTGCACTAGTGCGAGCCGCAAATGCCACTTCCAGCTTACCTGTGCAGAAGAAGAACAACAAGAAGAAGAAATATCTCGAAATATGTCCGTTAAGCCCCTTCCCTTGAGATAAATCTGCAAATATCTCGGAAACGAAGAGAGCTATGGCAAAATGTTAAGAGACCTTTTTTGTAGAGAATTAAGTTTCCTACTTTTTATGTTCTATGATATTTTTTGACCAGATGCGTAGTTCTCGAGATATATCAAGATATTTAAAAGTTCCGAAGCCGCACCAACATAATAGAGATACAGAAACACCGTGGCCCCTTTCTATGAGATAACTCTGCACTATTGCGAGCTGCAAATGCCACTTCCAGCTTAGCTGTGCAGAAGAAGAACAACAAGAAGAAGAAATATCTCGAAATATGTCCGTCAGGCCCCTTCCCTTGAGATAAATCTGCAAATATCTCGGAAAGGAAGCGAGCTATGGCAAAATATTAAGAGACCTTATTTGTCGAGAATTAAGTTTCCTACTTTTTATGTTCTATGATATTTTTTGATCAGATGCGTAGTTCTCGAGATATATCACGATATTTAAAAGTTCCGAAGCCGCACCAACATAATAGAGATACAGAAACACCGTGGCCCCTTTCTTTGAGATAACTCTGCACTATTGCGAGCTGCAAATGCCACTTCCAGCTTAGCTGTGCAGAAGAAGAACAACAAGAAGAAGAAATATCTCGAAATATGTCCGTTAGGCCCCTTCCTTTGAGATAAATGTGCAAATATCTCGGAAACGAAGCGAGCTATGGCAAAATGTTGAGAGACCTTTTTTGTAGAGAATTAAGTTTCCTACTTTTTATGTTCTATGATATTTTTTGATCAGATGCGTAGTTCTCGAGATATATCAAGATATTTAAAAGTTCCCAAGCCGCACAAACATAATAGAGATACAGAAACACCGTGGCCCCTTTCTATGAGATAACTCTGCACTATTGCGAGCTGCAAATGCCACTTCCAGCTTAGCTGTGCAGAAGAAGAACAACAAGAAGAAGAAATATCTCGAAATATGTCCGTCAGGCCCCTTCCCTTGACATAAATCTGCAAATATCTCGGAAAGGAAGCGAGCTATGGCAAAATATTAAGAGACCTTATTTGTAGAGAATTAAGTTTCCTACTTTTTATGTTCTATGATATTTTTTGATCAGATGCGTAGTTCTCGAGATATATCAAGATATTTAAAAGTTCCGAAGCCGCACCAACATAATAGAGATACAGAAACACCGTGGCCCCTTTCTTTGAGATAACTCTGCACTATTGCGAGCTGCAAATGCCACTTCCAGCTTAGCTGTGCAGAAGAAGAACAACAAGAAGAAGAAATATCTCGAAATATGTCCGTTAGGCCCCTTCCTTTGAGATAAATGTGCAAATATCTCGGAAACGAAGCGAGCTATGGCAAAATGTTGAGAGACCTTTTTTGTAGAGAATTAAGTTTCCTACTATTTATGTTCTATGATATTTTTTGATCAGATGCGTAGTTCTCGAGATATATCAAGATATTTAAAAGTTCCGAAGCCGCACCAACATAATAGAGATACAGAAACACCGTGGCCCCTTTTTTTGAGATAACTCTGCACTATTGCGAGCGGCAAATGCCACTTCCAGCTTCGCTGTGCAGAAGAACAACAAGAAGAAGAAATATCTCGAAATATGTCCGTCAGGCCCCTTCCCTTGAGATAAATCTGCAAATATCTCGGAAACGAATTGAGCTATGGCAAAATGTTAAGAGACGTTTTTTGTAGAGAATTATGTTTCCTACAATTTATGTTCTATGATATTTTTTGATCAGAAGCGTAGTTTTCGAGATATATCGAGATATTTAAAAGTTCCGAAGCCGCACCAACATAATAGAGATACAGAAACACCGTGGCCCCTCTCTTTGAGATAACTCTGCACTATTGCGAGCTGGAAATGCCACTTCCAGTTTAGCTGTGCAGAAGAAGAACAACAAGAAGAAGAAATATCTCGAAATATGTCCGTTAGGCCCCTTCCCTTGAGATAAATCTGCAAATATCTCGGAAACGAAGCGAGCTATGGCAAAATGTTAAGACACCTTTTTTGTAGAGAATTAAGTTTCCTACTTTCTATGTTCTATGATATTTTTTGATCAGATGGGTAGTTCTCGAGATATATCAAGATATTTAAAAGCTCCGAAGCCGCACCAACATAATAGAGATACAGAAACACCGTGGCCCCTTTCTTTGAGATAACTCTGCACTATTGCGAGCTGCAAATGCCACTTCCAGCTTAGCTGTGCAGAAGAAGAACAACAAGAAGAAGAAATATCTCGAAATATGTCCGTCAGGCCCCTTCCCTTGAGATAAATCTGCAAATATCTCGGAAACGAAGCGAGCTATGGCAAAATGTTTAGAGACCTCTCTTGTAGAGAATTAAGTTGCCTACTTTTTATGTTCTATGATATTTTTTGATCAGATGCGTAGTTCTCGAGATATATCAAGATATTTAAAAGTTCCGAAGCCGCACCAACATAATAGAGATACAGAAACACCGTGGCCCCTTTCTTTGAGACAACTCTGCACTAGTGCGAGCCGCAAATGCCACTTCCAGCTTAGCTGTGCAGAAGAAGAACAACAAGAAGGAATATCTCGAAATATGTCCGTCAGGTCCCTTTCCTTGAGATAAATCTGCAAATATCTCGGAAACGAAGCGAGCTATGGCAAAATGTTAAGAGACCTTTTTTGTAGAGAATTAAGTTTCCTACTTTTTATGTTCTATGATATTTTTTGATCAGATGCGTAGTTCTCGAGATATATCAAGATATTTAAAAGTTCCGAAGCCGCACCAACATAATAGAGATACAGAAACACCGTGGCCCCTTTCTTTGAGATAACTCTGCACTATTGCGAGCTGGAAATGCCACTTCCAGTGTAGCTATGCAGAAGAAGAACAAGAAGAAGAAATATCTCGAAATATGTCCGTCAGGCCCCTTCCCTTGAGATAAATCTGCAAATATCTCGGAAACGAAGCGAGCTATGGCAAAATGTTAAGACACCTTTTTTGTAGAGAATTAAGTTTCCTACTTTCTATGTTCTATGATATTTTTTGATCAGATGGGTAGTTCTCGAGATATATCAAGATATTTAAAAGTTCCGAAGCCGCACCAACATAATAGAGATACAGAAACACCGTGGCCCCTCTCTTTGAGATAACTCTGCACTATTGCGAGCTGGAAATGCCACTTCCAGTTTAGCTGTGCAGAAGAAGAACAACAAGAAGAAGAAATATCTCGAAATATGTCCGTTAGGCCCCTTCCCTTGAGATAAATCTGCAAATATCTCGGAAACGAAGAGAGCTATGGCAAAATGTTAAGAGACCTTTTTTGTAGAGAATTAAGTTTCCTACTTTTTATGTTCTATGATATTTTTTGATAAGATGCGTACTTCTCGAGATATATCAAGATATTTAAAAGTTCCGAAGCCGCACCAACATAATAGAGATACAGAAACACCGTGGCCCCTTTTTTGAGATAACTCTGCACTATTGCGAGCTGCAAATGCCACTTCCAGCTTAGCTGTGCAGAAGAAGAACAACAAGAAGAAGAAATATCTCGAAATATGTCCGTCAGGCCCCTTCCCTTGAGATAAATCTGCAAATATCTCGGAAAGGAAGCGAGCTATGGCAAAATATTAAGAGACCTTATTTGTAGAGAATTAAGTTTCCTACTTTTTATGTTCTATGATATTTTTTGATCAGATGCGTAGTTCTCGAGATATATCAAGATATTTAAAAGTTCCGAAGCCGCACCAACATAATAGAGATACAGACACACCGTGGCCCCTTTCTTTGAGATAACTCTGCACTATTGCGAGCTGCAAATGCCACTTCCAGCTTAGCTGTGCAGAAGAAGAACAACAAGAAGAAGAAATATCTCGAAATATGTCCGTCAGGCCCCTTCCCTTGAGATAAATCTGCAAATATCTCGGAAACGAAGCGAGCTATGGCAAAATGTTTAGAGACCTTTTTTGTAGAGAATTAAGTTTTCTACTTTTTATGTTCCATGATATTTTTTGATCAGATGCGTAGTTCTCGAGATATATCAAGATATTTAAAAGTTCTGAAGCTGCACCAACATAATAGAGATACAGAAACACCGTGGCCCCTTTCTTTGAGATAACTCTGCACTAGTGCGAGCCGCAAATGCCACTTCCAGCTTAGCTGTGCAGAAGAAGAACAACAAGAAGAAGAAATATCTGGAAATGTGTCCGTTAGGCCCCTTCCCTTGAGATATATCTGCAAATATCTCGGAAACGAAGCGAGCTATGGCAAAATGCTGAGAGACCTTTGTTGTAGAGAATTAAGTTTCCTACAATTTATGTTCTATGATATTTTTTGATCAGAAGCGTAGTTTTCGAGATATATCGAGATATTTAAAAGTTCCGAAGCCGCATCAACATAATAGAGATACAGAAACACCGTGGCCCCTTTCTTTGAGATAACACTGCACTAGTGCGAGCCGCAAATGCCACTTCCAGCTTAGCTGTGCAGAAGAAGAACAACAAGAAGAAGAAATATCTCGAAATATGTCCGTCAGGCCCCTTCCCTTGAGATAAATCTGCAAATATCTCGGAAACGAAGCGAGCTATGGCAAAATGTTAAGAGACCTTTTTTGTAGAGAATTAAGTTTCCTACTTTTTATGTTCTATGATATTTTTCGATCAGAGGCGTAGTTCTCGAGATATATCAAGATATTTAAAAGTTCCGAAGCCGCACCAACATAATAGAGATACAGAAACACCGTGGCCCCTTTCTTTGAGATAACTCTGCACTAGTGCGAGCCGCAAATGCCACTTCCAGTTTAGCTGTGCAGAAGAAGAACAACAAGAAGAAGAAATATCTCGAAATATGTCCGTCAGGCCCCTTCCCTTGAGATAAATCTGCAAATATCTCGGAAACGAAGCGAGCTCTGGCAAAATCTTAAGAGACGTTTTTTGTAGAGAATTAAGTTTCCTACTTTTTACGTTCTATGATATTTTTTGATCAGATGCGTAGTTCTCGAGATATATCAAGATATTTAAAAGTTCCGAAGCCGCACCAACATAATAGAGATACAGAAACACCGTGGCCCCTTTCTTTGAGATAACTCTGCACTATTGCGAGCTGTAAATGCCACTTCCAGCTTAGCTGTGCAGAAGAAGAACAACAAGAAGAAGAAATATCTCGAAATATGTCCGTCAGGCCCCTTCCCTTGAGATATATCTGCAAATATCTCGGAAACGAAGCGAGCTATGGCAAAATGTTAAGAGACCTTATTTGCAGAGAATTAAGTTTCCTACTTTTTATGTTCTATGATATTTTTTGATCAGATGCGTAGTTCTCGAGATATATCGAGATATTTAAAAGTTCCGAAGGCCCACCAACATAATAGAGATACAGAAACACCGTGGCCCCTTTCTTTGAGATAACTCTGCACTATTGCGAGCTGCAAATGCCACTTCCAGTGTAGCTATGCAGAAGAAGAACAACAAGAAGAAGAAATATCTCGAAATATGTCCGTCAGGCCCCTTCCCTTGAGATAAATCTGCAAATATCTCGGAAACGAAGCGAGCGATGGCAAAATGTTAAGAGACCTTTTTTGTAGAGAATTAAGTTTCCTACTTTCTATGTTCTATGATATTTTTTGATCAGATGGGTAGTTCTCGAGATATATGAAGATATTTAAAAGTTCCGAAGCCGCACCAACATAATAGAGATACAGAAACACCGTGGCCCCTCTCTTTGAGATAACTCTGCACTATTGCGAGCTGGAAATGCCACTTCCAGCTTAGCTGTGCAGAAGAAGAACAACAAGAAGAAGAAATATCTCGAAATATGTCCGTCAGGCCCCTTCCCTTGAGATAAATCTGCAAATATCTCGGAAACGAAGCGAGCTATGGCAAAATGTTAAGAGCCCTTTTTTGTAGAGAATTAAGTTTCCTACTTTTTATCTTCTATGATATTTTTTGATCAGATGCGTAGTTCTCGAGATATATCAAGATATTTAAAAGTTCCGAAGCCGCACCAACTTAATAGAGGTACAGAAACACCGTGGCCTCCTTCTTTGAGATAACTCTGCACTAGTGCGAGCCGCAAATGCCACTTCCGGCTTAGCTGTGCAGAAGAAGAACAACAAGAAGAAGAAATATCTCGAAATATGTCCGTCAGGCCCGTTCCTTTGAGCTGAATCTGCAAATATCTCGGAAACGAAGCGAGCTATCGCAAAATGTTAAGAGACGTTTTGTGTAGAGAATTTTGTTTCCTACAATTTATGTTCTATGATATTTTTTGATCAGAAGCGTAGTTTTCGAGATATATCGAGATATTTAAAAGTTCCGAAGCCGCACCAACATAATAGAGATACAGAAACACCGTGGCCCCTTTCTTTGAGACAACTCTGCACTAGTGCGAGCCGCCAATGCCACTTCCAGTTTAGCTGTGCAGAAGAAGAACAACAAGAAGAAGAAATATCTCGAAATATGTCCGTCAGGCCCCTTCCCTTGAGATAAATCTGCATATATCTCGGAAACGAAGCGAGCTATGGCACAATGTTAAGAGACCTTTTTTGTAGAGCATTAAGTTTCCTACTTTTTATGTTCTATGATATTTTTTGATCAGATGCGTAGTTCTCGAGATATATCAAGATATTTAAAAGTTCCGAAGCCGCACCAACATAATAGAGATACAGAAACACCGTGGCCCCTTTCTTTGAGACAACTCTGCACTATTGCGAGCCGCAAATGCCACTTCCAGCTTAGCTGTGCAGAGGAAGAACAACAAGAAGAAGAAATATCTCGAAATATGTCCGTCAGGCCAGTTCCTTTGAGCTGAATCTGCAAATATCTCGGAAACGAAGCGAGCTATGGCAAAATGTTAAGAGACGTTTTTTGTAGAGAATTATGTTTCCTACAAGTTATGTTGTATGATATTTTTTGATCAGAAGCGTAGTTTTCGAGATATATCGAGATATTTAAAAGTTCCGAAGCCGCACCAACTTAATAGAGGTACAGAAACACCGTGGCCTCCTTCTTTGAGATAACTCTGCACTATTGCGAGCTGCAAATGCCACTTACAGCTTAGCTGTGCAGAAGAAGAACAACAAGAAGAAGAAATATCTCGAAATATGTCCGTCAGGCCCCTTCCCTTGAGATAAATCTGCAAATATCTCGGAAACGAAGCGAGCTATGGCACAATGTTAAGAGACCTTTTTTGTAGAGAATTAAGTGTCCTACTTTTTATGTTCTATGATATTTTTTGATCACATGCGTAGTTCTCGAGATATATCAAGATATTTAAAAGTTCCGAAGCCGCACCAACATAATAGAGATACAGAAACACCGTGGCCCCTTTCTTTGAGATAACTCTGCACTATTGCGAGCTGTAAATGCCACTTCCAGCTTAGCTGTGCAGAAGAAGAAATATCTCGAAATATGTCCGTCAGCCCCTTCCCTTGAGATAAATCTGCAAATATCTCGGAAACGAAGCGAGCTATGGCAAAATGTTAAGAGACGTTTTTTGTAGAGAATTATGTTTCCTACAATTTATGTTCTATGATATTTTTTGATCAGAAGCGTAGTTTCCGAGATATATCGAGATATTTAAATGTTCCGAAGCCGCACCAACATAATAGAGATACAGAAACACCGTGGCCCCTTTCTTTGAGATAACTCTGCACTATTGCGAGCTGCAAATGCCACTTCCAGCTTAGCTGTGCAGAAGAAGAACAACAAGAAGAAGAAATGTCTCGAAATATGTCCGTCAGGCCCCTTCCCTTGAGATAAATCTGCAAATATCTCGGAAATGAAGCGAGCTATGGCAAAATGTTAAGGGACTTTATTTGTAGAGAATTAAGTGTCCTACTTTTTATGTTCTATGATATTTTTTGATCACATGCGTAGTTCTCGAGATATATCAAGATATTTAAAAGTTCCGAAGCCGCACCAACATAATAGAGATACAGAAACACCGTGGCCCCTTTCTTTGAGATAACTCTGCACTATTGCGAGCTGTAAATGCCACTTCCAGCTTAGCTGTGCAGAAGAAGAACAACAAGAAGAAGAAATATCTCGAAATATGTCCGTCAGGCCCCTTCCCTTGAGATAAATCTGCAAATATCTCGGAAACGAAGCGAGCTATGGCAAAATGTTAAGAGACCTTATTTGTAGAGAATTAAGTTTCCTACTTTTTATGTTCTATGATATTTTTTGATCAGATGCGTAGTTCTCGAGATATATCAAGATATTTAAAAGTTCCGAAGCCGCACCAACATAATAGAGATACAGAAACACCGTGGCCCCTTTCTTTGAGATAACTCTGCACTAGTGCGAGCCGCAAATGCCACTTCCAGCTTAGCTGTGCAGAAGAAGAACAACAAGAAGAAGAAATATCTCGAAATATGTCCGTCAGGCCCGTTCCTTTGAGCTGAATCTGCAAATATCTCGGAAACGAAGCGAGCTATGGCAAAATGTTAAGAGACCTTTTTTGTAGAGAATTATGTTTCCTACAATTTATCTTCTATGATATTTTTTGATCAGAAGCGTAGTTTTCGAGATATATCGAGATATTTAAAAGTTCCGAAGCCGCACCAACATAATAGAGATACAGAAACACCGTGGCCCCTTTCTTTGGGATAACTCTGCACTATTGCGAGCTGGAAATGCCACTTCCAGTCTAGCTGTGCAGAAGAAGAACAACAAGAAGAAGAAATATCTCGAAATATGTCCGTCAGGACCCTTCCCTTGAGATAAATCTGCAAATATCTCGGAAACGAAGCGAGCTATGGCAAAATGTTAAGAGCCCTTTTTTGTAGAGAATTAAGTTTCCTACTTTTTATCTTCTATGATATTTTTTGATCAGATGCGTAGTTCTCGAGATATATCAAGATATTTAAAAGTTCCGAAGCCGCACCAACTTAATAGAGGTACAGAAACACCGTGGCCTCCTTCTTTGAGATAACTCTGCACTAGTGCGAGCCGCAAATGCCACTTCCAGCTTAGCTGTGCAGAAGAAGAACAACAAGAAGAAGAAATATCTCGAAATATGTCCGTCAGGCCCGTTCCTTTGAGCTGAATCTGCAAATATCTCGGAAACGAAGCGAGCTATCGCAAAATGTTAAGAGACGTTTTTTGTAGAGAATTTTGTTTCCTACAATTTATGTTCTATGATATTTTTTGATCAGAAGCGTAGTTTTCGAGATATATCGAGATATTTAAAAGTTCCGAAGCCGCACCAACATAATAGAGATACAGAAACACCGTGGCCCCTTTCTTTGAGATAACTCTGCACTAGTGCGAGCCGCAAATGCCACTTCCAGCTTAGCTGTGCAGAAGAAGAACAACAAGAAGAAGAAATATCTCGAGATATGTCCGTCAGGCCCCTTCCCTTGAGATAAATCTGCAAATATCTCGGAAACGAAGCGAGCTATGGCAAAATGTTAAGAGACGTTTTTTGTAGAGAATTTTGTTTCCTACAATTTATGTTCTATGATATTTTTTGATCAGAAGCGTAGTTTTCGAGATATATCGAGATATTTAAAAGTTCCGAAGCCGCACCAACATAATAGAGATACAGAAACACCGTGGCCCCTTTCTTTGAGATAACTCTGCACTAGTGCGAGCCGCAAATGCCACTTCCAGCTTAGCTGTGCAGAAGAAGAACAACAAGAAGAAGAAATATCTCGAGATATGTCCGTCAGGCCCCTTCCCTTGAGATAAATCTGCAAATATCTCGGAAACGAAGCGAGCTATGGCAAAATGTTAAGAGACGTTTTTTGTAGAGAATTACGTTTCCTACAATTTAGGTTCTATGATATTTTTTGATCAGAAGCGTAGTTTTCGAGATATATCGAGATATTTAAAAGTTCCGAAGCCGCACCAACATAATAGAGATACAGAAACACCGTGGCCCCTTTCTTTGAGATAACTCTGCACTAGTGCGAGCCGCCAATGCCACTTCCAGTTTAGCTGTGCAGAAGAAGAACAACAAGAAGAAGAAATATCTCGAAATATGTCCGTCAGGCCCCTTCCCTCGAGATAAATCTGCATATATCTCGGAAACGAAGCGAGCTATGGCACAATGTTAAGAGACCTTTTTTGTAGAGAATTAAGTTTCCTACTTTTTATGTTCTATGATATTTTTTGATCAGATGCGTAGTTCTCGAGATATATCAAGATATTTAAAAGTTCCGAAGCCGCACCAACATAATAGAGATACAGAAACACCGTGGCCCCTTTCTTTGAGACAACTCTGCACTATTGCGAGCCGCAAATGCCACTTCCAGCTTAGCTGTGCAGAGGAAGAACAACAAGAAGAAGAAATATCTCGAAATATGTCCGTCAGGCCAGTTCCTTTGAGCTGAATCTGCAAATATCTCGGAAACGAAGCGAGCTATGGCAAAATGTTAAGAGACGTTTTTTGTAGAGAATTATGTTTCCTACAAGTTATGTTGTATGATATTTTTTGATCAGAAGCGTAGTTTTCGAGATATATCGAGATATTTAAAAGTTCCGAAGCCGCACCAACTTAATAGAGGTACAGAAACACCGTGGCCTCCTTCTTTGAGATAACTCTGCACTATTGCGAGCTGCAAATGCCACTTACAGCTTAGCTGTGCAGAAGAAGAACAACAAGAAGAAGAAATATCTCGAAATATGTCCGTCAGGCCCCTTCCCTTGAGATAAATCTGCATATATCTCGGAAACGAAGCGAGCTATGGCACAATGTTAAGAGACCTTTTTTGTAGAGAATTAAGTTTCCTACTTTTTATGTTCTATGATATTTTTTGATCGGATGCGTAGTTCTCGAGATATATCAAGATATTTCAAAGTTCCGAAGCCGCACCAACATAATAGAGATACAGAAACACCGTGGCCCCTTTCTTTGAGATAACTCTGCACTATTGCGAGCTGCAAATGCCACTTCCAGCTTAGCTGTGCAGAAGAAGAACAACAAGAAGAAGAAATGTCTCGAAATATGTCCGTCAGGCCCCTTCCCTTGAGATAAATCTGCAAATATCTCGGAAATGAAGCGAGCTATGGCAAAATGTTAAGAGACTTTATTTGTAGAGAATTAGGTTTCCTACTTTTTATGTTCTATGATATTTTTTGATCAGATGCGTAGTTCTCGAGATATATAAAGATATTTAAAAGTTCCGAAGCCGCACCAACATAATAGAGATACAGAAACACCGTGGCCCCTTTCTTTGAGATAACTCTGCACTATTGCGAGCTGGAAATGCCACTTCCAGTTTAGCTGCGCAGAAGAAGAACAACAAGAAGAAGAAATATCTCGAAATATGTCCGTCAGGCCCCTTCCCTTGAGATAAATCTGCAAATATCTCGGAAACGAAGCGAGCTATGGCACAATGTTAAGAGACCTTTTTTGTAGAGAATTAAGTGTCCTACTTTTTATGTTCTATGATATTTTTTGATCACATGCGTAGTTCTCGAGATATATCAAGATATTTAAATGTTCCGAATCCGCACCAACATAATAGAGATACAGAAACACCGTGGCCCCTTTCTTTGAGATAACTCTGCACTATTGCGAGCTGTAAATGCCACTTCCAGCTTAGCTGTGCAGAAGAAGAACAACAAGAAGAAGAAATATCTCGAAATATGTCCGTCAGGCCCCTTCCCTTGAGATAAATCTGCAAATATCTCGGAAACGAAGCGAGCTATGGCAAAATGTTAAGAGACGTTTTTTGTAGAGAATTATGTTTCCTACAATTTATGTTGTATGATATTTTTTGATCAGAAGCGTAGTTTCCGAGATATATCGAGATATTTAAATGTTCCGAAGCCGCACCAACATAATAGAGATACAGAAACACCGTGGCCCCTTTCTTTGAGATAACTCTGCACTATTGCGAGCTGTAAATGCCACTTCCAGCTTAGCTGTGCAGAAGAAGAACAACAAGAAGAAGAAATATCTCGAAATATGTCCGTCAGGCCCCTTCCCTTGAGATAAATCTGCAAATATCTCGGAAACGAAGCGAGCTATGGCAAAATGTTAAGAGACCTTATTTGTAGAGAATTAAGTTTCCTACTTTTTATGGTCTATGATATTTTTTGATCAGATGCGTAGTTCTCGAGATATATCAAGATATTTAAAAGTTCCGAAGCCGCACCAACATAATAGAGATACAGAAACACCGTGGCCCCTTTCTTTGAGATAACTCTGCACTAGTGCGAGCCGCAAATGCCACTTCCAGCTTAGCTGTGCAGAAGAAGAACAACAAGAAGAAGAAATATCTCGAAATATGTCCGTCAGGCCCGTTCCTTTGAGCTGAATCTGCAAATATCTCGGAAACGAAGCGAGCTATGGCAAAATGTTAAGAGACCTTTTTTGTAGAGAATTATGTTTCCTACAATTTATGTTCTATGATATTTTTTGATCAGAAGCGTAGTTTTCGAGATATATCGAGATATTTAAAAGTTCCGAAGCCGCACCAACATAATAGAGATACAGAAACACCGTGGCCCCTTTCTTTGAGATAACTCTGCACTAGTGCGAGCCGCAAATGCCACTTCCAGCTTAGCTGTGCAGAAGAAGAACAACAAGAAGAAGAAATATCTCGAAATATGTCCGTCAGGCCCCTTCCCTTGAGATAAATCTGCAAATATCTCGGAAACGAAGCGAGCTATGGCAAAATGTTAAGAGACGTTTTTTGTAGGGAATTATGTTTCCTACAATTTAGCTTCTATGATATTTTTTGATCAGAAGCGTAGTTTTCGAGATATATCGAGATATTTAAAAGTTCCGAAGCCGCACCAACATAATAGAGATACAGAAACACCGTGGCCCCTTTCTTTGAGATAACTCTGCACTAGAGCGAGCCGCCAATGCCACTTCCAGTTTAGCTGTGCAGAAGAAGAACAACAAGAAGAAGAAATATCTCGAAATATGTCCGTCAGGCCAGTTCCTTTGAGCTGAATCTGCAAATATCTCGGAAACGAAGCGAGCTATGGCAAAATGTTAAGAGACGTTTTTTGTAGAGAATTATGTTTCCTACAAGTTATGTTGTATGATATTTTTTGATCAGAAGCGTAGTTTTCGAGATATATCGAGATATTTAAAAGTTCCGAAGCCGCACCAACTTAATAGAGGTACAGAAACACCGTGGCCTCCTTCTTTGAGATAACTCTGCACTATTGCGAGCTGCAAATGCCACTTACAGCTTAGCTGTGCAGAAGAAGAACAACAAGAAGAAGAAATATCTCGAAATATGTCCGTCAGGCCCCTTCCCTTGAGATAAATCTGCATATATCTCGGAAACGAAGCGAGCTATGGCACAATGTTAAGAGACCTTTTTTGTAGAGAATTAAGTTTCCTACTTTTTATGTTCTATGATATTTTTTGATCGGATGCGTAGTTCTCGAGATATATCAAGATATTTAAAAGTTCCGAAGCCGCACCAACATAATAGAGATACAGAAACACCGTGGCCCCTTTCTTTGAGATAACTCTGCACTATTGCGAGCTGCAAATGCCACTTCCAGCTTAGCTGTGCAGAAGAAGAACAACAAGAAGAAGAAATGTCTCGAAATATGTCCGTCAGGCCCCTTCCCTTGAGATAAATCTGCAAATATCTCGGAAATGAAGCGAGCTATGGCAAAATGTTAAGAGACTTTATTTGTAGAGAATTAGGTTTCCTACTTTTTATGTTCTATGATATTTTTTGATCAGAAGCGTAGTTTACGAGATATATCGAGATATTTAAAAGTTCCGAAGCCGCACCAACATAATAGAGATACAGAAACACCGTGGCCCCTTTCTTTGAGATAACTCTGCACTAGTGCGAGCCGCAAATGCCACTTCCAGCTTAGCTGTGCAGAAGAAGAACAACAAGAAGAAGAAATATCTCGAAATATGTCCGTCAGGCCCCTTCCCTTGAGATAAATCTGCAAATATCTCGGAAACGAAGCGAGCTATGGCAAAATGTTAAGAGACGTTTTTTGTAGGGAATTATGGTTCCTACAATTTAGCTTCTATGATATTTTTTGATCAGAAGCGTAGTTTTCGAGATATATCGAGATATTTAAAAGTTCCGAAGCCGCACCAACATAATAGAGATACAGAAACACCGTGGCCCCTTTCTTTGAGATAACTCTGCACTAGTGCGAGCCGCCAATGCCACTTCCAGTTTAGCTGTGCAGAAGAAGAACAACAAGAAGAAGAAATATCTCGAAATATGTCCGTCAGGCCCCTTCCCTTGAGATAAATCTGCAAATATCTCGGAAACGAAGCGAGCTATGGCAAAATGTTAAGAGACCTTTTTTGTAGAGAATTATGTTTCCTACAATTTATGCTCTATCATATTTTTTGATCAGAAGCGTAGTTTTCGAGATATATCGAGATATTTAAAAGTTCCGAAGCCGCACCAACATAATAGAGATACAGAAACACCGTGGCCCCTTTCTTTGAGATGACTCTGCACTATTGCGAGCTGGAAATGCCACTTCCAGTTTAGCTGTGCAGAAGAAGAACAACAAGAAGAAGAAATATCTCGAAATATGTCCGTCAGGCCCCTTCCCTTGAGATAAATCTGCAAATATCTCGGAAATGAAGCGAGCTATGGCAAAATGTTAAGAGACTTTATTTGTAGAGAATTAGGTTTCCTACTTTTTATGTTCTATGATATTTTTTGATCAGATGCGTAGTTCTCGAGATATATAAAGATATTTAAAAGTTCCGAAGCCGCACCAACATAATAGAGATACAGAAACACCGTGGCCCCTTTCTTTGAGATAACTCTGCACTATTGCGAGCTGGAAATGCCACTTCCAGTTTAGCTGCGCAGAAGAAGAACAACAAGAAGAAGAAATATCTCGAAATATGTCCGTCAGGCCCCTTCCCTTGAGATAAATCTGCAAATATCTCGGAAACGAAGCGAGCTATGGCACAATGTTAAGAGACCTTTTTTGTAGAGAATTAAGTGTCCTACTTTTTATGTTCTATGATATTTTTTGATCACATGCGTAGTTCTCGAGATATATCAAGATATTTAAATGTTCCGAAGCCGCACCAACATAATAGAGATACAGAAACACCGTGGCCCCTTTCTTTGAGATAACTCTGCACTATTGCGAGCTGTAAATGCCACTTCCAGCTTAGCTGTGCAGAAGAAGAACAACAAGAAGAAGAAATATCTCGAAATATGTCCGTCAGGCCCCTTCCCTTGAGATAAATCTGCAAATATCTCGGAAACGAAGCGAGCTATGGCAAAATGTTAAGAGACGTTTTTTGTAGAGAATTATGTTTCCTACAATTTATGTTGTATGATATTTTTTGATCAGAAGCGTAGTTTCCGAGATATATCGAGATATTTAAATGTTCCGAAGCCGCACCAACATAATAGAGATACAGAAACACCGTGGCCCCTTTCTTTGAGATAACTCTGCACTATTGCGAGCTGTAAATGCCACTTCCAGCTTAGCTGTGCAGAAGAAGAACAACAAGAAGAAGAAATATCTCGAAATATGTCCGTCAGGCCCCTTCCCTTGAGATAAATCTGCAAATATCTCGGAAACGAAGCGAGCTATGGCAAAATGTTAAGAGACCTTATTTGTAGAGAATTAAGTTTCCTACTTTTTATGGTCTATGATATTTTTTGATCAGATGCGTAGTTCTCGAGATATATCAAGATATTTAAAAGTTCCGAAGCCGCACCAACATAATAGAGATACAGAAACACCGTGGCCCCTTTCTTTGAGATAACTCTGCACTAGTGCGAGCCGCAAATGCCACTTCCAGCTTAGCTGTGCAGAAGAAGAACAACAAGAAGAAGAAATATCTCGAAATATGTCCGTCAGGCCCGTTCCTTTGAGCTGAATCTGCAAATATCTCGGAAACGAAGCGAGCTATGGCAAAATGTTAAGAGACCTTTTTTGTAGAGAATTATGTTTCCTACAATTTATGTTCTATGATATTTTTTGATCAGAAGCGTAGTTTTCGAGATATATCGAGATATTTAAAAGTTCCGAAGCCGCACCAACATAATAGAGATACAGAAACACCGTGGCCCCTTTCTTTGAGATAACTCTGCACTAGTGCGAGCCGCAAATGCCACTTCCAGCTTAGCTGTGCAGAAGAAGAACAACAAGAAGAAGAAATATCTCGAAATATGTCCGTCAGGCCCCTTCCCTTGAGATAAATCTGCAAATATCTCGGAAACGAAGCGAGCTATGGCAAAATGTTAAGAGACGTTTTTTGTAGGGAATTATGTTTCCTACAATTTAGCTTCTATGATATTTTTTGATCAGAAGCGTAGTTTTCGAGATATATCGAGATATTTAAAAGTTCCGAAGCCGCACCAACATAATAGAGATACAGAAACACCGTGGCCCCTTTCTTTGAGATAACTCTGCACTAGAGCGAGCCGCCAATGCCACTTCCAGTTTAGCTGTGCAGAAGAAGAACAACAAGAAGAAGAAATATCTCGAAATATGTCCGTCAGGCCAGTTCCTTTGAGCTGAATCTGCAAATATCTCGGAAACGAAGCGAGCTATGGCAAAATGTTAAGAGACGTTTTTTGTAGAGAATTATGTTTCCTACAAGTTATGTTGTATGATATTTTTTGATCAGAAGCGTAGTTTTCGAGATATATCGAGATATTTAAAAGTTCCGAAGCCGCACCAACTTAATAGAGGTACAGAAACACCGTGGCCTCCTTCTTTGAGATAACTCTGCACTATTGCGAGCTGCAAATGCCACTTACAGCTTAGCTGTGCAGAAGAAGAACAACAAGAAGAAGAAATATCTCGAAATATGTCCGTCAGGCCCCTTCCCTTGAGATAAATCTGCATATATCTCGGAAACGAAGCGAGCTATGGCACAATGTTAAGAGACCTTTTTTGTAGAGAATTAAGTTTCCTACTTTTTATGTTCTATGATATTTTTTGATCGGATGCGTAGTTCTCGAGATATATCAAGATATTTAAAAGTTCCGAAGCCGCACCAACATAATAGAGATACAGAAACACCGTGGCCCCTTTCTTTGAGATAACTCTGCACTATTGCGAGCTGCAAATGCCACTTCCAGCTTAGCTGTGCAGAAGAAGAACAACAAGAAGAAGAAATGTCTCGAAATATGTCCGTCAGGCCCCTTCCCTTGAGATAAATCTGCAAATATCTCGGAAATGAAGCGAGCTATGGCAAAATGTTAAGAGACTTTATTTGTAGAGAATTAGGTTTCCTACTTTTTATGTTCTATGATATTTTTTGATCAGAAGCGTAGTTTACGAGATATATCGAGATATTTAAAAGTTCCGAAGCCGCACCAACATAATAGAGATACAGAAACACCGTGGCCCCTTTCTTTGAGATAACTCTGCACTAGTGCGAGCCGCAAATGCCACTTCCAGCTTAGCTGTGCAGAAGAAGAACAACAAGAAGAAGAAATATCTCGAAATATGTCCGTCAGGCCCCTTCCCTTGAGATAAATCTGCAAATATCTCGGAAACGAAGCGAGCTATGGCAAAATGTTAAGAGACGTTTTTTGTAGGGAATTATGGTTCCTACAATTTAGCTTCTATGATATTTTTTGATCAGAAGCGTAGTTTTCGAGATATAT
This sequence comes from Osmia lignaria lignaria, assembly GCF_051020975.1. Taxonomy (NCBI): domain Eukaryota; kingdom Metazoa; phylum Arthropoda; class Insecta; order Hymenoptera; family Megachilidae; genus Osmia; species Osmia lignaria. The sequence goes on along the minus strand of NW_027478174.1, from coordinate 889,389 downwards.
CGAGATATTTAAAAGTTCCGAAGCCGCACCAACATAATAGAGATACAGAAACACCGTGGCCCCTTTCTTTGAGATAACTCTGCACTAGTGCGAGCCGCCAATGCCACTTCCAGTTTAGCTGTGCAGAAGAAGAACAACAAGAAGAAGAAATATCTCGAAATATGTCCGTCAGGCCCCTTCCCTTGAGATAAATCTGCAAATATCTCGGAAACGAAGCGAGCTATGGCAAAATGTTAAGAGACCTTTTTTGTAGAGAATTATGTTTCCTACAATTTATGCTCTATCATATTTTTTGATCAGAAGCGTAGTTTTCGAGATATATCGAGATATTTAAAAGTTCCGAAGCCGCACCAACATAATAGAGATACAGAAACACCGTGGCCCCTTTCTTTGAGATGACTCTGCACTATTGCGAGCTGGAAATGCCACTTCCAGTTTAGCTGTGCAGAAGAAGAACAACAAGAAGAAGAAATATCTCGAAATATGTCCGTCAGGCCCCTTCCCTTGAGATAAATCTGCAAATATCTCGGAAATGAAGCGAGCTATGGCAAAATGTTAAGAGACTTTATTTGTAGAGAATTAGGTTTCCTACTTTTTATGTTCTATGATATTTTTTGATCAGATGCGTAGTTCTCGAGATATATAAAGATATTTAAAAGTTCCGAAGCCGCACCAACATAATAGAGATACAGAAACACCGTGGCCCCTTTCTTTGAGATAACTCTGCACTATTGCGAGCTGGAAATGCCACTTCCAGTTTAGCTGCGCAGAAGAAGAACAACAAGAAGAAGAAATATCTCGAAATATGTCCGTCAGGCCCCTTCCCTTGAGATAAATCTGCAAATATCTCGGAAACGAAGCGAGCTATGGCACAATGTTAAGAGACCTTTTTTGTAGAGAATTAAGTGTCCTACTTTTTATGTTCTATGATATTTTTTGATCACATGCGTAGTTCTCGAGATATATCAAGATATTTAAATGTTCCGAAGCCGCACCAACATAATAGAGATACAGAAACACCGTGGCCCCTTTCTTTGAGATAACTCTGCACTATTGCGAGCTGTAAATGCCACTTCCAGCTTAGCTGTGCAGAAGAAGAACAACAAGAAGAAGAAATATCTCGAAATATGTCCGTCAGGCCCCTTCCCTTGAGATAAATCTGCAAATATCTCGGAAACGAAGCGAGCTATGGCAAAATGTTAAGAGACGTTTTTTGTAGAGAATTATGTTTCCTACAATTTATGTTGTATGATATTTTTTGATCAGAAGCGTAGTTTCCGAGATATATCGAGATATTTAAATGTTCCGAAGCCGCACCAACATAATAGAGATACAGAAACACCGTGGCCCCTTTCTTTGAGATAACTCTGCACTATTGCGAGCTGTAAATGCCACTTCCAGCTTAGCTGTGCAGAAGAAGAACAACAAGAAGAAGAAATATCTCGAAATATGTCCGTCAGGCCCCTTCCCTTGAGATAAATCTGCAAATATCTCGGAAACGAAGCGAGCTATGGCAAAATGTTAAGAGACCTTATTTGTAGAGAATTAAGTTTCCTACTTTTTATGGTCTATGATATTTTTTGATCAGATGCGTAGTTCTCGAGATATATCAAGATATTTAAAAGTTCCGAAGCCGCACCAACATAATAGAGATACAGAAACACCGTGGCCCCTTTCTTTGAGATAACTCTGCACTAGTGCGAGCCGCAAATGCCACTTCCAGCTTAGCTGTGCAGAAGAAGAACAACAAGAAGAAGAAATATCTCGAAATATGTCCGTCAGGCCCGTTCCTTTGAGCTGAATCTGCAAATATCTCGGAAACGAAGCGAGCTATGGCAAAATGTTAAGAGACCTTTTTTGTAGAGAATTATGTTTCCTACAATTTATGTTCTATGATATTTTTTGATCAGAAGCGTAGTTTTCGAGATATATCGAGATATTTAAAAGTTCCGAAGCCGCACCAACATAATAGAGATACAGAAACACCGTGGCCCCTTTCTTTGAGATAACTCTGCACTAGTGCGAGCCGCAAATGCCACTTCCAGCTTAGCTGTGCAGAAGAAGAACAACAAGAAGAAGAAATATCTCGAAATATGTCCGTCAGGCCCCTTCCCTTGAGATAAATCTGCAAATATCTCGGAAACGAAGCGAGCTATGGCAAAATGTTAAGAGACGTTTTTTGTAGGGAATTATGTTTCCTACAATTTAGCTTCTATGATATTTTTTGATCAGAAGCGTAGTTTTCGAGATATATCGAGATATTTAAAAGTTCCGAAGCCGCACCAACATAATAGAGATACAGAAACACCGTGGCCCCTTTCTTTGAGATAACTCTGCACTAGAGCGAGCCGCCAATGCCACTTCCAGTTTAGCTGTGCAGAAGAAGAACAACAAGAAGAAGAAATATCTCGAAATATGTCCGTCAGGCCAGTTCCTTTGAGCTGAATCTGCAAATATCTCGGAAACGAAGCGAGCTATGGCAAAATGTTAAGAGACGTTTTTTGTAGAGAATTATGTTTCCTACAAGTTATGTTGTATGATATTTTTTGATCAGAAGCGTAGTTTTCGAGATATATCGAGATATTTAAAAGTTCCGAAGCCGCACCAACTTAATAGAGGTACAGAAACACCGTGGCCTCCTTCTTTGAGATAACTCTGCACTATTGCGAGCTGCAAATGCCACTTACAGCTTAGCTGTGCAGAAGAAGAACAACAAGAAGAAGAAATATCTCGAAATATGTCCGTCAGGCCCCTTCCCTTGAGATAAATCTGCATATATCTCGGAAACGAAGCGAGCTATGGCACAATGTTAAGAGACCTTTTTTGTAGAGAATTAAGTTTCCTACTTTTTATGTTCTATGATATTTTTTGATCGGATGCGTAGTTCTCGAGATATATCAAGATATTTAAAAGTTCCGAAGCCGCACCAACATAATAGAGATACAGAAACACCGTGGCCCCTTTCTTTGAGATAACTCTGCACTATTGCGAGCTGCAAATGCCACTTCCAGCTTAGCTGTGCAGAAGAAGAACAACAAGAAGAAGAAATGTCTCGAAATATGTCCGTCAGGCCCCTTCCCTTGAGATAAATCTGCAAATATCTCGGAAATGAAGCGAGCTATGGCAAAATGTTAAGAGACTTTATTTGTAGAGAATTAGGTTTCCTACTTTTTATGTTCTATGATATTTTTTGATCAGAAGCGTAGTTTACGAGATATATCGAGATATTTAAAAGTTCCGAAGCCGCACCAACATAATAGAGATACAGAAACACCGTGGCCCCTTTCTTTGAGATAACTCTGCACTAGTGCGAGCCGCAAATGCCACTTCCAGCTTAGCTGTGCAGAAGAAGAACAACAAGAAGAAGAAATATCTCGAAATATGTCCGTCAGGCCCCTTCCCTTGAGATAAATCTGCAAATATCTCGGAAACGAAGCGAGCTATGGCAAAATGTTAAGAGACGTTTTTTGTAGGGAATTATGGTTCCTACAATTTAGCTTCTATGATATTTTTTGATCAGAAGCGTAGTTTTCGAGATATATCGAGATATTTAAAAGTTCCGAAGCCGCACCAACATAATAGAGATACAGAAACACCGTGGCCCCTTTCTTTGAGATAACTCTGCACTAGTGCGAGCCGCCAATGCCACTTCCAGTTTAGCTGTGCAGAAGAAGAACAACAAGAAGAAGAAATATCTCGAAATATGTCCGTCAGGCCCCTTCCCTTGAGATAAATCTGCAAATATCTCGGAAACGAAGCGAGCTATGGCAAAATGTTAAGAGACCTTTTTTGTAGAGAATTATGTTTCCTACAATTTATGCTCTATCATATTTTTTGATCAGAAGCGTAGTTTTCGAGATATATCGAGATATTTAAAAGTTCCGAAGCCGCACCAACATAATAGAGATACAGAAACACCGTGGCCCCTTTCTTTGAGATGACTCTGCACTATTGCGAGCTGGAAATGCCACTTCCAGTTTAGCTGTGCAGAAGAAGAACAACAAGAAGAAGAAATATCTCGAAATATGTCCGTCAGGCCCCTTCCCTTGAGATAAATCTGCAAATATCTCGGAAACGAAGCGAGCTATGGCAAAATGTTAAGAGACGTTTTTTGTAGGGAATTATGTTTCCTACAATTTAGCTTCTATGATATTTTTTGATCAGAAGCGTAGTTTTCGAGATATATCGAGATATTTAAAAGTTCCGAAGCCGCACCAACATAATAGAGATACAGAAACACCGTGGCCCCTTTCTTTGAGATAACTCTGCACTAGTGCGAGCCGCCAATGCCACTTCCAGTTTAGCTGTGCAGAAGAAGAACAACAAGAAGAAGAAATATCTCGAAATATGTCCGTCAGGCCAGTTCCTTTGAGCTGAATCTGCAAATATCTCGGAAACGAAGCGAGCTATGGCAAAATGTTAAGAGACGTTTTTTGTAGAGAATTATGTTTCCTACAAGTTATGTTGTATGATATTTTTTGATCAGAAGCGTAGTTTTCGAGATATATCGAGATATTTAAAAGTTCCGAAGCCGCACCAACTTAATAGAGGTACAGAAACACCGTGGCCTCCTTCTTTGAGATAACTCTGCACTATTGCGAGCTGCAAATGCCACTTACAGCTTAGCTGTGCAGAAGAAGAACAACAAGAAGAAGAAATATCTAGAAATATGTCCGTCAGGCCCCTTCCCTTGAGATAAATCTGCATATATCTCGGAAACGAAGCGAGCTATGGCACAATGTTAAGAGACCTTTTTTGTAGAGAATTAAGTTTCCTACTTTTTATGTTCTATGATATTTTTTGATCGGATGCGTAGTTCTCGAGATATATCAAGATATTTCAAAGTTCCGAAGCCGCACCAACATAATAGAGATACAGAAACACCGTGGCCCCTTTCTTTGAGATAACTCTGCACTATTGCGAGCTGCAAATGCCACTTCCAGCTTAGCTGTGCAGAAGAAGAACAACAAGAAGAAGAAATGTCTCGAAATATGTCCGTCAGGCCCCTTCCCTTGAGATAAATCTGCAAATATCTCGGAAATGAAGCGAGCTATGGCAAAATGTTAAGAGACTTTATTTGTAGAGAATTAGGTTTCCTACTTTTTATGTTCTATGATATTTTTTGATCAGATGCGTAGTTCTCGAGATATATCAAGATATTTAAAAGTTCCGAAGCCGCACCAACATAATAGAGATACAGAAACACCGTGGCCCCTTTCTTTGAGATAACTCTGCACTAGTGCGAGCCGCAAATGCCACTTCCAGCTTAGCTGTGCAGAAGAAGAACAACAAGAAGAAGAAATATCTCGAAATATGTCCGTCAGGCCCGTTCCTTTGAGCTGAATCTGCAAATATCTCGGAAACGAAGCGAGCTATGGCAAAATGTTAAGAGACCTTTTTTGTAGAGAATTATGTTTCCTACAATTTATGTTCCATGATATTTTTTGATCAGAAGCGTAGTTTTCGAGATATATCGAGATATTTAAAAGTTCCGAAGCCGCACCAACATAATAGAGATACAGAAACACCGTGGCCCCTTTCTTTGAGATAACTCTGCACTAGTGCGAGCCGCAAATGCCACTTCCAGCTTAGCTGTGCAGAAGAAGAACAACAAGAAGAAGAAATATCTCGAAATATGTCCGTCAGGCCCCTTCCCTTGAGATAAATCTGCAAATATCTCGGAAACGAAGCGAGCTATGGCAAAATGTTAAGAGACGTTTTTTGTAGGGAATTATGTTTCCTACAATTTAGCTTCTATGATATTTTTTGATCAGAAGCGTAGTTTTCGAGATATATCGAGATATTTAAAAGTTCCGAAGCCGCACCAACATAATAGAGATACAGAAACACCGTGGCCCCTTTCTTTGAGATAACTCTGCACTAGTGCGAGCCGCCAATGCCACTTCCAGTTTAGCTGTGCAGAAGAAGAACAACAAGAAGAAGAAATATCTCGAAATATGTCCGTCAGGCCAGTTCCTTTGAGCTGAATCTGCAAATATCTCGGAAACGAAGCGAGCTATGGCAAAATGTTAAGAGACGTTTTTTGTAGAGAATTATGTTTCCTACAAGTTATGTTGTATGATATTTTTTGATCAGAAGCGTAGTTTTCGAGATATATCGAGATATTTAAAAGTTCCGAAGCCGCACCAACTTAATAGAGGTACAGAAACACCGTGGCCTCCTTCTTTGAGATAACTCTGCACTATTGCGAGCTGCAAATGCCACTTACAGCTTAGCTGTGCAGAAGAAGAACAACAAGAAGAAGAAATATCTCGAAATATGTCCGTCAGGCCCCTTCCCTTGAGATAAATCTGCATATATCTCGGAAACGAAGCGAGCTATGGCACAATGTTCAGAGACCTTTTTTGTAGAGAATTAAGTTTCCTACTTTTTATGTTCTATGATATTTTTTGATCGGATGCGTAGTTCTCGAGATATATCAAGATATTTAAAAGTTCCGAAGCCGCACCAACATAATAGAGATACAGAAACACCGTGGCCCCTTTCTTTGAGATAACTCTGCACTATTGCGAGCTGCAAATGCCACTTCCAGCTTAGCTGTGCAGAAGAAGAACAACAAGAAGAAGAAATGTCTCGAAATATGTCCGTCAGGCCCCTTCCCTTGAGATAAATCTGCAAATATCTCGGAAATGAAGCGAGCTATGGCAAAATGTTAAGAGACTTTATTTGTAGAGAATTAGGTTTCCTACTTTTTATGTTCTATGATATTTTTTGATCAGATGCGTAGTTCTCGAGATATATCAAGATATTTTAAAGTTCCGAAGCCGCACCAACATAATAGAGATACAGAAACACCGTGGCCCCTTTCTTTGAGATAACTCTGCACTATTGCGAGCTGGAAATGCCACTTCCAGTTTAGCTGTGCAGAAGAAGAACAACAAGAAGAAGAAATATCTCGAAATATGTCCGTCAGGCCCCTTCCCTTGAGATAAATCTGCAAATATCTCGGAAACGAAGCGAGCTATGGCACAATGTTAAGAGACCTTTTTTGTAGAGAATTAAGTGTCCTACTTTTTATGTTCTATGATATTTTTTGATCACATGCGTAGTTCTCGAGATATATCAAGATATTTAAATGTTCCGAAGCCGCACCAACATAATAGAGATACAGAAACACCGTGGCCCCTTTCTTTGAGATAACTCTGCACTATTGCGAGCTGTAAATGCCACTTCCAGCTTAGCTGTGCAGAAGAAGAACAACAAGAAGAAGAAATATCTCGAAATATGTCCGTCAGGCCCCTTCCCTTGAGATAAATCTGCAAATATCTCGGAAACGAAGCGAGCTATGGCAAAATGTTAAGAGACGTTTTTTGTAGAGAATTATGTTTCCTACAATTTATGTTGTATGATATTTTTTGATCAGAAGCGTAGTTTCCGAGATATATCGAGATATTTAAATGTTCCGAAGCCGCACCAACATAATAGAGATACAGAAACACCGTGGCCCCTTTCTTTGAGATAACTCTGCACTATTGCGAGCTGTAAATGCCACTTCCAGCTTAGCTGTGCAGAAGAAGAACAACAAGAAGAAGAAATATCTCGAAATATGTCCGTCAGGCCCCTTCCCTTGAGATAGATCTGCAAATATCTCGGAAACGAAGCGAGCTATGGCAAAATGTTAAGAGACCTTATTTGTAGAGAATTAAGTTTCCTACTTTTTATGGTCTATGATATTTTTTGATCAGATGCGTAGTTCTCGAGATATATCAAGATATTTAAAAGTTCCGAAGCCGCACCAACATAATAGAGATACAGAAACACCGTGGCCCCTTTCTTTGAGATAACTCTGCACTATTGCGAGCTGTAAATGCCACTTCCAGCTTAGCTGTGCAGAAGAAGAACAACAAGAAGAAGAAATATCTCGAAATATGTCCGTCAGGCCCCTTCCCTTGAGATAAATCTGCAAATATCTCGGAAACGAAGCGAGCTATGGCAAAATGTTAAGAGACGTTTTTTGTAGAGAATTATGTTTCCTACAATTTATGTTGTATGATATTTTTTGATCAGAAGCGTAGTTTCCGAGATATATCGAGATATTTAAATGTTCCGAAGCCGCACCAACATAATAGAGATACAGAAACACCGTGGCCCCTTTCTTTGAGATAACTCTGCACTATTGCGAGCTGTAAATGCCACTTCCAGCTTAGCTGTGCAGAAGAAGAACAACAAGAAGAAGAAATATCTCGAAATATGTCCGTCAGGCCCCTTCCCTTGAGATAGATCTGCAAATATCTCGGAAACGAAGCGAGCTATGGCAAAATGTTAAGAGACCTTATTTGTAGAGAATTAAGTTTCCTACTTTTTATGGTCTATGATATTTTTTGATCAGATGCGTAGTTCTCGAGATATATCAAGATATTTAAAAGTTCCGAAGCCGCACCAACATAATAGAGATACAGAAACACCGTGGCCCCTTTCTTTGAGATAACTCTGCACTAGTGCGAGCCGCAAATGCCACTTCCAGCTTAGCTGTGCAGAAGAAGAACAACAAGAAGAAGAAATATCTCGAAATATGTCCGTCAGGCCCGTTCCTTTGAGCTGAATCTGCAAATATCTCGGAAACGAAGCGAGCTATGGCAAAATGTTAAGAGACCTTTTTTGTAGAGAATTATGTTTCCTACAATTTATGCTCTATCATATTTTTTGATCAGAAGCGTAGTTTTCGAGATATATCGAGATATTTAAAAGTTCCGAAGCCGCACCAACATAATAGAGATACAGAAACACCGTGGCCCCTTTCTTTGAGATGACTCTGCACTATTGCGAGCTGGAAATGCCACTTCCAGTTTAGCTGTGCAGAAGAAGAACAACAAGAAGAAGAAATATCTCGAAATATGTCCGTCAGGCCCCTTCCCTTGAGATAAATCTGCAAATATCTCGGAAACGAAGCGAGCTATGGCAAAATGTTAAGAGACGTTTTTTGTAGGGAATTATGTTTCCTACAATTTAGCTTCTATGATATTTTTTGATCAGAAGCGTAGTTTTCGAGATATATCGAGATATTTAAAAGTTCCGAAGCCGCACCAACATAATAGAGATACAGAAACACCGTGGCCCCTTTCTTTGAGATAACTCTGCACTAGTGCGAGCCGCCAATGCCACTTCCAGTTTAGCTGTGCAGAAGAAGAACAACAAGAAGAAGAAATATCTCGAAATATGTCCGTCAGGCCAGTTCCTTTGAGCTGAATCTGCAAATATCTCGGAAACGAAGCGAGCTATGGCAAAATGTTAAGAGACGTTTTTTGTAGAGAATTATGTTTCCTACAAGTTATGTTGTATGATATTTTTTGATCAGAAGCGTAGTTTTCGAGATATATCGAGATATTTAAAAGTTCCGAAGCCGCACCAACTTAATAGAGGTACAGAAACACCGTGGCCTCCTTCTTTGAGATAACTCTGCACTATTGCGAGCTGCAAATGCCACTTACAGCTTAGCTGTGCAGAAGAAGAACAACAAGAAGAAGAAATATCTCGAAATATGTCCGTCAGGCCCCTTCCCTTGAGATAAATCTGCATATATCTCGGAAACGAAGCGAGCTATGGCACAATGTCAAGAGACCTTTTTTGTAGAGAATTAAGTTTCCTACTTTTTATGGTCTATGATATTTTTTGATCAGATGCGTAGTTCTCGAGATATATCAAGATATTTAAAAGTTCCGAAGCCGCACCAACATAATAGAGATACAGAAACACCGTGGCCCCTTTCTTTGAGATAACTCTGCACTAGTGCGAGCCGCAAATGCCACTTCCAGCTTAGCTGTGCAGAAGAAGAACAACAAGAAGAAGAAATATCTCGAAATATGTCCGTCAGGCCCGTTCCTTTGAGCTGAATCTGCAAATATCTCGGAAACGAAGCGAGCTATGGCAAAATGTTAAGAGACCTTTTTTGTAGAGAATTATGTTTCCTACAATTTATGTTCTATGATATTTTTTGATCAGAAGCGTAGTTTACGAGATATATCGAGATATTTAAAAGTTCCGAAGCCGCACCAACATAATAGAGATACAGAAACACCGTGGCCCCTTTCTTTGAGATAACTCTGCACTAGTGCGAGCCGCAAATGCCACTTCCAGCTTAGCTGTGCAGAAGAAGAACAACAAGAAGAAGAAATATCTCGAAATATGTCCGTCAGGCCCCTTCCCTTGAGATAAATCTGCAAATATCTCGGAAACGAAGCGAGCTATGGCAAAATGTTAAGAGACGTTTTTTGTAGGGAATTATGTTTCCTACAATTTAGCTTCTATGATATTTTTTGATCAGAAGCGTAGTTTTCGAGATATATCGAGATATTTAAAAGTTCCGAAGCCGCACCAACATAATAGAGATACAGAAACACCGTGGCCCCTTTCTTTGAGATAACTCTGCACTAGTGCGAGCCGCCAATGCCACTTCCAGTTTAGCTGTGCAGAAGAAGAACAACAAGAAGAAGAAATATCTCGAAATATGTCCGTCAGGCCAGTTCCTTTGAGCTGAATCTGCAAATATCTCGGAAACGAAGCGAGCTATGGCAAAATGTTAAGACACGTTTTTTGTAGAGAATTATGTTTCCTACAAGTTATGTTGTATGATATTTTTTGATCAGAAGCGTAGTTTTCGAGATATATCGAGATATTTAAAAGTTCCGAAGCCGCACCAACTTAATAGAGGTACAGAAACACCGTGGCCTCCTTCTTTGAGATAACTCTGCACTATTGCGAGCTGCAAATGCCACTTACAGCTTAGCTGTGCAGAAGAAGAACAACAAGAAGAAGAAATATCTCGAAATATGTCCGTCAGGCCCCTTCCCTTGAGATAAATCTGCATATATCTCGGAAACGAAGCGAGCTATGGCACAATGTTAAGAGACCTTTTTTGTAGAGAATTAAGTTTCCTACTTTTTATGTTCTATGATATTTTTTGATCGGATGCGTAGTTCTCGAGATATATCAAGATATTTCAAAGTTCCGAAGCCGCACCAACATAATAGAGATACAGAAACACCGTGGCCCCTTTCTTTGAGATAACTCTGCACTATTGCGAGCTGCAAATGCCACTTCCAGCTTAGCTGTGCAGAAGAAGAACAACAAGAAGAAGAAATGTCTCGAAATATGTCCGTCAGGCCCCTTCCCTTGAGATAAATCTGCAAATATCTCGGAAATGAAGCGAGCTATGGCAAAATGTTAAGAGACTTTATTTGTAGAGAATTAGGTTTCCTACTTTTTATGTTCTATGATATTTTTTGATCAGATGCGTAGTTCTCGAGATATATCAAGATATTTAAAAGTTCCGAAGCCGCACCAACATAATAGAGATACAGAAATACCGTGGCCCCTTTCTTTGAGATAACTCTGCACTTTTGCGAGCTGGAAATGCCACTTCCAGTTTAGCTGTGCAGAAGAAGAACAACAAGAAGAAGAAATATCTCGAAATATGTCCGTCAGGCCCCTTCCCGTGAGATAAATCTGCAAATATCTCGGAAACGAAGCGAGCTATGGCACAATGTTAAGAGACCTTTTTTGTAGAGAATTAAGTGTCCTACTTTTTATGTTCTATGATATTTTTTGATCACATGCGTAGTTCTCGAGATATATCAAGATATTTAAATGTTCCGAAGCCGCACCAACATAATAGAGATACAGAAACACCGTGGCCCCTTTCTTTGAGATAACTCTGCACTATTGCGAGCTGTAAATGCCACTTCCAGCTTAGCTGTGCAGAAGAAGAACAACAAGAAGAAGAAATATCTCGAAATATGTCCGTCAGGCCCCTTCCCTTGAGATAAATCTGCAAATATCTCGGAAACGAAGCGAGCTATGGCAAAATGTTAAGAGACGTTTTTTGTAGAGAATTATGTTTCCTACAATTTATGTTGTATGATATTTTTTGATCAGAAGCGTAGTTTCCGAGATATATCGAGATATTTAAATGTTCCGAAGCCGCACCAACATAATAGAGATACAGAAACACCGTGGCCCCTTTCTTTGAGATAACTCTGCACTAGTGCGAGCCGCCAATGCCACTTCCAGTTTAGCTGTGCAGAAGAAGAACAACAAGAAGAAGAAATATCTCGAAATATGTCCGTCAGGCCCCTTCCCTTGAGATAAATCTGCAAATATCTCGGAAACGAAGCGAGCTATGGCAAAATGTTAAGAGACCTTATTTGTAGAGAATTAAGTTTCCTACTTTTTATGGTCTATGATATTTTTTGATCAGATGCGTAGTTCTCGAGATATATCAAGATATTTAAAAGTTCCGAAGCCGCACCAACATAATAGAGATACAGAAACACCGTGGCCCCTTTCTTTGAGATAACTCTGCACTAGTGCGAGCCGCAAATGCCACTTCCAGCTTAGCTGTGCAGAAGAAGAACAACAAGAAGAAGAAATATCTCGAAATATGTCCGTCAGGCCCGTTCCTTTGAGCTGAATCTGCAAATATCTCGGAAACGAAGCGAGCTATGGCAAAATATTAAGAGACCTTTTTTGTAGAGAATTATGTTTCCTACAATTTATGTTCTATGATATTTTTTGATCAGAAGCGTAGTTTTCGAGATATATCGAGATATTTAAAAGTTCCGAAGCCGCACCAACATAATAGAGATACAGAAACACCGTGGCCCCTTTCTTTGAGATAACTCTGCACTAGTGCGAGCCGCAAATGCCACTTCCAGCTTAGCTGTGCAGAAGAAGAACAACAAGAAGAAGAAATATCTCGAAATATGTCCGTCAGGCCCCTTCCCTTGAGATAAATCTGCAAATATCTCGGAAACGAAGCGAGCTATGGCAAAATGTTAAGAGACGTTTTTTGTAGGGAATTATGTTTCCTACAATTTAGCTTCTATGATATTTTTTGATCAGAAGCGTAGTTTTCGAGATATATCGAGATATTTAAAAGTTCCGAAGCCGCACCAACATAATAGAGATACAGAAACACCGTGGCCCCTTTCTTTGAGATAACTCTGCACTAGTGCGAGCCGCCAATGCCACTTCCAGTTTAGCTGTGCAGAAGAAGAACAACAAGAAGAAGAAATATCTCGAAATATGTCCGTCAGGCCAGTTCCTTTGAGCTGAATCTGCAAATATCTCGGAAACGAAGCGAGCTATGGCAAAATGTTAAGACACGTTTTTTGTAGAGAATTATGTTTCCTACAAGTTATGTTGTATGATATTTTTTGATCAGAAGCGTAGTTTTCGAGATATATCGAGATATTTAAAAGTTCCGAAGCCGCACCAACTTAATAGAGGTACAGAAACACCGTGGCCTCCTTCTTTGAGATAACTCTGCACTATTGCGAGCTGCAAATGCCACTTACAGCTTAGCTGTGCAGAAGAAGAACAACAAGAAGAAGAAATATCTCGAAATATGTCCGTCAGGCCCCTTCCCTTGAGATAAATCTGCATATATCTCGGAAACGAAGCGAGCTATGGCACAATGTTAAGAGACCTTTTTTGTAGAGAATTAAGTTTCCTACTTTTTATGTTCTATGATATTTTTTGATCGGATGCGTAGTTCTCGAGATATATCAAGATATTTCAAAGTTCCGAAGCCGCACCAACATAATAGAGATACAGAAACACCGTGGCCCCTTTCTTTGAGATAACTCTGCACTATTGCGAGCTGCAAATGCCACTTCCAGCTTAGCTGTGCAGAAGAAGAACAACAAGAAGAAGAAATGTCTCGAAATATGTCCGTCAGGCCCCTTCCCTTGAGATAAATCTGCAAATATCTCGGAAATGAAGCGAGCTATGGCAAAATGTTAAGAGACTTTATTTGTAGAGAATTAGGTTTCCTACTTTTTATGTTCTATGATATTTTTTGATCAGATGCGTAGTTCTCGAGATATATCAAGATATTTAAAAGTTCCGAAGCCGCACCAACATAATAGAGATACAGAAATACCGTGGCCCCTTTCTTTGAGATAACTCTGCACTTTTGCGAGCTGGAAATGCCACTTCCAGTTTAGCTGTGCAGAAGAAGAACAACAAGAAGAAGAAATATCTCGAAATATGTCCGTCAGGCCCCTTCCCGTGAGATAAATCTGCAAATATCTCGGAAACGAAGCGAGCTATGGCACAATGTTAAGAGACCTTTTTTGTAGAGAATTAAGTGTCCTACTTTTTATGTTCTATGATATTTTTTGATCACATGCGTAGTTCTCGAGATATATCAAGATATTTAAATGTTCCGAAGCCGCACCAACATAATAGAGATACAGAAACACCGTGGCCCCTTTCTTTGAGATAACTCTGCACTATTGCGAGCTGTAAATGCCACTTCCAGCTTAGCTGTGCAGAAGAAGAACAACAAGAAGAAGAAATATCTCGAAATATGTCCGTCAGGCCCCTTCCCTTGAGATAAATCTGCAAATATCTCGGAAACGAAGCGAGCTATGGCAAAATGTTAAGAGACGTTTTTTGTAGAGAATTATGTTTCCTACAATTTATGTTGTATGATATTTTTTGATCAGAAGCGTAGTTTCCGAGATATATCGAGATATTTAAATGTTCCGAAGCCGCACCAACATAATAGAGATACAGAAACACCGTGGCCCCTTTCTTTGAGATAACTCTGCACTAGTGCGAGCCGCCAATGCCACTTCCAGTTTAGCTGTGCAGAAGAAGAACAACAAGAAGAAGAAATATCTCGAAATATGTCCGTCAGGCCCCTTCCCTTGAGATAAATCTGCAAATATCTCGGAAACGAAGCGAGCTATGGCAAAATGTTAAGAGACCTTATTTGTAGAGAATTAAGTTTCCTACTTTTTATGGTCTATGATATTTTTTGATCAGATGCGTAGTTCTCGAGATATATCAAGATATTTAAAAGTTCCGAAGCCGCACCAACATAATAGAGATACAGAAACACCGTGGCCCCTTTCTTTGAGATAACTCTGCACTAGTGCGAGCCGCAAATGCCACTTCCAGCTTAGCTGTGCAGAAGAAGAACAACAAGAAGAAGAAATATCTCGAAATATGTCCGTCAGGCCCGTTCCTTTGAGCTGAATCTGCAAATATCTCGGAAACGAAGCGAGCTATGGCAAAATATTAAGAGACCTTTTTTGTAGAGAATTATGTTTCCTACAATTTATGTTCTATGATATTTTTTGATCAGAAGCGTAGTTTTCGAGATATATCGAGATATTTAAAAGTTCCGAAGCCGCACCAACATAATAGAGATACAGAAACACCGTGGCCCCTTTCTTTGAGATAACTCTGCACTAGTGCGAGCCGCAAATGCCACTTCCAGCTTAGCTGTGCAGAAGAAGAACAACAAGAAGAAGAAATATCTCGAAATATGTCCGTCAGGCCCCTTCCCTTGAGATAAATCTGCAAATATCTCGGAAACGAAGCGAGCTATGGCAAAATGTTAAGAGACGTTTTTTGTAGGGAATTATGTTTCCTACAATTTAGCTTCTATGATATTTTTTGATCAGAAGCGTAGTTTTCGAGATATATCGAGATATTTAAAAGTTCCGAAGCCGCACCAACATAATAGAGATACAGAAACACCGTGGCCCCTTTCTTTGAGATAACTCTGCACTAGTGCGAGCCGCCAATGCCACTTCCAGTTTAGCTGTGCAGAAGAAGAACAACAAGAAGAAGAAATATCTCGAAATATGTCCGTCAGGCCCCTTCCCTTGAGATAAATCTGCAAATATCTCGGAAACGAAGCGAGCTATGGCAAAATGTTAAGAGACCTTTTTTGTAGAGAATTAAGTGGCCTACTTTTTATGTTCTATGATATTTTTTGATCAGATGCGTAGTTCTCGAGATATATCAAGATATTTAATAGTTCCGAAGCCGCACCAACATAATAGAGATACAGAAACACCGTGGCCCCTTTCTTTGAGATAACGCCGCACTATTGCGAGCTGTAAATGCCACTTCCAGCTTAGCTGTGCAGAAGAAGAACAACAAGAAGAAGAAATATCTCGAAATATGTCCGTCAGGCCCGTTCCTTTGAGCTGAATCTGCAAATATCTCGGAAACGAAGCGAGCTATGGCAAAATGTTCAGAGACGTTTTTTGTAGAGAATTATGTTTCCTACAAGTTATGTTCTATGATATTTTTTGATCAGAAGCGTAGTTTTCGAGATATATCGAGATATTTAAAAGTTCGGAAGCCGCACCAACATAATAGAGGTACAGAAACACCGTGGCCTCCTTCTTTGAGATAACTCTGCACTATTGCGAGCTGCAAATGCCACTTCCAGCTTAGCTGTGCAGAAGAAGAACAACAAGAAGAAGAAATATCTCGAAATATGTCCGTCAGGCCCCTTCCCTTGAGATAAATCTGCAAATATCTCGGAAACGAAGCGAGCTATGGCAAAATGTTAAGAGACCTTTTTTGTAGAGAATTAAGTGTCCTACTTTTTATGTTCTATGATATTTTTTGATCAGATGCGTAGTTCTCGAGATATATCAAGATATTTAAAAGTTCCGAAGCCGCACCAACATAATAGAGATACAGAAACACCGTGGCCCCTTTCTTTGAGATAACTCTGCACTATTGCGAGCTGCAAATGCCACTTCCAGCTTAGCTGTGCAGAAGAAGAACAACAAGAAGAAGAAATATCTCGAAATATGTCCATCAGGCCCGTTCCTTTGAGCTGAATCTGCAAATATCTCGGAAACGAAGCGAGCTATGGCAACATGTTAAGAGACGTTTTTTGTAGAGAATTATGTTTCCTACAATTTAGGTTCTATGATATTTTTTGATCAGAAGCGTAGTTTTCGAGATATATCGAGATATTTAAAAGTTCCGAAGCCGCACCAACATATTAGAGATACAGAAACACCGTGGCCCCTTTCTTTGAGATAACTCTGCACTAGTGCGAGCCGCAAATGCCACTTCCAGCTTAGCTGTGCAGAAGAAGAACAACAAGAAGAAGAAATATCTGGAAATATGTCCGTCTGGCCCCTTCCCTTGAGATAACTCTGCAAATATCTCGGAAACGAAGCGAGCTATGGCAAAATGTTAAGAGACCTTTTTTGTAGAGAATTAAGTGGCCTACTTTTTATGTTCTATGATATTTTTTGATCAGATGCGTAGTTCTCGAGATATATCAAGATATTTAATAGTTCCGAAGCCGCACCAACATAATAGAGATACAGAAACACCGTGGCCCCTTTCTTTGAGATAACTCCGCACTATTGCGAGCTGTAAATGCCACTTCCAGCTTAGCTGTGCAGAAGAAGAACAACAAGAAGAAGAAATATCTCGAAATATGTCCGTCAGGCCCGTTCCTTTGAGCTGAATCTGCAAATATCTCGGAAACGAAGCGAGCTATGGCAAAATGTTAAGAGACGTTTTTTGTAGAGAATTATGTTTCCTACAAGTTATGTTCTATGATATTTTTTGATCAGAAGCGTAGTTTTCGAGATATATCGAGATATTTAAAAGTTCGGAAGCCGCACCAACATAATAGAGGTACAGAAACACCGTGGCCTCCTTCTTTGAGATAACTCTGCACTATTGCGAGCTGCAAATGCCACTTCCAGCTTAGCTGTGCAGAAGAAGAACAACAAGAAGAAGAAATATCTCGAAATATGTCCGTCAGGCCCCTTCCCTTGAGATAAATCTGCAAATATCTCGGAAACCAAGCGAGCTATGGCAAAATGTTAAGAGACCTTTTTTGTAGAGAATTAAGTGTCCTACTTTTTATGTTCTATGATATTTTTTGATCAGATGCGTAGTTCTCGAGATATATCAAGATATTTAAAAGTTCCGAAGCCGCACCAACATAATAGAGATACAGAAACACCGTGGCCCCTTTCTTTGAGATAACTCTGCACTATTGCGAGCTGTAAATGCTACTTCCAGCTTAGCTGTGCAGAAGAAGAACAACAAGAAGAAGAAATATCTCGAAATATGTCCGTCAGGCCCCTTCCCTTGAGATAAATCTGCAAATATCTCGGAAACGAAGCGAGCTATGGCAAAATGTTAAGAGACCTTATTTGTAGAGAATTAAGTTTCCTACTTTTTATGTTCTATGATATTTTTTGATCAGAAGCGTAGTTTTCGAGATATATCGAGATATTTAAAAGTTCCGAAGCCGCACCAACATAATAGAGGTACAGAAACACCGTGGCCTCCTTCTTTGAGATAACTCTGCACTATTGCGAGCTGCAAATGCCACTTCCAGCTTAGCTGTGCAGAAGAAGAACAACAAGAAGAAGAAATATCTCGAAATATGTCCGTCAGGCCCCTTCCCTTGAGATAAGTCTGCAAATATCTCGGAAACGAAGCGAGCTATGGCAAAATGTTAAGAGACGTTTTTTGTAGAGAATTATGTTTCCTACAATTTATGTTCTATGATATTTTTTGATCAGAAGCGTAGTTTTCGAGATATATCGAGATATTTAAAAGTTCCGATGCCGCACCAACATAATAGAGATACAGAAACAGCGTGGCCCCTTTCTTTGAGATAACTCTGCACTATTGCGAGCTGGAAATGCCACTTCCAGTTTAGCTGTGCAGAAGAAGAACAACAAGAAGAAGAAATATCTCGAAATATGTCCGTCAGGCCCCTTCCCTTGACATAAATCTGCAAATATCTCGGAAACGAAGCGAGCTATGGCAAAATGTTAAGAGACCTTTTTTGTAGAGAATTAAGTGGCCTACTTTTTATGTTCTATGATATTTTTTGATCAGATGCGTAGTTCTCGAGATATATCAAGATACTTAAAAGTTCCGAAGGCGCACCAACATAATAGAGATACAGAAACACCGTGGCCCCTTTCTTTGAGATAACTCTGCACTATTGCGAGCTGCAAATGCCACTTCCAGCTTAGCTGTGCAGATGAAGAACAACAAGAAGAAGAAATATCTCGAAATATGTCCGTCAGGCCCCTTCCCTTGAGATAAATCTGCAAATATCTCGGAAACGAAGCGAGCTATGGCAAAATGTTAAGAGACGTTTTTTGTAGAGAATTATGTTTCCTACAAGTTATGTTCTATGATATTTTTTGATCAGAAGCGTAGTTTTCGAGATATATCGAGATATTTAAAAGTTCCGAAGCCGCACCAACATAATAGAGGTACAGAAACACCGTGGCCTCCTTCTTTGAGATAACTCTGCACTATTGCGAGCTGCAAATGCCACTTCCAGCTTAGCTGTGCAGAAGAAGAACAACAAGAAGAAGAAATATCTCGAAATATGTCCGTCAGGCCCCTTCCCTTGAGATAAATCTGCAAATATCTCGGAAACGAAGCGAGCTATGGCAAAATGTTAAGAGACCTTTTTTGTAGAGAATTAAGTGTCCTACTTTTTATGTTCTATGATATTTTTTGATCAGATGCGTAGTTCTCGAGATATATCAAGATATTTAAAAGTTCCGAAGCCGCACCAACATAATAGAGATACAGAAACACCGTGGCCCCTTTCTTTGAGATAACTCTGCACTATTGCGAGCTGTAAATGCCACTTCCAGCTTAGCTGTGCAGAAGAAGAACAACAAGAAGAAGAAATATCTCGAAATATGTCCGTCAGGCCCCTTCCCTTGAGATAAATCTGCAAATATCTCGGAAACGAAGCGAGCTATGGCAAAATGTTAAGAGACCTTTTCTGTAGAAAATTAAGTGTCCTACTTTTTATGTTCTATGATATTCTTTGATCAGATGCGTAGTTCTCGAGATATATCAAGATATTTAAAAGTTCCGAAGCCGCACCAACATAATAGAGATACAGAAACACCGTGGCCCCTTTCTTTGAGATAACTCCGCACTATTGCGAGCTGTAAATGCCACTTCCAGCTTAGCTGTGCAGAAGAAGAACAACAAGAAGTAGAAATATCTCGAAATATGTCCGTCAGGCCCGTTCCTTTGAGCTGAATCTGCAAATATCTCGGAAACGAAGCGAGCTATGGCAAAATGTTAAGAGACGTTTTTTGTAGAGAATTATGTTTCCTACAAGTTATGTTCTATGATATTTTTTGATCAGAAGCGTAGTTTTCGAGATATATCGAGATATTTAAAAGTTCCGAAGCCGCACCAACATAATAGAGATACAGAAACACCGTGGCCCCTTTCTTTGAGATAACTCCGCACTAGTGCGAGCCGCCAATGCCACTTCCAGTTTAGCTGTGCAGAAGAAGAAGAACAAGAAGAAGAAATATCTCGAAATATGTCCGTCAGGCCCCTTCCCTTGAGATAAATCTGCATATATCTCGGAAACGAAGCGAGCTATGGCACAATGTTAAGAGACCTTTTTTGTAGAGAATTAAGTTTCCTACTTTTTATGTTCTATGATATTTTTTGATCAGATGCGTAGTTCTCGAGATATATCAAGATATTTCAAAGTTTCGAAGCCGCACCAACATAATAGAGATACAGAAACACCGCGGCCCCTTTCTTTGAGATAACTCTGCACTAGTGCGAGCCGCCAATGCCACTTCCAGCTTAGCTGTGCAGAAGAAGAACAACAAGAAGAAGAAATATCTCGAAATGTGTCCGTCAGGCCCCTTCCCTTGAGATAAATCTGCAAATATCTCGGAAACGAAGCGAGCTATGGCAAAATGTTAAGAGATCTTTTTTGTAGAGAATTAAGTTTCCTACTTTTTATGTTCTATGATATTTTTTGATCAGATGCGTAGTTCTCGAGATATATCAAGATATTTAAAAGTTCCGAAGCCGCACCAACATAATAGAGATACAGAAACACCGTGGCCCCTTTCTTTGAGATAACTCTGCACTATTGCGAGCTGCAAATGCCACTTCCAGCTTAGCTGTGCAGAAGAAGAACAACAAGAAGAAGAAATATCTCGAAATATGTCCATCAGGCCCGTTCCTTTGAGCTGAATCTGCAAATATCTCGGAAACGAAGCGAGCTATGGCAAAATGTTAAGAGACGTTTTTTGTAGAGAATTATGTTTCCTACAATTTAGGTTCTATGATATTTTTTGATCAGAAGCGTAGTTTTCGAGATATATCGAGATATTTAAAAGTTCCGAAGCCGCACCAACATAATAGAGATACAGAAACACCGTGGCCCCTTTCTTTGAGATAACTCTGCACTAGTGCGAGCCGCAAATGCCACTTCCAGCTTAGCTGTGCAGAAGAAGAACAACAAGAAGAAGAAATATCTCGAAATATGTCCGTCAGGCCCCTTCCCTTGAGATAAATCTGCAAATATCTCGGAAACGAAGCGAGCTATGGCAAAATGTTAAGAGACCTTTTTTGTAGAGAATTATGTTTCCTACAATTTATGTTCTATGATATTTTTTGATCAGAAGCGTAGTTTTCGAGATATATCGAGATATTTAAAAGTTCCGAAGCCGCACCAACATAATAGAGATACAGAAACACCGTGGCCCCTTTCTTTGAGATAACTCTGCACTAGTGCGAGCCGCAAATGCCACTTCCAGCTTAGCTGTGCAGAAGAAGAACAACAAGAAGAAGAAATATCTCGAAATATGTCCGTCAGGCCCCTTCCCTTGAGATATATCTGCAAATATCTCGGAACCGAAGCGAGCTATGGCAAAATGTTAAGAGACTTTATTTGTAGAGAATTAAGTTTCCTACTTTTTATGTTCTATGATATTTTTTGATCAGATGCGTAGTTCTCGAGATATATCAAGATATTTAAAAGTTCCGAAGCCGCACCAACATAATAGAGATACAGAAACACCGTGGCCCCTTTCTTTGAGATAACTCTGCACTATTGCGAGCTGGAAATACCACTTCCAGTTTAGCTGTGCAGAAGAAGAACAACAAGAAGAAGAAATATCTCGAAATATGTCCGTCAGGCCCCTTCCCTTGAGATAAATCTGCAAATATCTCGGAAACGAAGCGAGCTATGGCAAAATGTTAAGAGACGTTTTTTGTAGAGAATTATGTTTCCTACAATTTAGGTTCTATGATATTTTTTGATCAGAAGCGTAGTTTTCGAGATATATCGAGATATTTTAAAGTTCCGAAGCCGCACCAACATAATAGAGATACAGAAACACCGTGGCCCCTTTCTTTGAGATAACTCCGCACTAGTGCGAGCCGCCAATGCCACTTCCAGTTTAGCTGTGCAGAAGAAGAAGAACAAGAAGAAGAAATATCTCGAAATATGTCCGTCAGGCCCCTTCCCTTGAGATAAATCTGCATATATCTCGGAAACGAAGCGAGCTATGGCACAATGTTAAGAGACCTTTTTTGTAGAGAATTAAGTTTCCTACTTTTTATGTTCTATGATATTTTTTGATCAGATGCGTAGTTCTCGAGATATATCAAGATATTTAAAAGTTCCGAAGCCGCACCAACATAGAGATACAGAAACACCGTGGCCCCTTTCTTTGAGATAACTCTGCACTATTGCGAGCTGCAAATGCCACTTCCAGCTTAGCTGTGCAGAAGAAGAACAACAAGAAGAAGAAATGTCTCGAAATATGTCCGTCAGGCCCCTTCCCTTGAGATAAATCTGCAAATATCTCGGAAATGAAGCGAGCTATGGCAAAATGTTAAGAGACTTTATTTGTAGAGAATTAAGTTTCCTACTTTTTATGTTATATGATATTTTTTGATCAGATGCGTAGTTCTCGAGATATATCGAGATATTTAAAAGTTCCGAAGCCGCACCAACATAATAGAGGTACAGAAACACCGTGGCCTCCTTCTTTGAGATAACTCTGCACTATTGCGAGCTGGAAATGCCACTTCCAGCTTAGCTGTGCAGAAGAAGAACAACAAGAAGAAGAAATATCTCGAAATATGTCCGTCAGGCCCCTTCCCTTGAGATATATCTGCAAATATCTCGGAACCGAAGCGAGCTATGGCAAAATGTTAAGAGACTTTATTTGTAGAGAATTAAGTTTCCTACTTTTTATGTTCTATGATATTTTTTGATCAGATGCGTAGTTCTCGAGATATATCAAGATATTTAAAAGTTCCGAAGCCGCACCAACATAGAGATACAGAAACACCGTGGCCCCTTTCTTTGAGATAACTCTGCACTATTGCGAGCTGCAAATGCCACTTCCAGCTTAGCTGTGCAGAAGAAGAACAACAAGAAGAAGAAATGTCTCGAAATATGTCCGTCAGGCCCCTTCCCTTGAGATAAATCTGCAAATATCTCGGAAATGAAGCGAGCTATGGCAAAATGTTAAGAGACTTTATTTGTAGAGAATTAAGTTTCCTACTTTTTATGTTCTATGATATTTTTTGATCAGATGCGTAGTTCTCGAGATATATCGAGATATTTAAAAGTTCCGAAGCCGCACCAACATAATAGAGATACAGAAACACCGCGGCCCCTTTCTTTGAGTTAACTCTGCACTATTGCGAGCTGGAAATACCACTTCCAGTTTAGCTGTGCAGAAGAAGAACAACAAGAAGAAGAAATATCTCGAAATATGTCCGTCAGGCCCCTTCCCTTGAGATAAATCTGCAAATATCTCGGAAACGAAGCGAGCTATGGCAAAATGTTAAGAGACGTTTTTTGTAGAGAATTATGTTTCCTACAATTTAGGTTCTATGATATTTTTTGATCAGAAGCGTAGTTTTCGAGATATATCGAGATATTTAAAAGTTCCGAAGCCGCACCAACATAATAGAGATACAGAAACACCGTGGCCCCTTTCTTTGAGATAACTCCGCACTAGTGCGAGCCGCCAATGCCACTTCCAGTTTAGCTGTGCAGAAGAAGAAGAACAAGAAGAAGAAATATCTCGAAATATGTCCGTCAGGCCCCTTCCCTTGAGATAAATCTGCATATATCTCGGAAACGAAGCGAGCTATGGCACAATGTTAAGAGACCTTTTTTGTAGAGAATTAAGTTTCCTACTTTTTATGTTCTATGATATTTTTTGATCAGATGCGTAGTTCTCGAGATATATCAAGATATTTAAAAGTTCCGAAGCCGCACCAACATAATAGAGATACAGAAACACCGTGGCCCCTTTCTTTGAGATAACTCTGCACTATTGCGAGCTGGAAATGCCACTCCCAGTTTAGCTGTGCAGAAGAAGAACAACAAGAAGAAGAAATATCTCGAAATATGTCCGTCAGGCCCCTTCCCTTGAGATAAATCTGCAAATATCTCGGAAACGAAGCGAGCTATGGCAAAATGTTAAGAGACCTTTTTTGTAGAGAATTAAGTGGCCTACTTTTTACGTTCTATGGTATTTTTTGATCAGATGCGTAGTTCTCGAGATATATCAAGATATTTAATAGTTCCGAAGCCGCACCAACATAATAGAGATACAGAAACACCGTGGCCCCTTTCTTTGAGATAACTCCGCACTATTGCGAGCTGTAAATGCCACTTCCAGCTTAGCTGTGCAGAAGAAGAACAACAAGAAGAAGAAATATCTCGAAATATGTCCGTCAGGCCCGTTCCTTTGAGCTGAATCTGCAAATATCTCGGAAACGAAGCGAGCTATGGCAAAATGTTAAGAGACGTTTTTTGTAGAGAATTATGTTTCCTACAGTTTATGTTCTATGATATTTTTTGATCAGAAGCGTAGTTTTCGAGATATATCGAGATATTTAAAAGTTCCGAAGCCGCACCAACATAATAGAGATACAGAAACACCGTGGCCCCTTTCTTTGAGATAACTCTGCACTAGTGCGAGCAGCCAATGCCACTTCCAGTGTAGCTGTGCAGAAGAAGAACAACAAGAAGAAGAAATATCTCGAAATATGTCCGTCAGGCCCCTTCCCTTGAGATAAATCTGCAAATATCTCGGAAACGAAGCGAGCTATGGCAAAATGTTAAGAGACGTTTTTTGTAGAGAATTATGTTTCCTACAATTTAGGTTCTATGATATTTTTTGATCAGAAGCGTAGTTTTCGAGATATATCGAGATATTTAAAAGTTCCGAAGCCGCACCAACATAATAGAGATACAGAAACACCGTGGCCCCTTTCTTTGAGATAACTCCGCACTAGTGCGAGCCGCCAATGCCACTTCCAGTTTAGCTGTGCAGAAGAAGAAGAACAAGAAGAAGAAATATCTCGAAATATGTCCGTCAGGCCCCTTCCCTTGAGATAAATCTGCATATATCTCGGAAACGAAGCGAGCTATGGCACAATGTTAAGAGACCTTTTTTGTAGAGAATTAAGTTTCCTACTTTTTATGTTCTATGATATTTTTTGATCAGATGCGTAGTTCTCGAGATATATCAAGATATTTAAAAGTTCCGAAGCCGCACCAACATAATAGAGATACAGAAACACCGTGGCCCCTTTCTTTGAGATAACTCTGCACTATTGCGAGCTGGAAATGCCACTTCCAGTTTAGCTGTGCAGAAGAAGAACAACAAGAAGAAGAAATATCTCGAAATATGTCCGTCAGGCCCCTTCCCTTGAGATAAATCTGCAAATATCTCGGAAACGAAGCGAGCTATGGCAAAATGTTAAGAGACCTTTTTTGTAGAGAATTAAGTGGCCTACTTTTTATGTTCTATGGTATTTTTTGATCAGATGCGTAGTTCTCGAGATATATCAAGATATTTAATAGTTCCGAAGCCGCACCAACATAATAGAGATACAGAAACACCGTGGCCCCTTTCTTTGAGATAACTCCGCACTATTGCGAGCTGTAAATGCCACTTCCAGCTTAGCTGTGCAGAAGAAGAACAACAAGAAGAAGAAATATCTCGAAATATGTCCGTCAGGCCCGTTCCTTTGAGCTGAATCTGCAAATATCTCGGAAACGAAGCGAGCTATGGCAAAATGTTAAGAGACGTTTTTTGTAGAGAATTATGTTTCCTACAGTTTATGTTCTATGATATTTTTTGATCAGAAGCGTAGTTTTCGAGATATATCGAGATATTTAAAAGTTCCGAAGCCGCACCAACATAATAGAGATACAGAAACACCGTGGCCCCTTTCTTTGAGATAACTCTGCACTAGTGCGAGCAGCCAATGCCACTTCCAGTGTAGCTGTGCAGAAGAAGAACAACAAGAAGAAGAAATATCTCGAAATATGTCCGTCAGGCCCCTTCCCTTGAGATAAATCTGCAAATATCTCGGAAACGAAGCGAGCTATGGCAAAATGTTAAGAGACGTTTTTTGTAGAGAATTATGTTTCCTACAATTTAGGTTCTATGATATTTTTTGATCAGAAGCGTAGTTTTCGAGATATATCGAGATATTTAAAAGTTCCGAAGCCGCACAAACATAATAGAGATACAGAAACACCGTGGCCCCTTTCTTTGAGATAACTCTGCACTATTGCGAGCTGCAAATGCCACTTCCAGCTTAACTGCGCAGAAGAAGAACAACAAGAAGAAGAAATATCTCAAAATATGTCCATCAGGCCCGTTCCTTTGAGCTGAATCTGCAAATATCTCGGAAACAAAGCGAGCTATGGCAAAATGTTAAGAGACGTTTTTTGTAGAGAATTATGTTTCCTACAATTTAGGTTCTATGATATTTTTTGATCAGATGCGTAGTTCTCGAGATATATCAAGATATTTAAAAGTTCCGAAGCCGCACCAGCATAATAGAGATACAGAAACACCGTGGCCCCTTTCTTTGAGATAACTCTGCACTATTGCGAGCTGCAAATGCCACTTCCAGCTTAGCTGTGCAGAAGAAGAACAACAAGAAGAAGAAATATCTCGAAATATGTCCGTCAGGCCCCTTCCCTTGAGATATATCTGCAAATATCTCGGAAACGAAGCGAGCTATGGCAAAATATTAAGAGACCTTTTTTGTAGAGAATTATGTTTCGTACAGTTTATGTTCTATGATATTTTTTGATCAGAAGCGTAGTTTTCGAGATATATCGAGATATTTAAAAGTTCCGAAGCCGCACCAACATAATAGAGATACAGAAACACCGTGGCCCCTTTCTTTGAGATAACTCTGCACTATTGCGAGCTGGAAATGCCACTTCCAGTTTAGCTGTGCAGAAGAAGAACAACAAGAAGAAGAAATATCTCGAAATATGTCCGTCAGGCCCCTTCCCTTGAGATAAATCTGCAAATATCTCGGAAACGAAGCGAGCTATGGCAAAATGTTAAGAGACCTTTTTTGTAGAGAATTAAGTGGCCTACTTTTTATGTTCTATGATATTTTTTGATCAGATGCGTAGTTCTCGAGATATATCAAGATATTTAATAGTTCCGAAGCCGCACCAACATAATAGAGATACAGAAACACCGTGGCCCCTTTCTTTGAGATAACTCCGCACTATTGCGAGCTGTAAATGCCACTTCCAGCTTAGCTGTGCAGAAGAAGAACAACAAGAAGAAGAAATATCTCGAAATATGTCCGTCAGGCCCGTTCCTTTGAGCTGAATCTGCAAATATCTCGGAAACGAAGCGAGCTATGGCAAAATGTTAAGAGACGTTTTTTGTAGAGAATTATGTTTCCTACAAGTTATGTTCTATGATATTTTTTGATCAGAAGCGTAGTTTTCGAGATATATCGAGATATTTAAAAGTTCCGAAGCCGCACCAACATAATAGAGGTACAGAAACACCGTGGCCTCCTTCTTTGAGATAACTCTGCACCATTGCGAGCTGCAAATGCCACTTCCAGCTTAGCTGTGCAGAAGAAGAACAACAAGAAGAAGAAATATTTCGAAATATGTCCGTCAGGCCCCTTCCCTTGAGATAAATCTGCAAATATCTCGGAAACGAAGCGAGCTATGGCAAAATGTTAAGAGACCTTTTTTGTAGAGAATTAAGTGTCCTACTTTTTATGTTCTATGATATTTTCTGATCAGATGCGTAGTTCTCGAGATATATCAAGATATTTAAAAGTTCCGAAGCCGCACCAACATAATAGAGATACAGAAACACCGTGGCCCCTTTCTTTGAGATAACTCTGCACTATTGCGAGCTGTAAATGCCACTTCCAGCTTAGCTGTGCAGAAGAAGAACAACAAGAAGAAGGAATATCTCGAAATATGTCCGTCAGGCCCCTTCCCTTGAGATAAATCTGCAAATATCTCGGAAACGAAGCGAGCTATGGCAAAATGTTAAGCGACCTTATTTGTAGAGAATTAAGTTTCCTACTTTTTATGTTCTATGATATTTTTTGATCAGATGCGTAGTTCTCGAGATATATCAAGATATTTAAAAGTTCCGAAGCCGCACCAACATAATAGAGATACAGAAACACCGTGGCCCCTTTCTTTGAGATAACTCTGCACTATTGCGAGCTGCAAATGCCACTTCCAGCTTAGCTGTGCAGAAGAAGAACAACAAGAAGAAGAAATATCTCGAAATATGTCCGTCAGGCCCCTTCCCTTGAGATATATCTGCAAATATCTCGGAAACGAAGCGAGCTATGGCAAAATGTTAAGAGACCTTTTTTGTAGAGAATTATGTTTCCTACAGTTTATGTTCTATGATATTTTTTGATCAGAAGCGTAGTTTTCGAGAGATATCGAGATATTTAAAAGTTCCGAAGCCGCACCAACATAATAGAGATACAGAAACACCGTGGCCCCTTTCTTTGAGATAACTCTGCACTAGTGCGAGCCGCAAATGCCACTTCCAGCTTAGCAGTGCAGAAGAAGAACAACAAGAAGAAGAAATATCTCGAAATATGTCCGTCAGGCCCCTTCCCTTGAGATAAATCTGCAAATATCTCGGAAACGAAGCGAGCTATGGCAAAATGTTAAGAGACGTTTTTTGTAGAGAATTATGTTTCCTACAATTTATGTTCTATGATATTTTTTGATCAGAAGCGTAGTTTTCGAGATATATCGAGATATTTAAAAGTTCCGAAGACGCACCAACATAATAGAGATACAGAAACACCGTGGCCCCTTTCTTTGAGATAACTCTGTACTATTGCGAGCTGCAAATGCCACTTCCAGCTTAGCTGTGCAGAAGAAGAACAACAAGAAGAAGAAATATCTCGAAATATGTCCGTCAGGCCCCTTCCCTTGAGATATATCTGCAAATATCTCGGAAACGAAGCGAGCTATGGCAAAATGTTAAGAGACCTTTTTTGTAGAGAATTAAGTGTCCTACTTTTTATGTTCTATGATATTTTTTGATCAGATGCGTAGTTCTCGAGATATATCAAGATATTTAAAAGTTCCGAAGCCGCACCAACATGATAGAGATACAGAAACACCGTGGCCCCTTTCTTTGAGATAACTCTGCACTATTGCGAGCTGCCAATGCCACTTCCAGCTTAGCTGCGCAGAAGAAGAACAACAAGAGGAAGAAATATCTCAAAATATGTCCATCAGGCCCGTTCCTTTGAGCTGAATCTGCAAATATCTCGGAAACAAAGCGAGCTATGGCAAAATGTTAAGAGACGTTTTTTGTAGAGAATTATGTTTCCTACAATTTAGGTTCTATGATATTTTTTGATCAGATGCGTAGTTCTCGAGATATATCAAGATATTTAAAAGTTCCGAAGCCGCACCAGCATAATAGAGATACAGAAACACCGTGGCCCCTTTCTTTGAGATAACTCCGCACTATTGCGAGCTGCAAATGCCACCTCCAGCTTAGCTGTGCAGAAGAAGAACAACAAGAAGAAGAAATATCTCGAAATATGTCCGTCAGGCCCCTTCCCTTGAGATAAATCTGCAAATATCTCGGAAACGAAGCGAGCTATGGCAAAATGTTAAGAGACCTTTTTTGTAGAGAATTAAGTTTCCTACTTTCTATGTTCTATGATATTTTTTGATCAGATGCGTAGTTCTCGAGATATATCAAGATATTTAAAAGTTTCGAAGCCGCACCAACATAATAGAGATACAGAAACACCGTGGCCCCTTTCTGTGAGATAACTCTGCACTATTGCGAGCTGCAAATGCCACTTCCAGCTTAGCTGCGCAGAAGAAGAACAACAAGAAGAAGAAATATCTCGAAATATGTCCATCAGGCCCGTTCCTTTGAGCTGAATCTGCAAATATCTCGGAAACGAAGCGAGCTATGGCAAAATGTTAAGAGAAGTTTTTTGTAGAGAATTATGTTTCCTACAATTTAGGTTCTATGATATTTTTTGATCAGATGCGTAGTTCTCGAGATATATCAAGATATTTAAAAGTTCCGAAGCCGCACCAACATAATAGAGATACAGAAACACCGTGGCCCCTTTCTTTGAGATAACTCTGCACTATTGCGAGCTGCAAATGCCACTTCCAGCTTAGCTGTGCAGAAGAAGAACAACAAGAAGAAGAAATATCTCGAAATATGTCCATCAGGCCCGTTCCTTTGAGCTGAATCTGCAAATATCTCGGAAACGAAGCGAGCTATGGCAAAATGTTAAGAGACCTTTTTTGTAGAGAATTAAGTTTCCTACTTTTTATGTTCTATGATATTTTTTGATCAGATGCGTAGTTCTCGAGATATATCAAGATATTTAAAAGTTCCGAAGCCGCACCAACATAATAGAGATACAGAAACACCGTGGCCCCTTTCTTTGAGATAACTCTGCACTAGTGCGAGCCGCAAATGCCACTTCCAGCTTAGCTGTGCAGAAGAAGAACAACAAGAAGAAGAAATATCTCGAAATATGTCCGTCAGGCCCCTTCCCTTGAGATAAATCTGCAAATATCTTGGAAACGAAGCGAGCTATGGCAAAATGTTAAGAGACCTTTTTTGTAGAGAATTAAGTTTCCTACTTTTTATGTTCTATGATATTTTTTGATCAGATGCGTAGTTCTCGAGATATATCAAGATATTTAAAAGTTTCGAAGCCGCACCAACATAATAGAGATACAGAAACACCGTGGCCCCTTTCTTTGAGATAACTCTGCACTATTGCGAGCTGCAAATGCCACTTCCAGCTTAGCTGCGCAGAAGAAGAACAACAAGAAGAAGAAATATCTCGAAATATGTCCATCAGGCCCGTTCCTTTGAGCTGAATCTGCAAATATCTCGGAAACGAAGCGAGCTATGGCAAAATGTTAAGAGAAGCTTTTGTAGAGAATTATGTTTCCTACAATTTCGGTTCTATGATATTTTTTGATCAGATGCGTAGTTCTCGAGATATATCAAGATATTTAAAAGTTCCGAAGCCGCACCAACATAATAGAGATACAGAAACACCGTGGCCCCTTTCTTTGAGATAACTCCGCACTATTGCGAGCTGCAAATGCCACTTCCAGCTTAGCTGTGCAGAAGAAGAACAACAAGAAGAAGAAATATCTCGAAATATGTCCGTCAGGCCCCTTCCCTTGAGATAAATCTGCAAATATCTCGGAAACGAAGCGAGCTATGGCAAAATGTTAAGAGACGTTTTTTGTAGAGAATTATGTTTCCTACAATTTAGGTTCTATGATATTTTTTGATCAGAAGCGTAGTTTTCGAGATATATCGAGATATTTAAAAGTTCCGAAGCCGCACCAACATAGTAGAGATACAGAAACACCGTGGCCCCTTTCTTTGAGATAACTCTGCACTAGTGCGAGCCGCAAATGCCACTTCCAGCTTAGCTGTGCAGAAGAAGAACAACAAGAAGAAGAAATATCTCGAAATATGTCCGTCAGGCCCCTTCCCTTGAGATAAATCTGCAAATATCTCGGAAACGAAACGAGCTATGGCAAAATCTTAAGAGACCTTTTTTGTAGAGAATTATGTTTCCTACAATTTATGTTCTATGATAATTTTTGATCAGAAGCGTAGTTTTCGAGATATATCGAGATATTTAAAAGTTCCGAAGCCGCACCAACATAATAGAGATACAGAAACACCGTGGCCCCTTTCTTTGAGATAACTCTGCACTAGTGCGAGCCGCAGATGCCACTTCCAGCTTAGCTGTGCAGAAGAAGAACAACAAGAAGAAGAAATATCTCGAAATATGTCCGTCAGGCCCCTTCCCTTGAGATAAATCTGCAAATATCTCGGAAACGAAGCGAGCTATGGCAAAATGTTGAGAGACCTTTTTTGTAGAGAATTAAGTTTCCTACTTTTTATATTCTATGATATTTTTTGATGAGATGCGTAGTTCTCGAGATATATCAAGATATTTAAAAGTTCCGAAGCCGCACCAACATAATAGAGATACAGAAACACCGTGGCCCCTTTCTTTGAGATAACTCTGCACTGTTGCGAGCTGGAAATGCCACTTCCAGTTTAGCTGTGCAGAAGAAGAACAACAAGAAGAAGAAATATCTCGAAATATGTCCGTCAGGCCCCTTCCCTTGAGATACATCTGCAAATATCTCGGAAACGAAGCGAGCTATGGCAAAATGTTAAGAGACCTTATTTGTAGAGAATTAAGTTTCCTACTTTTTATGTTGTATGATATTTTTTGATCAGATGCGTAGTTCTCGAGATATATCAAGATATTTAAAAGTTTCGAAGCCGCACCAACATAATAGAGATACAGAAACACCGTGGCCCCTTTCTTTGAGATAACTCTGCACTATTGCGAGCTGCAAATGCCACTTCCAGCTTAGCTGCGCAGAAGAAGAACAACAAGAAGAAGAAATATCTCGAAATATGTCCATCAGGCCCGTTCCTTTGAGCTGAATCTGCAAATATCTCGGAAACGAAGCGAGCTATGGCAAAATGTTAAGAGAAGTTTTTTGTAGAGAATTATGTTTCCTACAATTTAGGTTCTATGATATTTTTTGATCAGATGCGTAGTTCTCGAGATATATCAAGATATTTAAAAGTTCCGAAGCCGCACCAACATAATAGAGATACAGAAACACCGTGGCCCCTTTCTTTGAGATAACTCCGCACTATTGCGAGCTGCAAATGCCACTTCCAGCTTAGCTGTGCAGAAGAAGAACAACAAGAAGAAGAAATATCTCGAAATATGTCCGTCAGGCCCCTTCCCTTGAGATAAATCTGCAAATATCTCGGAAACGAAACGAGCTATGGCAAAATCTTAAGAGACCTTTTTTGTAGAGAATTATGTTTCCTACAATTTATGTTCTATGATATTTTTTGATCAGAAGCGTAGTTTTCGAGATATATCGAGATATTTAAAAGTTCCGAAGCCGCACCAACATAATAGAGATACAGAAACACCGTGGCCCCTTTCTTTGAGATAACTCTGCACTAGTGCGAGCCGCAGATGCCACTTCCAGCTTAGCTGTGCAGAAGAAGAACAACAAGAAGAAGAAATATCTCGAAATATGTCCGTCAGGCCCCTTCCCTTGAGATAAATCTGCAAATATCTCGGAAACGAAGCGAGCTATGGCAAAATGTTGAGAGACCTTTTTTGTAGAGAATTAAGTTTCCTACTTTTTATATTCTATGATATTTTTTGATGAGATGCGTAGTTCTCGAGATATATCAAGATATTTAAAAGTTCCGAAGCCGCACCAACATAATAGAGATACAGAAACACCGTGGCCCCTTTCTTTGAGATAACTCTGCACTATTGCGAGCTGCAAATGCCACTTCCAGCTTAGCTGTGCAGAAGAAGAACAACAAGAAGAAGAAATATCTCGAAATATGTCCGTCAGGCCCCTTCCCTTGAGATATATCTGCAAATATCTCGGAAACGAAGCGAGCTATGGCAAAATGTTAAGAGACCTTTTTTGTAGAGAATTATGTTTCCTACAGTTTATGTTCTATGATATTTTTTGATCAGAAGCGTAGTTTTCGAGAGATATCGAGATATTTAAAAGTTCCGAAGCCGCACCAACATAATAGAGATACAGAAACACCGTGGCCCCTTTCTTTGAGATAACTCTGCACTAGTGCGAGCCGCAAATGCCACTTCCAGCTTAGCAGTGCAGAAGAAGAACAACAAGAAGAAGAAATATCTCGAAATATGTCCGTCAGGCCCCTTCCCTTGAGATAAATCTGCAAATATCTCGGAAACGAAGCGAGCTATGGCAAAATGTTAAGAGACGTTTTTTGTAGAGAATTATGTTTCCTACAATTTAGGTTCTATGATATTTTTTGATCAGAAGCGTAGTTTTCGAGATATATCGAGATATTTAAAAGTTCCGAAGCCGCACCAACATAATAGAGATACAGAAACACCGTGGCCCCTTTCTTTGAGATAACTCTGCACTAGTGCGAGCAGCCAATGCCACTTCCAGTGTAGCTGTGCAGAAGAAGAACAACAAGAAGAAGAAATATCTCGAAATATGTCCGTCAGGCCCCTTCCCTTGAGATAAATCTGCAAATATCTCGGAAACGAAGCGAGCTATGGCAAAATGTTAAGAGACGTTTTTTGTAGAGAATTATATTTCCTACAATTTATGTTCTATGATATTTTTTGATCAGAAGCGTAGTTTTCGAGATATATCGAGATGTTTAAAAGTTCCGAAGACGCACCAACATAATAGAGATACAGAAACACCGTGGCCCCTTTCTTTGAGATAACTCTGTACTATTGCGAGCTGCAAATGCCACTTCCAGCTTAGCTGTGCAGAAGAAGAACAACAAGAAGAAGAAATATCTCGAAATATGTCCGTCAGGCCCCTTCCCTTGAGATATATCTGCAAATATCTCGGAAACGAAGCGAGCTATGGCAAAATGTTAAGAGACCTTTTTTGTAGAGAATTAAGTGTCCTACTTTTTATGTTCTATGATATTTTTTGATCAGATGCGTAGTTCTCGAGATATATCAAGATATTTGAAAGTTCCGAAGCCGCACCAACATGATAGAGATACAGAAACACCGTGGCCCCTTTCTTTGAGATAACTCTGCACTATTGCGAGCTGCCAATGCCACTTCCAGCTTAGCTGCGCAGAAGAAGAACAACAAGAGGAAGAAATATCTCAAAATATGTCCATCAGGCCCGTTCCTTTGAGCTGAATCTGCAAATATCTCGGAAACAAAGCGAGCTATGGCAAAATGTTAAGAGACGTTTTTTGTAGAGAATTATGTTTCCTACAATTTAGGTTCTATGATATTTTTTGATCAGATGCGTAGTTCTCGAGATATATCAAGATATTTAAAAGTTCCGAAGCCGCACCAGCATAATAGAGATACAGAAACACCGTGGCCCCTTTCTTTGAGATAACTCCGCACTATTGCGAGCTGCAAATGCCACTTCCAGCTTAGCTGTGCAGAAGAAGAACAACAAGAAGAAGAAATATCTCGAAATATGTCCGTCAGGCCCCTTCCCTTGAGATAAATCTGCAAATATCTCGGAAACGAAGCGAGCTATGGCAAAATGTTAAGAGACCTTTTTTGTAGAGAATTAAGTTTCCAACTTTTTATGTTCTATGATATTTTTTGATCAGATGCGTAGTTCTCGAGATATATCAAGATATTTAAAAGTTTCGAAGCCGCACCAACATAATAGAGATACAGAAACACCGTGGCCCCTTTCTTTGAGATAACTCTGCACTATTGCGAGCTGCAAATGCCACTTCCAGCTTAGCTGTGCAGAAGAAGAACAACAAGAAGAAGAAATATCTCGAAATATGTCCGTCAGGCCCCTTCCCTTGAGATATATCTGCAAATATCTCGGAAACGAAGCGAGCTATGGCAAAATGTTAAGAGACCTTTTTTGTAGAGAATTATGTTTCCTACAGTTTATGTTCTATGATATTTTTTGCTCAGAAGCGTAGTTTTCGAGATATATCGAGATATTTAAAAGTTCCGAAGCCGCACCAACATAATAGAGATACAGAAACACCGTGGCCCCTTTCTTTGAGATAACTCTGCACTAGTGCGAGCCGCAAATGCCACTTCCAGCTTAGCTGCGCAGAAGAAGAACAACAAGAAGAAGAAATATCTCGAAATATGTCCATCAGGCCCGTTCCTTTGAGCTGAATCTGCAAATATCTCGGAAACGAAGCGAGCTATGGCAAAATGTTAAGAGAAGTTTTTTGTAGAGAATTATGTTTCCTACAATTTAGGTTCTATGATATTTTTTGATCAGATGCGTAGTTCTCGAGATATATCAAGATATTTAAAAGTTCCGAAGCCGCACCAACATAATAGAGATACAGAAACACCGTGGCCCCTTTCTTTGAGATAACTCCGCACTATTGCGAGCTGCAAATGCCACTTCCAGCTTAGCTGTGCAGAAGAAGAACAACAAGAAGAAGAAATATCTCGAAATATGTCCGTCAGGCCCCTTCCCTTGAGATAAATCTGCAAATATCTCGGAAACGAAGCGAGCTATGGCAAAATGTTAAGAGACGTTTTTTGTAGAGAATTATGTTTCCTACAATTTAGGTTCTATGATATTTTTTGATCAGAAGCGTAGTTTTCGAGATAAATCGAGATATTTAAAAGTTCCGAAGCCGCACCAACATAGTAGAGATACAGAAACACCGTGGCCCCTTTCTTTGAGATAACTCTGCACTAGTGCGAGCCGCAAATGCCACTTCCAGCTTAGCTGTGCAGAAGAAGAACAACAAGAAGAAGAAATATCTCGAAATATGTCCGTCAGGCCCCTTCCCTTGAGATAAATCTGCAAATATCTCGGAAACGAAACGAGCTATGGCAAAATCTTAAGAGACCTTTTTTGTAGAGAATTATGTTTCCTACAATTTATGTTCTATGATATTTTTTGATCAGAAGCGTAGTTTTCGAGATATATCGAGATATTTAAAAGTTCCGAAGCCGCACCAACATAATAGAGATACAGAAACACCGTGGCCCCTTTCTTTGAGATAACTCTGCACTAGTGCGAGCCGCAGATGCCACTTCCAGCTTAGCTGTGCAGAAGAAGAACAACAAGAAGAAGAAATATCTCGAAATATGTCCGTCAGGCCCCTTCCCTTGAGATAAATCTGCAAATATCTCGGAAACGAAGCGAGCTATGGCAAAATGTTGAGAGACCTTTTTTGTAGAGAATTAAGTTTCCTACTTTTTATATTCTATGATATTTTTTGATGAGATGCGTAGTTCTCGAGATATATCAAGATATTTAAAAGTTCCGAAGCCGCACCAACATAATAGAGATACAGAAACACCGTGGCCCCTTTCTTTGAGATAACTCTGCACTATTGCGAGCTGCAAATGCCACTTCCAGCTTAGCTGTGCAGAAGAAGAACAACAAGAAGAAGAAATATCTCGAAATATGTCCGTCAGGCCCCTTCCCTTGAGATATATCTGCAAATATCTCGGAAACGAAGCGAGCTATGGCAAAATGTTAAGAGACCTTTTTTGTAGAGAATTATGTTTCCTACAGTTTATGTTCTATGATACTTTTTGATCAGAAGCGTAGTTTTCGAGAGATATCGAGATATTTAAAAGTTCCGAAGCCAGACCAACATAATAGAGATACAGAAACACCGTGGCCCCTTTCTTTGAGATAACTCTGCACTAGTGCGAGCCGCAAATGCCACTTCCAGCTTAGCAGTGCAGAAGAAGAACAACAAGAAGAAGAAATATCTCGAAATATGTCCGTCAGGCCCCTTCCCTTGAGATAAATCTGCAAATATCTCGGAAACGAAGCGAGCTATGGCAAAATGTTAAGAGACGTTTTTTGTAGAGAATTATGTTTCCTACAATTTAGGTTCTATGATATTTTTTGATCAGAAGCGTAGTTTTCGAGATATATCGAGATATTTAAAAGTTCCGAAGCCGCACCAACATAATAGAGATACAGAAACACCGTGGCCCCTTTCTTTGAGATAACTCTGCACTAGTGCGAGCAGCCAATGCCACTTCCAGTGTAGCTGTGCAGAAGAAGAACAACAAGAAGAAGAAATATCTCGAAATATGTCCGTCAGGCCCCTTCCCTTGAGATAAATCTGCAAATATCTCGGAAACGAAGCGAGCTATGGCAAAATGTTAAGAGACGTTTTTTGTAGAGAATTATATTTCCTACAATTTATGTTCTATGATATTTTTTGATCAGAAGCGTAGTTTTCGAGATATATCGAGATATTTAAAAGTTCCGAAGACGCACCAACATAATAGAGATACAGAAACACCGTGGCCCCTTTCTTTGAGATAACTCTGTACTATTGCGAGCTGCAAATGCCACTTCCAGCTTAGCTGTGCAGAAGAAGAACAACAAGAAGAAGAAATATCTCGAAATATGTCCGTCAGGCCCCTTCCCTTGAGATATATCTGCAAATATCTCGGAAACGAAGCGAGCTATGGCAAAATGTTAAGAGACCTTTTTTGTAGAGAATTAAGTGTCCTACTTTTTATGTTCTATGATATTTTTTGATCAGATGCGTAGTTCTCGAGATATATCAAGATATTTAAAAGTTCCGAAGCCGCACCAACATGATAGAGATACAGAAACACCGTGGCCCCTTTCTTTGAGATAACTCTGCACTATTGCGAGCTGCCAATGCCACTTCCAGCTTAGCTACGCAGAAGAAGAACAACAAGAGGAAGAAATATCTCAAAATATGTCCATCAGGCCCGTTCCTTTGAGCTGAATCTGCAAATATCTCGGAAACAAAGCGAGCTATGGCAAAATGTTAAGAGACGTTTTTTGTAGAGAATTATGTTTCCTACAATTTAGGTTCTATGATATTTTTTGATCAGATGTGTAGTTCTCGAGATATATCAAGATATTTAAAAGTTCCGAAGCCGCACCAGCATAATAGAGATACAGAAACACCGTGGCCCCTTTCTTTGAGATAACTCCGCACTATTGCGAGCTGCAAATGCCACTTCCAGCTTAGCTGTGCAGAAGAAGAGCAACAAGAAGAAGAAATATCTCGAAATATGTCCGTCAGGCCCCTTCCCTTGAGATAAATCTGCAAATATCTCGGAAACGAAGCGAGCTATGGCAAAATGTTAAGAGACCTTTTTTGTAGAGAATTAAGTTTCCAACTTTTTATGTTCTATGATATTTTTTGATCAGATGCGTAGTTCTCGAGATATATCAAGATATTTAAAAGTTTCGAAGCCGCACCAACATAATAGAGATACAGAAACACCGTGGCCCCTTTCTTTGAGATAACTCTGCACTATTGCGAGCTGCAAATGCCACTTCCAGCTTAGCTGTGCAGAAGAAGAACAACAAGAAGAAGAAATATCTCGAAATATGTCCGTCAGGCCCCTTCCCTTGAGATATATCTGCAAATATCTCGGAAACGAAGCGAGCTATGGCAAAATGTTAAGAGACCTTTTTTGTAGAGAATTATGTTTCCTACAGTTTATGTTCTATGATATTTTTTGCTCAGAAGCGTAGTTTTCGAGATATATCGAGATATTTAAAAGTTCCGAAGCCGCACCAACATAATAGAGATACAGAAACACCGTGGCCCCTTTCTTTGAGATAACTCTGCACTATTGCGAGCCGCAAATGCCACTTCCAGCTTAGCTGTGCAGAAGAAGAACAACAAGAAGAAGAAATATCTCGAAATATGTCCGTCAGGCCCCTTCCCTTGAGATAAATCTGCAAATATCTCGGAAACGAAGCGAGCTATGGCAAAATGTTAAGAGACGTTTTTTGTAGAGAATTATGTTTCCTACAATTTAGGTTCTATGATATTTTTTGATCAGAAGCGTAGTTTTCGAGATATATCGAGATATTTAAAAGTTCCGAAGCCGCACCAACATAATAGAGATACAGAAACACCGTGGCCCCTTTCTTTGAGATAACTCCGCACTAGTGCGAGCCGCCAATGCCACTTCCAGTTTAGCTGTGCAGAAGAAGAAGAACAAGAAGAAGAAATATCTCGAAATATGTCCGTCAGGCCCCTTCCCTTGAGATAAATCTGCATATATCTCGGAAACGAAGCGAGCTATGGCACAATGTTAAGAGACCTTTTTTGTAGAGAATTAAGTTTCCTACTTTTTATGTTCTATGATATTTTTTGATCAGATGCGTAGTTCTCGAGATATATCAAGATATTTAAAAGTTCCGAAGCCGCACCAACATAGAGATACAGAAACACCGTGGCCCCTTTCTTTGAGATAACTCTGCACTATTGCGAGCTGCAAATGCCACTTCCAGCTTAGCTGTGCAGAAGAAGAACAACAAGAAGAAGAA
Organism: Osmia lignaria lignaria; assembly: GCF_051020975.1. Classification (NCBI taxonomy): domain Eukaryota; kingdom Metazoa; phylum Arthropoda; class Insecta; order Hymenoptera; family Megachilidae; genus Osmia; species Osmia lignaria. The sequence continues at coordinate 849,644 of NW_027478174.1, read as the reverse complement.
ATGTCTCGAAATATGTCCGTCAGGCCCCTTCCCTTGAGATAAATCTGCAAATATCTCGGAAATGAAGCGAGCTATGGCAAAATGTTAAGAGACTTTATTTGTAGAGAATTAAGTTTCCTACTTTTTATGTTATATGATATTTTTTGATCAGATGCGTAGTTCTCGAGATATATCGAGATATTTAAAAGTTCCGAAGCCGCACCAACATAATAGAGGTACAGAAACACCGTGGCCTCCTTCTTTGAGATAACTCTGCACTATTGCGAGCTGGAAATGCCACTTCCAGCTTAGCTGTGCAGAAGAAGAACAACAAGAAGAAGAAATATCTCGAAATATGTCCGTCAGGCCCCTTCCCTTGAGATATATCTGCAAATATCTCGGAACCGAAGCGAGCTATGGCAAAATGTTAAGAGACTTTATTTGTAGAGAATTAAGTTTCCTACTTTTTATGTTCTATGATATTTTTTGATCAGATGCGTAGTTCTCGAGATATATCAAGATATTTAAAAGTTCCGAAGCCGCACCAACATAGAGATACAGAAACACCGTGGCCCCTTTCTTTGAGATAACTCTGCACTATTGCGAGCTGCAAATGCCACTTCCAGCTTAGCTGTGCAGAAGAAGAACAACAAGAAGAAGAAATGTCTCGAAATATGTCCGTCAGGCCCCTTCCCTTGAGATAAATCTGCAAATATCTCGGAAATGAAGCGAGCTATGGCAAAATGTTAAGAGACTTTATTTGTAGAGAATTAAGTTTCCTACTTTTTATGTTCTATGATATTTTTTGATCAGATGCGTAGTTCTCGAGATATATCGAGATATTTAAAAGTTCCGAAGCCGCACCAACATAATAGAGATACAGAAACACCGCGGCCCCTTTCTTTGAGTTAACTCTGCACTATTGCGAGCTGGAAATACCACTTCCAGTTTAGCTGTGCAGAAGAAGAACAACAAGAAGAAGAAATATCTCGAAATATGTCCGTCAGGCCCCTTCCCTTGAGATAAATCTGCAAATATCTCGGAAACGAAGCGAGCTATGGCAAAATGTTAAGAGACGTTTTTTGTAGAGAATTATGTTTCCTACAATTTAGGTTCTATGATATTTTTTGATCAGAAGCGTAGTTTTCGAGATATATCGAGATATTTAAAAGTTCCGAAGCCGCACCAACATAATAGAGATACAGAAACACCGTGGCCCCTTTCTTTGAGATAACTCCGCACTAGTGCGAGCCGCCAATGCCACTTCCAGTTTAGCTGTGCAGAAGAAGAAGAACAAGAAGAAGAAATATCTCGAAATATGTCCGTCAGGCCCCTTCCCTTGAGATAAATCTGCATATATCTCGGAAACGAAGCGAGCTATGGCACAATGTTAAGAGACCTTTTTTGTAGAGAATTAAGTTTCCTACTTTTTATGTTCTATGATATTTTTTGATCAGATGCGTAGTTCTCGAGATATATCAAGATATTTAAAAGTTCCGAAGCCGCACCAACATAATAGAGATACAGAAACACCGTGGCCCCTTTCTTTGAGATAACTCTGCACTATTGCGAGCTGGAAATGCCACTTCCAGTTTAGCTGTGCAGAAGAAGAACAACAAGAAGAAGAAATATCTCGAAATATGTCCGTCAGGCCCCTTCCCTTGAGATAAATCTGCAAATATCTCGGAAACGAAGCGAGCTATGGCAAAATGTTAAGAGACCTTTTTTGTAGAGAATTAAGTGGCCTACTTTTTATGTTCTATGATATTTTTTGATCAGATGCGTAGTTCTCGAGATATATCAAGATATTTAATAGTTCCGAAGCCGCACCAACATAATAGAGATACAGAAACACCGTGGCCCCTTTCTTTGAGATAACTCCGCACTATTGCGAGCTGTAAATGCCACTTCCAGCTTAGCTGTGCAGAAGAAGAACAACAAGAAGAAGAAATATCTCGAAATATGTCCGTCAGGCCCGTTCCTTTGAGCTGAATCTGCAAATATCTCGGAAACGAAGCGAGCTATGGCAAAATGTTAAGAGACGTTTTTTGTAGAGAATTATGTTTCCTACAGTTTATGTTCTATGATATTTTTTGATCAGAAGCGTAGTTTTCGAGATATATCGAGATATTTAAAAGTTCCGAAGCCGCACCAACATAATAGAGATACAGAAACACCGTGGCCCCTTTCTTTGAGATAACTCTGCACTAGTGCGAGCAGCCAATGCCACTTCCAGTGTAGCTGTGCAGAAGAAGAACAACAAGAAGAAGAAATATCTCGAAATATGTCCGTCAGGCCCCTTCCCTTGAGATAAATCTGCAAATATCTCGGAAACGAAGCGAGCTATGGCAAAATGTTAAGAGACGTTTTTTGTAGAGAATTGTGTTTCCTACAATTTAGGTTCTATGATATTTTTTGATCAGAAGCGTAGTTTTCGAGATATATCGAGATATTTAAAAGTTCCGAAGCCGCACCAACATAATAGAGATACAGAAACACCGTGGCCCCTTTCTTTGAGATAACTCTGCACTAGTGCGAGCAGCCAATGCCACTTCCAGTGTAGCTGTGCAGAAGAAGAACAACAAGAAGAAGAAATATCTCGAAATATGTCCGTCAGGCCCCTTCCCTTGAGATAAATCTGCAAATATCTCGGAAACGAAGCGAGCTATGGCAAAATGTTAAGAGACGTTTTTTGTAGAGAATTATATTTCCTACAATTTATGTTCTATGATATTTTTTGATCAGAAGCGTAGTTTTCGAGATATATCGAGATATTTAAAAGTTCCGAAGACGCACCAACATAATAGAGATACAGAAACACCGTGGCCCCTTTCTTTGAGATAACTCTGCACTATTGCGAGCTGCAAATGCCACTTCCAGCTTAGCTGTGCAGAAGAAGAACAACAAGAAGAAGAAATATCTCGAAATATGTCCGTCAGGCCCCTTCCCTTGAGATATATCTGCAAATATCTCGGAAACGAAGCGAGCTATGGCAAAATGTTAAGAGACCTTTTTTGTAGAGAATTAAGTGTCCTACTTTTTATGTTCTATGATATTTTTTGATCAGATGCGTAGTTCTCGAGATATATCAAGATATTTAAAAGTTCCGAAGCCGCACCAACATGATAGAGATACAGAAACACCGTGGCCCCTTTCTTTGAGATAACTCTGCACTATTGCGAGCTGGAAATGCCACTTCCAGTTTAGCTGTGCAGAAGAAGAACAACAAGAAGAAGAAATATCTCGAAATATGTCCGTCTGGCCCCTTCCCTTGAGATAAATCTGCAAATATCTCGGAAACGAAGCGAGCTATGGCAAAATGTTAAGAGACCTTTTTTGTAGAGAATTAAGTTTCCTACTTTTTATGTTCTATGATATTTTTTGATCAGATGCGTAGTTCTCGAGATATATCAAGATATTTAAAAGTTCCGAAGCCGCACAAACATAATAGAGATACAGAAACACCGTGGCCCCTTTCTTTGAGATAACTCTGCACTATTGCGAGCTGCAAATGCCACTTCCAGCTTAACTGCGCAGAAGAAGAACAACAAGAAGAAGAAATATCTCAAAATATGTCCATCAGGCCCGTTCCTTTGAGCTGAATCTGCAAATATCTCGGAAACAAAGCGAGCTATGGCAAAATGTTAAGAGACGTTTTTTGTAGAGAATTATGTTTCCTACAATTTAGGTTCTATGATATTTTTTGATCAGATGCGTAGTTCTCGAGATATATCAAGATATTTAAAAGTTCCGAAGCCGCACCAGCATAATAGAGATACAGAAACACCGTGGCCCCTTGCTTTGAGATAACTCCGCACTATTGCGAGCTGCAAATGCCACTTCCAGCTTAGCTGTGCAGAAGAAGAACAACAAGAAGAAGAAATATCTCGAAATATGTCCGTCAGGCCCCTTCCCTTGAGATATATCTGCAAATATCTCGGAAACGAAGCGAGCTATGGCAAAATATTAAGAGACCTTTTTTGTAGAGAATTATGTTTCCTACAGTTTATGTTCTATGATATTTTTTGATCAGAAGCGTAGTTTTCGAGATATATCGAGATATTTAAAAGTTCCGAAGCCGCACCAACATAATAGAGATACAGAAACACCGTGGCCCCCTTCTTTGAGATAACTCTGCACTATTGCGAGCTGGAAATGCCACTTCCAGTTTAGCTGTGCAGAAGAAGAACAACAAGAAGAAGAAATATCTCGAAATATGTCCGTCAGGCCCCTTCCCTTGAGATAAATCTGCAAATATCTCGGAAACGAAGCGAGCTATGGCAAAATGTTAAGAGACCTTTTTTGTAGAGAATTAAGTGGCCTACTTTTTATGTTCTATGATATTTTTTGATCAGATGCGTAGTTCTCGAGATATATCAAGATATTTAATAGTTCCGAAGCCGCACCAACATAATAGAGATACAGAAACACCGTGGCCCCTTTCTTTGAGATAACTCCGCACTATTGCGAGCTGTAAATGCCACTTCCAGCTTAGCTGTGCAGAAGAAGAACAACAAGAAGAAGAAATATCTCGAAATATGTCCGTCAGGCCCGTTCCTTTGAGCTGAATCTGCAAATATCTCGGAAACGAAGCGAGCTATGGCAAAATGTTAAGAGACGTTTTTTGTAGAGAATTATGTTTCCTACAAGTTATGTTCTATGATATTTTTTGATCAGAAGCGTAGTTTTCGAGATATATCGAGATATTTAAAAGTTCCGAAGCCGCACCAACATAATAGAGGTACAGAAACACCGTGGCCTCCTTCTTTGAGATAACTCTGCACCATTGCGAGCTGCAAATGCCACTTCCAGCTTAGCTGTGCAGAAGAAGAACAACAAGAAGAAGAAATATTTCGAAATATGTCCGTCAGGCCCCTTCCCTTGAGATAAATCTGCAAATATCTCGGAAACAAAGCGAGCTATGGCAAAATGTTAAGAGACCTTTTTTGTAGAGAATTAAGTGTCCTACTTTTTATGTTCTATGATATTTTCTGATCAGATGCGTAGTTCTCGAGATATATCAAGATATTTAAAAGTTCCGAAGCCGCACCAACATAATAGAGATACAGAAACACCGTGGCCCCTTTCTTTGAGATAACTCTGCACTATTGCGAGCTGTAAATGCCACTTCCAGCTTAGCTGTGCAGAAGAAGAACAACAAGAAGAAGGAATATCTCGAAATATGTCCGTCAGGCCCCTTCCCTTGAGATAAATCTGCAAATATCTCGGAAACGAAGCGAGCTATGGCAAAATGTTAAGCGACCTTATTTGTAGAGAATTAAGTTTCCTACTTTTTATGTTCTATGATATTTTTTGATCAGATGCGTAGTTCTCGAGATATATCAAGATATTTAAAAGTTCCGAAGCCGCACCAACATAATAGAGATACAGAAACACCGTGGCCCCTTTCTTTGAGATAACTCTGCACTATTGCGAGCTGCAAATGCCACTTCCAGCTTAGCTGTGCAGAAGAAGAACAACAAGAAGAAGAAATATCTCGAAATATGTCCGTCAGGCCCCTTCCCTTGAGATATATCTGCAAATATCTCGGAAACGAAGCGAGCTATGGCAAAATGTTAAGAGACCTTTTTTGTAGAGAATTATGTTTCCTACAGTTTATGTTCTATGATATTTTTTGATCAGAAGCGTAGTTTTCGAGAGATATCGAGATATTTAAAAGTTCCGAAGCCGCACCAACATAATAGAGATACAGAAACACCGTGGCCCCTTTCTTTGAGATAACTCTGCACTAGTGCGAGCCGCAAATGCCACTTCCAGCTTAGCAGTGCAGAAGAAGAACAACAAGAAGAAGAAATATCTCGAAATATGTCCGTCAGGCCCCTTCCCTTGAGATAAATCTGCAAATATCTCGGAAACGAAGCGAGCTATGGCAAAATGTTAAGAGACGTTTTTTGTAGAGAATTATGTTCTACAATTTAGGTTCTATGATATTTTTTGATCAGAAGCGTAGTTTTCGAGATATATCGAGATATTTAAAAGTTCCGAAGCCGCACCAACATAATAGAGATACAGAAACACCGTGGCCCCTTTCTTTGAGATAACTCTGCACTAGTGCGAGCAGCCAATGCCACTTCCAGTGTAGCTGTGCAGAAGAAGAACAACAAGAAGAAGAAATATCTCGAAATATGTCCGTCAGGCCCCTTCCCTTGAGATAAATCTGCAAATATCTCGGAAACGAAGCGAGCTATGGCAAAATGTTAAGAGACGTTTTTTGTAGAGAATTATATTTCCTACAATTTATGTTCTATGATATTTTTTGATCAGAAGCGTAGTTTTCGAGATATATCGAGATATTTAAAAGTTCCGAAGACGCACCAACATAATAGAGATACAGAAACACCGTGGCCCCTTTCTTTGAGATAACTCTGTACTATTGCGAGCTGCAAATGCCACTTCCAGCTTAGCTGTGCAGAAGAAGAACAACAAGAAGAAGAAATATCTCGAAATATGTCCGTCAGGCCCCTTCCCTTGAGATATATCTGCAAATATCTCGGAAACGAAGCGAGCTATGGCAAAATGTTAAGAGACCTTTTTTGTAGAGAATTAAGTGTCCTACTTTTTATGTTCTATTGTATTTTTTGATCAGATGCGTAGTTCTCGAGATATATCAAGATATTTAAAAGTTCCGAAGCCGCACCAACATGATAGAGATACAGAAACACCGTGGCCCCTTTCTTTGAGATAACTCTGCACTATTGCGAGCTGCCAATGCCACTTCCAGCTTAGCTGCGCAGAAGAAGAACAACAAGAGGAAGAAATATCTCAAAATATGTCCATCAGGCCCGTTCCTTTGAGCTGAATCTGCAAATATCTCGGAAACAAAGCGAGCTATGGCAAAATGTTAAGAGACGTTTTTTGTAGAGAATTATGTTTCCTACAATTTAGGTTCTATGATATTTTTTGATCAGATGCGTAGTTCTCGAGATATATCAAGATATTTAAAAGTTCCGAAGCCGCACCAACATAATAGAGATACAGAAACACCGTGGCCCCTTTCTTTGAGATAACTCTGCACTAGTGCGAGCCGCAAATGCCACTTCCAGCTTAGCTGTGCAGAAGAAGAACAACAAGAAGAAGAAATATCTCGAAATATGTCCGTCAGGCCCCTTCCCTTGAGATAAATCTGCAAATATCTTGGAAACGAAGCGAGCTATGGCAAAATGTTAAGAGACCTTTTTTGTAGAGAATTAAGTTTCCTACTTTTTATGTTCTATGATATTTTTTGATCAGATGCGTAGTTCTCGAGATATATCAAGATATTTAAAAGTTTCGAAGCCGCACCAACATAATAGAGATACAGAAACACCGTGGCCCCTTTCTTTGAGATAACTCTGCACTATTGCGAGCTGCAAATGCCACTTCCAGCTTAGCTGCGCAGAAGAAGAACAACAAGAAGAAGAAATATCTCGAAATATGTCCATCAGGCCCGTTCCTTTGAGCTGAATCTGCAAATATCTCGGAAACGAAGCGAGCTATGGCAAAATGTTAAGAGAAGCTTTTGTAGAGAATTATGTTTCCTACAATTTAGGTTCTATGATATTTTTTGATCAGATGCGTAGTTCTCGAGATATATCAAGATATTTAAAAGTTCCGAAGCCGCACCAACATAATAGAGATACAGAAACACCGTGGCCCCTTTCTTTGAGATAACTCCGCACTATTGCGAGCTGCAAATGCCACTTCCAGCTTAGCTGTGCAGAAGAAGAACAACAAGAAGAAGAAATATCTCGAAATATGTCCGTCAGGCCCCTTCCCTTGAGATAAATCTGCAAATATCTCGGAAACGAAGCGAGCTATGGCAAAATGTTAAGAGACGTTTTTTGTAGAGAATTATGTTTCCTACAATTTAGGTTCTATGATATTTTTTGATCAGAAGCGTAGTTTTCGAGATATATCGAGATATTTAAAAGTTCCGAAGCCGCACCAACATAGTAGAGATACAGAAACACCGTGGCCCCTTTCTTTGAGATAACTCTGCACTAGTGCGAGCCGCAAATGCCACTTCCAGCTTAGCTGTGCAGAAGAAGAACAACAAGAAGAAGAAATATCTCGAAATATGTCCGTCAGGCCCCTTCCCTTGAGATAAATCTGCAAATATCTCGGAAACGAAACGAGCTATGGCAAAATCTTAAGAGACCTTTTTTGTAGAGAATTATGTTTCCTACAATTTATGTTCTATGATAATTTTTGATCAGAAGCGTAGTTTTCGAGATATATCGAGATATTTAAAAGTTCCGAAGCCGCACCAACATAATAGAGATACAGAAACACCGTGGCCCCTTTCTTTGAGATAACTCTGCACTAGTGCGAGCCGCAGATGCCACTTCCAGCTTAGCTGTGCAGAAGAAGAACAACAAGAAGAAGAAATATCTCGAAATATGTCCGTCAGGCCCCTTCCCTTGAGATAAATCTGCAAATATCTCGGAAACGAAGCGAGCTATGGCAAAATGTTGAGAGACCTTTTTTGTAGAGAATTAAGTTTCCTACTTTTTATATTCTATGATATTTTTTGATGAGATGCGTAGTTCTCGAGATATATCAAGATATTTAAAAGTTCCGAAGCCGCACCAACATAATAGAGATACAGAAACACCGTGGCCCCTTTCTTTGAGATAACTCTGCACTGTTGCGAGCTGGAAATGCCACTTCCAGTTTAGCTGTGCAGAAGAAGAACAACAAGAAGAAGAAATATCTCGAAATATGTCCGTCAGGCCCCTTCCCTTGAGATACATCTGCAAATATCTCGGAAACGAAGCGAGCTATGGCAAAATGTTAAGAGACCTTATTTGTAGAGAATTAAGTTTCCTACTTTTTATGTTGTATGATATTTTTTGATCAGATGCGTAGTTCTCGAGATATATCAAGATATTTAAAAGTTCCGAAGCCGCACCAACATAATAGAGATACAGAAACACCGTGGCCCCTTTCTTTGAGATAACTCTGCACTAGTGCGAGCCGCAAATGCCACTTCCAGCTTAGCAGTGCAGAAGAAGAACAACAAGAAGAAGAAATATCTCGAAATATGTCCGTCAGGCCCCTTCCCTTGAGATAAATCTGCAAATATCTCGGAAACGAAGCGAGCTATGGCAAAATGTTAAGAGACGTTTTTTGTAGAGAATTATGTTTCCTACAATTTAGGTTCTATGATATTTTTTGATCAGAAGCGTAGTTTTCGAGATATATCGAGATATTTAAAAGTTCCGAAGCCGCACCAACATAATAGAGATACAGAAACACCGTGGCCCCTTTCTTTGAGATAACTCTGCACTAGTGCGAGCAGCCAATGCCACTTCCAGTGTAGCTGTGCAGAAGAAGAACAACAAGAAGAAGAAATATCTCGAAATATGTCCGTCAGGCCCCTTCCCTTGAGATAAATCTGCAAATATCTCGGAAACGAAGCGAGCTATGGCAAAATGTTAAGAGACGTTTTTTGTAGAGAATTATATTTCCTACAATTTATGTTCTATGATATTTTTTGATCAGAAGCGTAGTTTTCGAGATATATCGAGATATTTAAAAGTTCCGAAGACGCACCAACATAATAGAGATACAGAAACACCGTGGCCCCTTTCTTTGAGATAACTCTGTACTATTGCGAGCTGCAAATGCCACTTCCAGCTTAGCTGTGCAGAAGAAGAACAACAAGAAGAAGAAATATCTCGAAATATGTCCGTCAGGCCCCTTCCCTTGAGATATATCTGCAAATATCTCGGAAACGAAGCGAGCTATGGCAAAATGTTAAGAGACCTTTTTTGTAGAGAATTAAGTGTCCTACTTTTTATGTTCTATGATATTTTTTGATCAGATGCGTAGTTCTCGAGATATATCAAGATATTTAAAAGTTCCGAAGCCGCACCAACATGATAGAGATACAGAAACACCGTGGCCCCTTTCTTTGAGATAACTCTGCACTATTGCGAGCTGCCAATGCCACTTCCAGCTTAGCTGCGCAGAAGAAGAACAACAAGAGGAAGAAATATCTCAAAATATGTCCATCAGGCCCGTTCCTTTGAGCTGAATCTGCAAATATCTCGGAAACAAAGCGAGCTATGGCAAAATGTTAAGAGACGTTTTTTGTAGAGAATTATGTTTCCTACAATTTAGGTTCTATGATATTTTTTGATCAGATGCGTAGTTCTCGAGATATATCAAGATATTTAAAAGTTCCGAAGCCGCACCAGCATAATAGAGATACAGAAACACCGTGGCCCCTTTCTTTGAGATAACTCCGCACTATTGCGAGCTGCAAATGCCACTTCCAGCTTAGCTGTGCAGAAGAAGAACAACAAGAAGAAGAAATATCTCGAAATATGTCCGTCAGGCCCCTTCCCTTGAGATAAATCTGCAAATATCTCGGAAACGAAGCGAGCTATGGCAAAATGTTAAGAGACCTTTTTTGTAGAGAATTAAGTTTCCTACTTTCTATGTTCTATGATATTTTTTGATCAGATGCGTAGTTCTCGAGATATATCAAGATATTTAAAAGTTTCGAAGCCGCACCAACATAATAGAGATACAGAAACACCGTGGCCCCTTTCTTTGAGATAACTCTGCACTATTGCGAGCTGCAAATGCCACTTCCAGCTTAGCTGCGCAGAAGAAGAACAACAAGAAGAAGAAATATCTCGAAATATGTCCATCAGGCCCGTTCCTTTGAGCTGAATCTGCAAATATCTCGGAAACGAAGCGAGCTATGGCAAAATGTTAAGAGAAGTTTTTTGTAGAGAATTATGTTTCCTACAATTTAGGTTCTATGATATTTTTTGATCAGATGCGTAGTTCTCGAGATATATCAAGATATTTAAAAGTTCCGAAGCCGCACCAACATAATAGAGATACAGAAACACCGTGGCCCCTTTCTTTGAGATAACTCTGCACTATTGCGAGCTGCAAATGCCACTTCCAGCTTAGCTGTGCAGAAGAAGAACAACAAGAAGAAGAAATATCTCGAAATATGTCCATCAGGCCCGTTCCTTTGAGCTGAATCTGCAAATATCTCGGAAACGAAGCGAGCTATGGCAAAATGTTAAGAGACCTTTTTTGTAGAGAATTAAGTTTCCTACTTTTTATGTTCTATGATATTTTTTGATCAGATGCGTAGTTCTCGAGATATATCAAGATATTTAAAAGTTCCGAAGCCGCACCAACATAATAGAGATACAGAAACACCGTGGCCCCTTTCTTTGAGATAACTCTGCACTAGTGCGAGCCGCAAATGCCACTTCCAGCTTAGCTGTGCAGAAGAAGAACAACAAGAAGAAGAAATATCTCGAAATATGTCCGTCAGGCCCCTTCCCTTGAGATAAATCTGCAAATATCTTGGAAACGAAGCGAGCTATGGCAAAATGTTAAGAGACCTTTTTTGTAGAGAATTAAGTTTCCTACTTTTTATGTTCTATGATATTTTTTGATCAGATGCGTAGTTCTCGAGATATATCAAGATATTTAAAAGTTTCGAAGCCGCACCAACATAATAGAGATACAGAAACACCGTGGCCCCTTTCTTTGAGATAACTCTGCACTATTGCGAGCTGCAAATGCCACTTCCAGCTTAGCTGCGCAGAAGAAGAACAACAAGAAGAAGAAATATCTCGAAATATGTCCATCAGGCCCGTTCCTTTGAGCTGAATCTGCAAATATCTCGGAAACGAAGCGAGCTATGGCAAAATGTTAAGAGAAGCTTTTGTAGAGAATTATGTTTCCTACAATTTAGGTTCTATGATATTTTTTGATCAGATGCGTAGTTCTCGAGATATATCAAGATATTTAAAAGTTCCGAAGCCGCACCAACATAATAGAGATACAGAAACACCGTGGCCCCTTTCTTTGAGATAACTCCGCACTATTGCGAGCTGCAAATGCCACTTCCAGCTTAGCTGTGCAGAAGAAGAACAACAAGAAGAAGAAATATCTCGAAATATGTCCGTCAGGCCCCTTCCCTTGAGATAAATCTGCAAATATCTCGGAAACGAAGCGAGCTATGGCAAAATGTTAAGAGACGTTTTTTGTAGAGAATTATGTTTCCTACAATTTAGGTTCTATGATATTTTTTGATCAGAAGCGTAGTTTTCGAGATATATCGAGATATTTAAAAGTTCCGAAGCCGCACCAACATAGTAGAGATACAGAAACACCGTGGCCCCTTTCTTTGAGATAACTCTGCACTAGTGCGAGCCGCAAATGCCACTTCCAGCTTAGCTGTGCAGAAGAAGAACAACAAGAAGAAGAAATATCTCGAAATATGTCCGTCAGGCCCCTTCCCTTGAGATAAATCTGCAAATATCTCGGAAACGAAACGAGCTATGGCAAAATCTTAAGAGACCTTTTTTGTAGAGAATTATGTTTCCTACAATTTATGTTCTATGATAATTTTTGATCAGAAGCGTAGTTTTCGAGATATATCGAGATATTTAAAAGTTCCGAAGCCGCACCAACATAATAGAGATACAGAAACACCGTGGCCCCTTTCTTTGAGATAACTCTGCACTAGTGCGAGCCGCAGATGCCACTTCCAGCTTAGCTGTGCAGAAGAAGAACAACAAGAAGAAGAAATATCTCGAAATATGTCCGTCAGGCCCCTTCCCTTGAGATAAATCTGCAAATATCTCGGAAACGAAGCGAGCTATGGCAAAATGTTGAGAGACCTTTTTTGTAGAGAATTAAGTTTCCTACTTTTTATATTCTATGATATTTTTTGATGAGATGCGTAGTTCTCGAGATATATCAAGATATTTAAAAGTTCCGAAGCCGCACCAACATAATAGAGATACAGAAACACCGTGGCCCCTTTCTTTGAGATAACTCTGCACTGTTGCGAGCTGGAAATGCCACTTCCAGTTTAGCTGTGCAGAAGAAGAACAACAAGAAGAAGAAATATCTCGAAATATGTCCGTCAGGCCCCTTCCCTTGAGGTACATCTGCAAATATCTCGGAAACGAAGCGAGCTATGGCAAAATGTTAAGAGACCTTATTTGTAGAGAATTAAGTTTCCTACTTTTTATGTTGTATGATATTTTTTGATCAGATGCGTAGTTCTCGAGATATATCAAGATATTTAAAAGTTTCGAAGCCGCACCAACATAATAGAGATACAGAAACACCGTGGCCCCTTTCTTTGAGATAACTCTGCACTATTGCGAGCTGCAAATGCCACTTCCAGCTTAGCTGCGCAGAAGAAGAACAACAAGAAGAAGAAATATCTCGAAATATGTCCATCAGGCCCGTTCCTTTGAGCTGAATCTGCAAATATCTCGGAAACGAAGCGAGCTATGGCAAAATGTTAAGAGAAGTTTTTTGTAGAGAATTATGTTTCCTACAATTTAGGTTCTATGATATTTTTTGATCAGATGCGTAGTTCTCGAGATATATCAAGATATTTAAAAGTTCCGAAGCCGCACCAACATAATAGAGATACAGAAACACCGTGGCCCCTTTCTTTGAGATAACTCCGCACTATTGCGAGCTGCAAATGCCACTTCCAGCTTAGCTGTGCAGAAGAAGAACAACAAGAAGAAGAAATATCTCGAAATATGTCCGTCAGGCCCCTTCCCTTGAGATAAATCTGCAAATATCTCGGAAACGAAGCGAGCTATGGCAAAATGTTAAGAGACGTTTTTTGTAGAGAATTATGTTTCCTACAATTTAGGTTCTATGATATTTTTTGATCAGAAGCGTAGTTTTCGAGATAAATCGAGATATTTAAAAGTTCCGAAGCCGCACCAACATAGTAGAGATACAGAAACACCGTGGCCCCTTTCTTTGAGATAACTCTGCACTAGTGCGAGCCGCAAATGCCACTTCCAGCTTAGCTGTGCAGAAGAAGAACAACAAGAAGAAGAAATATCTCGAAATATGTCCGTCAGGCCCCTTCCCTTGAGATAAATCTGCAAATATCTCGGAAACGAAACGAGCTATGGCAAAATCTTAAGAGACCTTTTTTGTAGAGAATTATGTTTCCTACAATTTATGTTCTATGATATTTTTTGATCAGAAGCGTAGTTTTCGAGATATATCGAGATATTTAAAAGTTCCGAAGCCGCACCAACATAATAGAGATACAGAAACACCGTGGCCCCTTTCTTTGAGATAACTCTGCACTAGTGCGAGCCGCAGATGCCACTTCCAGCTTAGCTGTGCAGAAGAAGAACAACAAGAAGAAGAAATATCTCGAAATATGTCCGTCAGGCCCCTTCCCTTGAGATAAATCTGCAAATATCTCGGAAACGAAGCGAGCTATGGCAAAATGTTGAGAGACCTTTTTTGTAGAGAATTAAGTTTCCTACTTTTTATATTCTATGATATTTTTTGATGAGATGCGTAGTTCTCGAGATATATCAAGATATTTAAAAGTTCCGAAGCCGCACCAACATAATAGAGATACAGAAACACCGTGGCCCCTTTCTTTGAGATAACTCTGCACTATTGCGAGCTGCAAATGCCACTTCCAGCTTAGCTGTGCAGAAGAAGAACAACAAGAAGAAGAAATATCTCGAAATATGTCCGTCAGGCCCCTTCCCTTGAGATATATCTGCAAATATCTCGGAAACGAAGCGAGCTATGGCAAAATGTTAAGAGACCTTTTTTGTAGAGAATTATGTTTCCTACAGTTTATGTTCTATAATATTTTTTGATCAGAAGCGTAGTTTTCGAGAGATATCGAGATATTTAAAAGTTCCGAAGCCGCACCAACATAATAGAGATACAGAAACACCGTGGCCCCTTTCTTTGAGATAACTCTGCACTAGTGCGAGCCGCAAATGCCACTTCCAGCTTAGCAGTGCAGAAGAAGAACAACAAGAAGAAGAAATATCTCGAAATATGTCCGTCAGGCCCCTTCCCTTGAGATAAATCTGCAAATATCTCGGAAACGAAGCGAGCTATGGCAAAATGTTAAGAGACGTTTTTTGTAGAGAATTATGTTTCCTACAATTTAGGTTCTATGATATTTTTTGATCAGAAGCGTAGTTTTCGAGATATATCGAGATATTTAAAAGTTCCGAAGCCGCACCAACATAATAGAGATACAGAAACACCGTGGCCCCTTTCTTTGAGATAACTCTGCACTAGTGCGAGCAGCCAATGCCACTTCCAGTGTAGCTGTGCAGAAGAAGAACAACAAGAAGAAGAAATATCTCGAAATATGTCCGTCAGGCCCCTTCCCTTGAGATAAATCTGCAAATATCTCGGAAACGAAGCGAGCTATGGCAAAATGTTAAGAGACGTTTTTTGTAGAGAATTATATTTCCTACAATTTATGTTCTATGATATTTTTTGATCAGAAGCGTAGTTTTCGAGATATATCGAGATGTTTAAAAGTTCCGAAGACGCACCAACATAATAGAGATACAGAAACACCGTGGCCCCTTTCTTTGAGATAACTCTGTACTATTGCGAGCTGCAAATGCCACTTCCAGCTTAGCTGTGCAGAAGAAGAACAACAAGAAGAAGAAATATCTCGAAATATGTCCGTCAGGCCCCTTCCCTTGAGATATATCTGCAAATATCTCGGAAACGAAGCGAGCTATGGCAAAATGTTAAGAGACCTTTTTTGTAGAGAATTAAGTGTCCTACTTTTTATGTTCTATGATATTTTTTGATCAGATGCGTAGTTCTCGAGATATATCAAGATATTTAAAAGTTCCGAAGCCGCACCAACATGATAGAGATACAGAAACACCGTGGCCCCTTTCTTTGAGATAACTCTGCACTATTGCGAGCTGCCAATGCCACTTCCAGCTTAGCTGCGCAGAAGAAGAACAACAAGAGGAAGAAATATCTCAAAATATGTCCATCAGGCCCGTTCCTTTGAGCTGAATCTGCAAATATCTCGGAAACAAAGCGAGCTATGGCAAAATGTTAAGAGACGTTTTTTGTAGAGAATTATGTTTCCTACAATTTAGGTTCTATGATATTTTTTGATCAGATGCGTAGTTCTCGAGATATATCAAGATATTTAAAAGTTCCGAAGCCGCACCAGCATAATAGAGATACAGAAACACCGTGGCCCCTTTCTTTGAGATAACTCCGCACTATTGCGAGCTGCAAATGCCACTTCCAGCTTAGCTGTGCAGAAGAAGAACAACAAGAAGAAGAAATATCTCGAAATATGTCCGTCAGGCCCCTTCCCTTGAGATAAATCTGCAAATATCTCGGAAACGAAGCGAGCTATGGCAAAATGTTAAGAGACCTTTTTTGTAGAGAATTAAGTTTCCTACTTTCTATGTTCTATGATATTTTTTGATCAGATGCGTAGTTCTCGAGATATATCAAGATATTTAAAAGTTTCGAAGCCGCACCAACATAATAGAGATACAGAAACACCGTGGCCCCTTTCTTTGAGATAACTCTGCACTATTGCGAGCTGCAAATGCCACTTCCAGCTTAGCTGCGCAGAAGAAGAACAACAAGAAGAAGAAATATCTCGAAATATGTCCATCAGGCCCGTTCCTTTGAGCTGAATCTGCAAATATCTCGGAAACGAAGCGAGCTATGGCAAAATGTTAAGAGAAGTTTTTTGTAGAGAATTATGTTTCCTACAATTTAGGTTCTATGATATTTTTTGATCAGATGCGTAGTTCTCGAGATATATCAAGATATTTAAAAGTTCCGAAGCCGCACCAACATAATAGAGATACAGAAACACCGTGGCCCCTTTCTTTGAGATAACTCTGCACTATTGCGAGCTGCAAATGCCACTTCCAGCTTAGCTGTGCAGAAGAAGAACAACAAGAAGAAGAAATATCTCGAAATATGTCCATCAGGCCCGTTCCTTTGAGCTGAATCTGCAAATATCTCGGAAACGAAGCGAGCTATGGCAAAATGTTAAGAGACCTTTTTTGTAGAGAATTAAGTTTCCTACTTTTTATGTTCTATGATATTTTTTGATCAGATGCGTAGTTCTCGAGATATATCAAGATATTTAAAAGTTCCGAAGCCGCACCAACATAATAGAGATACAGAAACACCGTGGCCCCTTTCTTTGAGATAACTCTGCACTAGTGCGAGCCGCAAATGCCACTTCCAGCTTAGCTGTGCAGAAGAAGAACAACAAGAAGAAGAAATATCTCGAAATATGTCCGTCAGGCCCCTTCCCTTGAGATAAATCTGCAAATATCTTGGAAACGAAGCGAGCTATGGCAAAATGTTAAGAGACCTTTTTTGTAGAGAATTAAGTTTCCTACTTTTTATGTTCTATGATATTTTTTGATCAGATGCGTAGTTCTCGAGATATATCAAGATATTTAAAAGTTTCGAAGCCGCACCAACATAATAGAGATACAGAAACACCGTGGCCCCTTTCTTTGAGATAACTCTGCACTATTGCGAGCTGCAAATGCCACTTCCAGCTTAGCTGCGCAGAAGAAGAACAACAAGAAGAAGAAATATCTCGAAATATGTCCATCAGGCCCGTTCCTTTGAGCTGAATCTGCAAATATCTCGGAAACGAAGCGAGCTATGGCAAAATGTTAAGAGAAGCTTTTGTAGAGAATTATGTTTCCTACAATTTAGGTTCTATGATATTTTTTGATCAGATGCGTAGTTCTCGAGATATATCAAGATATTTAAAAGTTCCGAAGCCGCACCAACATAATAGAGATACAGAAACACCGTGGCCCCTTTCTTTGAGATAACTCCGCACTATTGCGAGCTGCAAATGCCACTTCCAGCTTAGCTGTGCAGAAGAAGAACAACAAGAAGAAGAAATATCTCGAAATATGTCCGTCAGGCCCCTTCCCTTGAGATAAATCTGCAAATATCTCGGAAACGAAGCGAGCTATGGCAAAATGTTAAGAGACGTTTTTTGTAGAGAATTATGTTTCCTACAATTTAGGTTCTATGATATTTTTTGATCAGAAGCGTAGTTTTCGAGATATATCGAGATATTTAAAAGTTCCGAAGCCGCACCAACATAGTAGAGATACAGAAACACCGTGGCCCCTTTCTTTGAGATAACTCTGCACTAGTGCGAGCCGCAAATGCCACTTCCAGCTTAGCTGTGCAGAAGAAGAACAACAAGAAGAAGAAATATCTCGAAATATGTCCGTCAGGCCCCTTCCCTTGAGATAAATCTGCAAATATCTCGGAAACGAAACGAGCTATGGCAAAATCTTAAGAGACCTTTTTTGTAGAGAATTATGTTTCCTACAATTTATGTTCTATGATAATTTTTGATCAGAAGCGTAGTTTTCGAGATATATCGAGATATTTAAAAGTTCCGAAGCCGCACCAACATAATAGAGATACAGAAACACCGTGGCCCCTTTCTTTGAGATAACTCTGCACTAGTGCGAGCCGCAGATGCCACTTCCAGCTTAGCTGTGCAGAAGAAGAACAACAAGAAGAAGAAATATCTCGAAATATGTCCGTCAGGCCCCTTCCCTTGAGATAAATCTGCAAATATCTCGGAAACGAAGCGAGCTATGGCAAAATGTTGAGAGACCTTTTTTGTAGAGAATTAAGTTTCCTACTTTTTATATTCTATGATATTTTTTGATGAGATGCGTAGTTCTCGAGATATATCAAGATATTTAAAAGTTCCGAAGCCGCACCAACATAATAGAGATACAGAAACACCGTGGCCCCTTTCTTTGAGATAACTCTGCACTGTTGCGAGCTGGAAATGCCACTTCCAGTTTAGCTGTGCAGAAGAAGAACAACAAGAAGAAGAAATATCTCGAAATATGTCCGTCAGGCCCCTTCCCTTGAGGTACATCTGCAAATATCTCGGAAACGAAGCGAGCTATGGCAAAATGTTAAGAGACCTTATTTGTAGAGAATTAAGTTTCCTACTTTTTATGTTGTATGATATTTTTTGATCAGATGCGTAGTTCTCGAGATATATCAAGATATTTAAAAGTTTCGAAGCCGCACCAACATAATAGAGATACAGAAACACCGTGGCCCCTTTCTTTGAGATAACTCTGCACTATTGCGAGCTGCAAATGCCACTTCCAGCTTAGCTGCGCAGAAGAAGAACAACAAGAAGAAGAAATATCTCGAAATATGTCCATCAGGCCCGTTCCTTTGAGCTGAATCTGCAAATATCTCGGAAACGAAGCGAGCTATGGCAAAATGTTAAGAGAAGTTTTTTGTAGAGAATTATGTTTCCTACAATTTAGGTTCTATGATATTTTTTGATCAGATGCGTAGTTCTCGAGATATATCAAGATATTTAAAAGTTCCGAAGCCGCACCAACATAATAGAGATACAGAAACACCGTGGCCCCTTTCTTTGAGATAACTCCGCACTATTGCGAGCTGCAAATGCCACTTCCAGCTTAGCTGTGCAGAAGAAGAACAACAAGAAGAAGAAATATCTCGAAATATGTCCGTCAGGCCCCTTCCCTTGAGATAAATCTGCAAATATCTCGGAAACGAAGCGAGCTATGGCAAAATGTTAAGAGACGTTTTTTGTAGAGAATTATGTTTCCTACAATTTAGGTTCTATGATATTTTTTGATCAGAAGCGTAGTTTTCGAGATAAATCGAGATATTTAAAAGTTCCGAAGCCGCACCAACATAGTAGAGATACAGAAACACCGTGGCCCCTTTCTTTGAGATAACTCTGCACTAGTGCGAGCCGCAAATGCCACTTCCAGCTTAGCTGTGCAGAAGAAGAACAACAAGAAGAAGAAATATCTCGAAATATGTCCGTCAGGCCCCTTCCCTTGAGATAAATCTGCAAATATCTCGGAAACGAAACGAGCTATGGCAAAATCTTAAGAGACCTTTTTTGTAGAGAATTATGTTTCCTACAATTTATGTTCTATGATATTTTTTGATCAGAAGCGTAGTTTTCGAGATATATCGAGATATTTAAAAGTTCCGAAGCCGCACCAACATAATAGAGATACAGAAACACCGTGGCCCCTTTCTTTGAGATAACTCTGCACTAGTGCGAGCCGCAGATGCCACTTCCAGCTTAGCTGTGCAGAAGAAGAACAACAAGAAGAAGAAATATCTCGAAATATGTCCGTCAGGCCCCTTCCCTTGAGATAAATCTGCAAATATCTCGGAAACGAAGCGAGCTATGGCAAAATGTTGAGAGACCTTTTTTGTAGAGAATTAAGTTTCCTACTTTTTATATTCTATGATATTTTTTGATGAGATGCGTAGTTCTCGAGATATATCAAGATATTTAAAAGTTCCGAAGCCGCACCAACATAATAGAGATACAGAAACACCGTGGCCCCTTTCTTTGAGATAACTCTGCACTATTGCGAGCTGCAAATGCCACTTCCAGCTT
The DNA here is from genome assembly GCF_051020975.1 of Osmia lignaria lignaria. NCBI lineage: Eukaryota > Metazoa > Arthropoda > Insecta > Hymenoptera > Megachilidae > Osmia > Osmia lignaria. Next base: position 829,399 of record NW_027478174.1, on the reverse strand, counting down.
AGCTGTGCAGAAGAAGAACAACAAGAAGAAGAAATATCTCGAAATATGTCCGGCAGGCCCCTTCCCTTGAGATATATCTGCAAATATCTCGGAAACGAAGCGAGCTATGGCAAAATGTTAAGAGACCTTTTTTGTAGAGAATTATGTTTCCTACAGTTTATGTTCTATAATATTTTTTGATCAGAAGCGTAGTTTTCGAGAGATATCGAGATATTTAAAAGTTCCGAAGCCGCACCAACATAATAGAGATACAGAAACACCGTGGCCCCTTTCTTTGAGATAACTCTGCACTAGTGCGAGCCGCAAATGCCACTTCCAGCTTAGCAGTGCAGAAGAAGAACAACAAGAAGAAGAAATATCTCGAAATATGTCCGTCAGGCCCCTTCCCTTGAGATAAATCTGCAAATATCTCGGAAACGAAGCGAGCTATGGCAAAATGTTAAGAGACGTTTTTTGTAGAGAATTATGTTTCCTACAATTTAGGTTCTATGATATTTTTTGATCAGAAGCGTAGTTTTCGAGATATATCGAGATATTTAAAAGTTCCGAAGCCGCACCAACATAATAGAGATACAGAAACACCGTGGCCCCTTTCTTTGAGATAACTCTGCACTAGTGCGAGCAGCCAATGCCACTTCCAGTGTAGCTGTGCAGAAGAAGAACAACAAGAAGAAGAAATATCTCGAAATATGTCCGTCAGGCCCCTTCCCTTGAGATAAATCTGCAAATATCTCGGAAACGAAGCGAGCTATGGCAAAATGTTAAGAGACGTTTTTTGTAGAGAATTATATTTCCTACAATTTATGTTCTATGATATTTTTTGATCAGAAGCGTAGTTTTCGAGATATATCGAGATGTTTAAAAGTTCCGAAGACGCACCAACATAATAGAGATACAGAAACACCGTGGCCCCTTTCTTTGAGATAACTCTGTACTATTGCGAGCTGCAAATGCCACTTCCAGCTTAGCTGTGCAGAAGAAGAACAACAAGAAGAAGAAATATCTCGAAATATGTCCGTCAGGCCCCTTCCCTTGAGATATATCTGCAAATATCTCGGAAACGAAGCGAGCTATGGCAAAATGTTAAGAGACCTTTTTTGTAGAGAATTAAGTGTCCTACTTTTTATGTTCTATGATATTTTTTGATCAGATGCGTAGTTCTCGAGATATATCAAGATATTTGAAAGTTCCGAAGCCGCACCAACATGATAGAGATACAGAAACACCGTGGCCCCTTTCTTTGAGATAACTCTGCACTATTGCGAGCTGCCAATGCCACTTCCAGCTTAGCTGCGCAGAAGAAGAACAACAAGAGGAAGAAATATCTCAAAATATGTCCATCAGGCCCGTTCCTTTGAGCTGAATCTGCAAATATCTCGGAAACAAAGCGAGCTATGGCAAAATGTTAAGAGACGTTTTTTGTAGAGAATTATGTTTCCTACAATTTAGGTTCTATGATATTTTTTGATCAGATGCGTAGTTCTCGAGATATATCAAGATATTTAAAAGTTCCGAAGCCGCACCAGCATAATAGAGATACAGAAACACCGTGGCCCCTTTCTTTGAGATAACTCCGCACTATTGCGAGCTGCAAATGCCACTTCCAGCTTAGCTGTGCAGAAGAAGAACAACAAGAAGAAGAAATATCTCGAAATATGTCCGTCAGGCCCCTTCCCTTGAGATAAATCTGCAAATATCTCGGAAACGAAGCGAGCTATGGCAAAATGTTAAGAGACCTTTTTTGTAGAGAATTAAGTTTCCAACTTTTTATGTTCTATGATATTTTTTGATCAGATGCGTAGTTCTCGAGATATATCAAGATATTTAAAAGTTTCGAAGCCGCACCAACATAATAGAGATACAGAAACACCGTGGCCCCTTTCTTTGAGATAACTCTGCACTATTGCGAGCTGCAAATGCCACTTCCAGCTTAGCTGTGCAGAAGAAGAACAACAAGAAGAAGAAATATCTCGAAATATGTCCGTCAGGCCCCTTCCCTTGAGATATATCTGCAAATATCTCGGAAACGAAGCGAGCTATGGCAAAATGTTAAGAGACCTTTTTTGTAGAGAATTATGTTTCCTACAGTTTATGTTCTATGATATTTTTTGCTCAGAAGCGTAGTTTTCGAGATATATCGAGATATTTAAAAGTTCCGAAGCCGCACCAACATAATAGAGATACAGAAACACCGTGGCCCCTTTCTTTGAGATAACTCTGCACTAGTGCGAGCCGCAAATGCCACTTCCAGCTTAGCTGCGCAGAAGAAGAACAACAAGAAGAAGAAATATCTCGAAATATGTCCATCAGGCCCGTTCCTTTGAGCTGAATCTGCAAATATCTCGGAAACGAAGCGAGCTATGGCAAAATGTTAAGAGAAGTTTTTTGTAGAGAATTATGTTTCCTACAATTTAGGTTCTATGATATTTTTTGATCAGATGCGTAGTTCTCGAGATATATCAAGATATTTAAAAGTTCCGAAGCCGCACCAACATAATAGAGATACAGAAACACCGTGGCCCCTTTCTTTGAGATAACTCCGCACTATTGCGAGCTGCAAATGCCACTTCCAGCTTAGCTGTGCAGAAGAAGAACAACAAGAAGAAGAAATATCTCGAAATATGTCCGTCAGGCCCCTTCCCTTGAGATAAATCTGCAAATATCTCGGAAACGAAACGAGCTATGGCAAAATCTTAAGAGACCTTTTTTGTAGAGAATTATGTTTCCTACAATTTATGTTCTATGATATTTTTTGATCAGAAGCGTAGTTTTCGAGATATATCGAGATATTTAAAAGTTCCGAAGCCGCACCAACATAATAGAGATACAGAAACACCGTGGCCCCTTTCTTTGAGATAACTCTGCACTAGTGCGAGCCGCAGATGCCACTTCCAGCTTAGCTGTGCAGAAGAAGAACAACAAGAAGAAGAAATATCTCGAAATATGTCCGTCAGGCCCCTTCCCTTGAGATAAATCTGCAAATATCTCGGAAACGAAGCGAGCTATGGCAAAATGTTGAGAGACCTTTTTTGTAGAGAATTAAGTTTCCTACTTTTTATATTCTATGATATTTTTTGATGAGATGCGTAGTTCTCGAGATATATCAAGATATTTAAAAGTTCCGAAGCCGCACCAACATAATAGAGATACAGAAACACCGTGGCCCCTTTCTTTGAGATAACTCTGCACTATTGCGAGCTGCAAATGCCACTTCCAGCTTAGCTGTGCAGAAGAAGAACAACAAGAAGAAGAAATATCTCGAAATATGTCCGTCAGGCCCCTTCCCTTGAGATATATCTGCAAATATCTCGGAAACGAAGCGAGCTATGGCAAAATGTTAAGAGACCTTTTTTGTAGAGAATTATGTTTCCTACAGTTTATGTTCTATGATACTTTTTGATCAGAAGCGTAGTTTTCGAGAGATATCGAGATATTTAAAAGTTCCGAAGCCAGACCAACATAATAGAGATACAGAAACACCGTGGCCCCTTTCTTTGAGATAACTCTGCACTAGTGCGAGCCGCAAATGCCACTTCCAGCTTAGCAGTGCAGAAGAAGAACAACAAGAAGAAGAAATATCTCGAAATATGTCCGTCAGGCCCCTTCCCTTGAGATAAATCTGCAAATATCTCGGAAACGAAGCGAGCTATGGCAAAATGTTAAGAGACGTTTTTTGTAGAGAATTATGTTTCCTACAATTTAGGTTCTATGATATTTTTTGATCAGAAGCGTAGTTTTCGAGATATATCGAGATATTTAAAAGTTCCGAAGCCGCACCAACATAATAGAGATACAGAAACACCGTGGCCCCTTTCTTTGAGATAACTCTGCACTAGTGCGAGCAGCCAATGCCACTTCCAGTGTAGCTGTGCAGAAGAAGAACAACAAGAAGAAGAAATATCTCGAAATATGTCCGTCAGGCCCCTTCCCTTGAGATAAATCTGCAAATATCTCGGAAACGAAGCGAGCTATGGCAAAATGTTAAGAGACGTTTTTTGTAGAGAATTATATTTCCTACAATTTATGTTCTATGATATTTTTTGATCAGAAGCGTAGTTTTCGAGATATATCGAGATATTTAAAAGTTCCGAAGACGCACCAACATAATAGAGATACAGAAACACCGTGGCCCCTTTCTTTGAGATAACTCTGTACTATTGCGAGCTGCAAATGCCACTTCCAGCTTAGCTGTGCAGAAGAAGAACAACAAGAAGAAGAAATATCTCGAAATATGTCCGTCAGGCCCCTTCCCTTGAGATATATCTGCAAATATCTCGGAAACGAAGCGAGCTATGGCAAAATGTTAAGAGACCTTTTTTGTAGAGAATTAAGTGTCCTACTTTTTATGTTCTATGATATTTTTTGATCAGATGCGTAGTTCTCGAGATATATCAAGATATTTAAAAGTTCCGAAGCCGCACCAACATGATAGAGATACAGAAACACCGTGGCCCCTTTCTTTGAGATAACTCTGCACTATTGCGAGCTGCCAATGCCACTTCCAGCTTAGCTACGCAGAAGAAGAACAACAAGAGGAAGAAATATCTCAAAATATGTCCATCAGGCCCGTTCCTTTGAGCTGAATCTGCAAATATCTCGGAAACAAAGCGAGCTATGGCAAAATGTTAAGAGACGTTTTTTGTAGAGAATTATGTTTCCTACAATTTAGGTTCTATGATATTTTTTGATCAGATGTGTAGTTCTCGAGATATATCAAGATATTTAAAAGTTCCGAAGCCGCACCAGCATAATAGAGATACAGAAACACCGTGGCCCCTTTCTTTGAGATAACTCCGCACTATTGCGAGCTGCAAATGCCACTTCCAGCTTAGCTGTGCAGAAGAAGAACAACAAGAAGAAGAAATATCTCGAAATATGTCCGTCAGGCCCCTTCCCTTGAGATAAATCTGCAAATATCTCGGAAACGAAGCGAGCTATGGCAAAATGTTAAGAGACCTTTTTTGTAGAGAATTAAGTTTCCAACTTTTTATGTTCTATGATATTTTTTGATCAGATGCGTAGTTCTCGAGATATATCAAGATATTTAAAAGTTTCGAAGCCGCACCAACATAATAGAGATACAGAAACACCGTGGCCCCTTTCTTTGAGATAACTCTGCACTATTGCGAGCTGCAAATGCCACTTCCAGCTTAGCTGTGCAGAAGAAGAACAACAAGAAGAAGAAATATCTCGAAATATGTCCGTCAGGCCCCTTCCCTTGAGATATATCTGCAAATATCTCGGAAACGAAGCGAGCTATGGCAAAATGTTAAGAGACCTTTTTTGTAGAGAATTAAGTTTCCTACTTTTTATGTTCTATGATATTTTTTGATCAGATGCGTAGTTCTCGAGATATATCAAGATATTTAAAAGTTTCGAAGCCGCACCAACATAATAGAGATACAGAAACACCGTGGCCCCTTTCTTTGAGATAACTCTGCACTATTGCGAGCTGCAAATGCCACTTCCAGCTTAGCTGCGCAGAAGAAGAACAACAAGAAGAAGAAATATCTCGAAATATGTCCATCAGGCCCGTTCCTTTGAGCTGAATCTGCAAATATCTCGGAAACGAAGCGAGCTATGGCAAAATGTTAGGAGAAGTTTTTTGTAGAGAATTATGTTTCCTACAATTCAGGTTCTATGATATTTTTTGATCAGATGCGTAGTTCTCGAGATATATCAAGATATTTAAAAGTTCCGAAGCCGCACCAACATAATAGAGATACAGAAACACCGTGGCCCCTTTCTTTGAGATAACTCTGCACTATTGCGAGCTGCAAATGCCACTTCCAGCTTAGCTGTGCAGAAGAAGAACAACAAGAAGAAGAAATATCTCGAAATATGTCCATCAGTCCCGTTCCTTTGAGCTGAATCTGCAAATATCTCGGAAACGAAGCGAGCTATGGCAAAATGTTAAGAGACCTTTTTTGTAGAGAATTAAGTTTCCTACTTTTTATGTTCTATGATATTTTTTGATCAGATGCGTAGTTCTCGAGATATATCAAGATATTTAAAAGTTCCGAAGCCGCACCAACATAATAGAGATACAGAAACACCGTGGCCCCTTTCTTTGAGATAACTCTGCACTAGTGCGAGCCGCAAATGCCACTTCCAGCTTAGCTGTGCAGAAGAAGAACAACAAGAAGAAGAAATATCTCGAAATATGTCCGTCAGGCCCCTTCCCTTGAGATAAATCTGCAAATATCTTGGAAACGAAGCGAGCTATGGCAAAATGTTAAGAGACCTTTTTTGTAGAGAATTAAGTTTCCTACTTTTTATGTTCTATGATATTTTTTGATCAGATGCGTAGTTCTCGAGATATATCAAGATATTTAAAAGTTTCGAAGCCGCACCAACATAATAGAGATACAGAAACACCGTGGCCCCTTTCTTTGAGATAACTCTGCACTATTGCGAGCTGCAAATGCCACTTCCAGCTTAGCTGCGCAGAAGAAGAACAACAAGAAGAAGAAATATCTCGAAATATGTCCATCAGGCCCGTTCCTTTGAGCTGAATCTGCAAATATCTCGGAAACGAAGCGAGCTATGGCAAAATGTTAAGAGAAGCTTTTGTAGAGAATTATGTTTCCTACAATTTAGGTTCTATGATATTTTTTGATCAGATGCGTAGTTCTCGAGATATATCAAGATATTTAAAAGTTCCGAAGCCGCACCAACATAATAGAGATACAGAAACACCGTGGCCCCTTTCTTTGAGATAACTCCGCACTATTGCGAGCTGCAAATGCCACTTCCAGCTTAGCTGTGCAGAAGAAGAACAACAAGAAGAAGAAATATCTCGAAATATGTCCGTCAGGCCCCTTCCCTTGAGATAAATCTGCAAATATCTCGGAAACGAAGCGAGCTATGGCAAAATCTTAAGAGACCTTTTTTGTAGAGAATTATGTTTCCTACAATTTATGTTCTATGATAATTTTTGATCAGAAGCGTAGTTTTCGAGATATATCGAGATATTTAAAAGTTCCGAAGCCGCACCAACATAATAGAGATACAGAAACACCGTGGCCCCTTTCTTTGAGATAACTCTGCACTAGTGCGAGCCGCAGATGCCACTTCCAGCTTAGCTGTGCAGAAGAAGAACAACAAGAAGAAGAAATATCTCGAAATATGTCCGTCAGGCCCCTTCCCTTGAGATAAATCTGCAAATATCTCGGAAACGAAGCGAGCTATGGCAAAATGTTGAGAGACCTTTTTTGTAGAGAATTAAGTTTCCTACTTTTTATATTCTATGATATTTTTTGATGAGATGCGTAGTTCTCGAGATATATCAAGATATTTAAAAGTTCCGAAGCCGCACCAACATAATAGAGATACAGAAACACCGTGGCCCCTTTCTTTGAGATAACTCTGCACTGTTGCGAGCTGGAAATGCCACTTCCAGTTTAGCTGTGCAGAAGAAGAACAACAAGAAGAAGAAATATCTCGAAATATGTCCGTCAGGCCCCTTCCCTTGAGATACATCTGCAAATATCTCGGAAACGAAGCGAGCTATGGTAAAATGTTAAGAGACCTTATTTGTAGAGAATTAAGTTTCCTACTTTTTATGTTGTATGATATTTTTTGATCAGATGCGTAGTTCTCGAGATATATCAAGATATTTAAAAGTTTCGAAGCCGCACCAACATAATAGAGATACAGAAACACCGTGGCCCCTTTCTTTGAGATAACTCTGCACTATTGCGAGCTGCAAATGCCACTTCCAGCTTAGCTGCGCAGAAGAAGAACAACAAGAAGAAGAAATATCTCGAAATATGTCCATCAGGCCCGTTCCTTTGAGCTGAATCTGCAAATATCTCGGAAACGAAGCGAGCTATGGCAAAATGTTAAGAGAAGTTTTTTGTAGAGAATTATGTTTCCTACAATTTAGGTTCTATGATATTTTTTGATCAGATGCGTAGTTCTCGAGATATATCAAGATATTTAAAAGTTCCGAAGCCGCACCAACATAATAGAGATACAGAAACACCGTGGCCCCTTTCTTTGAGATAACTCCGCACTATTGCGAGCTGCAAATGCCACTTCCAGCTTAGCTGTGCAGAAGAAGAACAACAAGAAGAAGAAATATCTCGAAATATGTCCGTCAGGCCCCTTCCCTTGAGATAAATCTGCAAATATCTCGGAAACGAAGCGAGCTATGGCAAAATGTTAAGAGACGTTTTTTGTAGAGAATTATGTTTCCTACAATTTAGGTTCTATGATATTTTTTGATCAGAAGCGTAGTTTTCGAGATAAATCGAGATATTTAAAAGTTCCGAAGCCGCACCAACATAGTAGAGATACAGAAACACCGTGGCCCCTTTCTTTGAGATAACTCTGCACTAGTGCGAGCCGCAAATGCCACTTCCAGCTTAGCTGTGCAGAAGAAGAACAACAAGAAGAAGAAATATCTCGAAATATGTCCGTCAGGCCCCTTCCCTTGAGATAAATCTGCAAATATCTCGGAAACGAAACGAGCTATGGCAAAATCTTAAGAGACCTTTTTTGTAGAGAATTATGTTTCCTACAATTTATGTTCTATGATATTTTTTGATCAGAAGCGTAGTTTTCGAGATATATCGAGATATTTAAAAGTTCCGAAGCCGCACCAACATAATAGAGATACAGAAACACCGTGGCCCCTTTCTTTGAGATAACTCTGCACTAGTGCGAGCCGCAGATGCCACTTCCAGCTTAGCTGTGCAGAAGAAGAACAACAAGAAGAAGAAATATCTCGAAATATGTCCGTCAGGCCCCTTCCCTTGAGATACATCTGCAAATATCTCGGAAACGAAGCGAGCTATGGCAAAATGTTAAGAGACCTTATTTGTAGAGAATTAAGTTTCCTACTTTTTATGTTGTATGATATTTTTTGATCAGATGCGTAGTTCTCGAGATATATCAAGATATTTAAAAGTTCCGAAGCCGCACCAACATAATAGAGATACAGAAACACCGTGGCCCCTTTCTTTGAGATAACTCTGCACTATTGCGAGCTGTAAATGCCACTTCCAGCTTAGCTGTGCAGAAGAAGAACAACAAGAAGAAGAAATATCTCGAAATATGTCCGTCAGGCCCGTTCCTTTGAGCTGAATCTGCAAATATCTCGGAAACGAATCGAGCTATGGCAAAATGTTAGGAGACTTTATTTGTAGAGAATTAAGTTTCCTTCTTTTTATGTTCTATGATATTTTTTGATCAGATGCGTAGTTCTCGAGATATATCAAGATATTTAAAAGTTCCGAAGCCGCACCAACATAATAGAGATACAGAAACACCGTGGCCCCTTTCTTTGAGATAACTCTGCGCTATTGCGAGCTGGAAACGCCACTTCCAGTTTAGCTGTGCAGAAGAAGAACAACAAGAAGAAGAAATATCTCGAAATATGTCCGTCAGGCCCCTTCCCTCGAGATATATCTGCAAATATCTCGGAAACGAAGCGAGCTATGGCAAAATGTTAAGAGACCTTTTTTGTAGAGAATTAAGTTTCCTACTTTTTATGTTCTATGATATTTTTTGATCAGATGCGTAGTTCTCGAGATATATCAAGATATTTAAAAGTTCCGAAGCCGCACCAACATAATAGAGATACAGAAACACCGTGGCCCCTTTCCTTGAGATAACTCTGCACTATTGCGAGCTGTAAATGCCACTTCCAGCTTAGCTGTGCAGAAGAAGAACAACAAGAAGAAGAAATATCTCGAAATATGTCCGTCAGGCCCCTCCCCTTGAGATAAATCTGCAAATATCTCGGAAACGAAGCGAGCTATGGCAAAATGTTAAGAGACCTTATTTGTAGAGAATTAAGTTTCCTACTTTTTATGTTCTATGATATTTTTTGATCAGATGCGTAGTTCTCGAGATATATCAAGATATTTAAAAGTTCCGAAGCCGCACCAACATAATAGAGATACAGAAACACCGTGGCCCCTTTCTTTGAGATAACTCTGCACTAGTGCGAGCCGCAAATGCCACTTCCAGCTTAGCTGTGCAGAAGAAGAACAACAAGAAGAAGAAATATCTCGAAATATGTCCGTCAGGCCCCTTCCCTTGAGATAAATCTGCAAATATCTCGGAAACGAAGCGAGCTATGGCAAAATGTTGAGAGACCTTTTTTGTAGAGAATTAAGTTTCCTACTTTTTATATTCTATGATATTTTTTGATGAGATGCGTAGTTCTCGAGATATATCAAGATATTTAAAAGTTCCGAAGCCGCACCAACATAATAGAGATACAGAAACACCGTGGCCCCTTTCTTTGAGATAACTCTGCACTAGTGCGAGCCGCAGATGCCACTTCCAGCTTAGCTGTGCAGAAGAAGAACAACAAGAAGAAGAAATATCTCGAAATATGTCCGTCAGGCCCCTTCCCTTGAGATAAATCTGCAAATATCTCGGAAACGAAGCGAGGTATGGCAAAATGTTAAGAGACCTTTCTTGTAGAGAATTAAGTTTCCTACTTTCTATGTTCTATGATATTTTTTGATCAGATGCGTAGTTCTCGAGATATATGAAGATATTTAAAAGTTCCGAAGCCGCACCAACATAATAGAGATACAGAAACACCGTGGCCCCTTTCTTTGAGATAACTCTGCACTAGTGCGAGCCGCAGATGCCACTTCCAGCTTAGCTGTGCAGAAGAAGAACAACAAGAAGAAGAAATATCTCGAAATATGTCCGTCAGGCCCGTTCCTTTGAGCTGAATCTGCAAATATCTCGGAAACGAAGCGAGCTACGGCAAAATGTTAAGAGACTTTATTTGTAGAGAATTAAGTTTCCTACTTTTTATGTTCTATGATATTTTTTGATGAGATGCGTAGTTCTCGAGATATATCAAGATATTTAAAAGTTCCGAAGCCGCACCAACATAATAGAGATACAGAAACACCGTGGCCCCTTTCTTTGAGATAACTCTGCACTAGTGCGAGCCGCAGATGCCACTTCCAGTTTAGCTGTGCAGAAGAAGAACAACAAGAAGAAGAAATATCTCGAAATATGTCCGTCAGGCCCCTTCCCTTGAGATAAATCTGCAAATATCTCGGAAACGAAGCGAGCTATGGCAAAATGTTAAGAGACCTTATTTGTAGAGAATTAAGTTTCCTACTTTTTATGTTCTATGATATTTTTTGATCAGATGCGTAGTTCTCGAGATATATCAAGATATTTAAAAGTTCCGAAGCCGCACCAACATAATAGAGATACAGAAACACCGTGGCCCCTTTCCTTGAGATAACTCTGCACTATTGCGAGCTGTAAATGCCACTTCCAGCTTAGCTGTGCAGAAGAAGAACAACAAGAAGAAGAAATATCTCGAAATATGTCCGTCAGGCCCCTTCCCTTGAGATACATCTGCAAATATCTCGGAAACGAAGCGAGCTATGGCAAAATGTTAAGAGACCTTATTTGTAGAGAATTAAGTTTCCTACTTTTTATGTTGTATGATATTTTTTGATCAGATGCGTAGTTCTCGAGATATATCAAGATATTTAAAAGTTCCGAAGCCGCACCAACATAATAGAGATACAGAAACACCGTGGCCCCTTTCTTTGAGATAACTCTGCACTATTGCGAGCTGTAAATGCCACTTCCAGCTTAGCTGTGCAGAAGAAGAACAACAAGAAGAAGAAATATCTCGAAATATGTCCATCAGTCCCGTTCCTTTGAGCTGAATCTGCAAATATCTCGGAAACGAAGCGAGCTATGGCAAAATGTTAAGAGACCTTTTTTGTAGAGAATTAAGTTTCCTACTTTTTATGTTCTATGATATTTTTTGATCAGATGCGTAGTTCTCGAGATATATCAAGATATTTAAAAGTTCCGAAGCCGCACCAACATAATAGAGATACAGAAACACCGTGGCCCCTTTCTTTGAGATAACTCTGCACTAGTGCGAGCCGCAAATGCCACTTCCAGCTTAGCTGTGCAGAAGAAGAACAACAAGAAGAAGAAATATCTCGAAATATGTCCGTCAGGCCCCTTCCCTTGAGATAAATCTGCAAATATCTTGGAAACGAAGCGAGCTATGGCAAAATGTTAAGAGACCTTTTTTGTAGAGAATTAAGTTTCCTACTTTTTATGTTCTATGATATTTTTTGATCAGATGCGTAGTTCTCGAGATATATCAAGATATTTAAAAGTTTCGAAGCCGCACCAACATAATAGAGATACAGAAACACCGTGGCCCCTTTCTTTGAGATAACTCTGCACTATTGCGAGCTGCAAATGCCACTTCCAGCTTAGCTGCGCAGAAGAAGAACAACAAGAAGAAGAAATATCTCGAAATATGTCCATCAGGCCCGTTCCTTTGAGCTGAATCTGCAAATATCTCGGAAACGAAGCGAGCTATGGCAAAATGTTAAGAGAAGCTTTTGTAGAGAATTATGTTTCCTACAATTTAGGTTCTATGATATTTTTTGATCAGATGCGTAGTTCTCGAGATATATCAAGATATTTAAAAGTTCCGAAGCCGCACCAACATAATAGAGATACAGAAACACCGTGGCCCCTTTCTTTGAGATAACTCCGCACTATTGCGAGCTGCAAATGCCACTTCCAGCTTAGCTGTGCAGAAGAAGAACAACAAGAAGAAGAAATATCTCGAAATATGTCCGTCAGGCCCCTTCCCTTGAGATAAATCTGCAAATATCTCGGAAACGAAGCGAGCTATGGCAAAATCTTAAGAGACCTTTTTTGTAGAGAATTATGTTTCCTACAATTTATGTTCTATGATAATTTTTGATCAGAAGCGTAGTTTTCGAGATATATCGAGATATTTAAAAGTTCCGAAGCCGCACCAACATAATAGAGATACAGAAACACCGTGGCCCCTTTCTTTGAGATAACTCTGCACTAGTGCGAGCCGCAGATGCCACTTCCAGCTTAGCTGTGCAGAAGAAGAACAACAAGAAGAAGAAATATCTCGAAATATGTCCGTCAGGCCCCTTCCCTTGAGATAAATCTGCAAATATCTCGGAAACGAAGCGAGCTATGGCAAAATGTTGAGAGACCTTTTTTGTAGAGAATTAAGTTTCCTACTTTTTATATTCTATGATATTTTTTGATGAGATGCGTAGTTCTCGAGATATATCAAGATATTTAAAAGTTCCGAAGCCGCACCAACATAATAGAGATACAGAAACACCGTGGCCCCTTTCTTTGAGATAACTCTGCACTGTTGCGAGCTGGAAATGCCACTTCCAGTTTAGCTGTGCAGAAGAAGAACAACAAGAAGAAGAAATATCTCGAAATATGTCCGTCAGGCCCCTTCCCTTGAGATACATCTGCAAATATCTCGGAAACGAAGCGAGCTATGGTAAAATGTTAAGAGACCTTATTTGTAGAGAATTAAGTTTCCTACTTTTTATGTTGTATGATATTTTTTGATCAGATGCGTAGTTCTCGAGATATATCAAGATATTTAAAAGTTTCGAAGCCGCACCAACATAATAGAGATACAGAAACACCGTGGCCCCTTTCTTTGAGATAACTCTGCACTATTGCGAGCTGCAAATGCCACTTCCAGCTTAGCTGCGCAGAAGAAGAACAACAAGAAGAAGAAATATCTCGAAATATGTCCATCAGGCCCGTTCCTTTGAGCTGAATCTGCAAATATCTCGGAAACGAAGCGAGCTATGGCAAAATGTTAAGAGAAGTTTTTTGTAGAGAATTATGTTTCCTACAATTTAGGTTCTATGATATTTTTTGATCAGATGCGTAGTTCTCGAGATATATCAAGATATTTAAAAGTTCCGAAGCCGCACCAACATAATAGAGATACAGAAACACCGTGGCCCCTTTCTTTGAGATAACTCCGCACTATTGCGAGCTGCAAATGCCACTTCCAGCTTAGCTGTGCAGAAGAAGAACAACAAGAAGAAGAAATATCTCGAAATATGTCCGTCAGGCCCCTTCCCTTGAGATAAATCTGCAAATATCTCGGAAACGAAGCGAGCTATGGCAAAATGTTAAGAGACGTTTTTTGTAGAGAATTATGTTTCCTACAATTTAGGTTCTATGATATTTTTTGATCAGAAGCGTAGTTTTCGAGATAAATCGAGATATTTAAAAGTTCCGAAGCCGCACCAACATAGTAGAGATACAGAAACACCGTGGCCCCTTTCTTTGAGATAACTCTGCACTAGTGCGAGCCGCAAATGCCACTTCCAGCTTAGCTGTGCAGAAGAAGAACAACAAGAAGAAGAAATATCTCGAAATATGTCCGTCAGGCCCCTTCCCTTGAGATAAATCTGCAAATATCTCGGAAACGAAACGAGCTATGGCAAAATCTTAAGAGACCTTTTTTGTAGAGAATTATGTTTCCTACAATTTATGTTCTATGATATTTTTTGATCAGAAGCGTAGTTTTCGAGATATATCGAGATATTTAAAAGTTCCGAAGCCGCACCAACATAATAGAGATACAGAAACACCGTGGCCCCTTTCTTTGAGATAACTCTGCACTAGTGCGAGCCGCAGATGCCACTTCCAGCTTAGCTGTGCAGAAGAAGAACAACAAGAAGAAGAAATATCTCGAAATATGTCCGTCAGGCCCCTTCCCTTGAGATACATCTGCAAATATCTCGGAAACGAAGCGAGCTATGGCAAAATGTTAAGAGACCTTATTTGTAGAGAATTAAGTTTCCTACTTTTTATGTTGTATGATATTTTTTGATCAGATGCGTAGTTCTCGAGATATATCAAGATATTTAAAAGTTCCGAAGCCGCACCAACATAATAGAGATACAGAAACACCGTGGCCCCTTTCTTTGAGATAACTCTGCACTATTGCGAGCTGTAAATGCCACTTCCAGCTTAGCTGTGCAGAAGAAGAACAACAAGAAGAAGAAATATCTCGAAATATGTCCGTCAGGCCCGTTCCTTTGAGCTGAATCTGCAAATATCTCGGAAACGAATCGAGCTATGGCAAAATGTTAGGAGACTTTATTTGTAGAGAATTAAGTTTCCTTCTTTTTATGTTCTATGATATTTTTTGATCAGATGCGTAGTTCTCGAGATATATCAAGATATTTAAAAGTTCCGAAGCCGCACCAACATAATAGAGATACAGAAACACCGTGGCCCCTTTCTTTGAGATAACTCTGCGCTATTGCGAGCTGGAAACGCCACTTCCAGTTTAGCTGTGCAGAAGAAGAACAACAAGAAGAAGAAATATCTCGAAATATGTCCGTCAGGCCCCTTCCCTCGAGATATATCTGCAAATATCTCGGAAACGAAGCGAGCTATGGCAAAATGTTAAGAGACCTTTTTTGTAGAGAATTAAGTTTCCTACTTTTTATGTTCTATGATATTTTTTGATCAGATGCGTAGTTCTCGAGATATATCAAGATATTTAAAAGTTCCGAAGCCGCACCAACATAATAGAGATACAGAAACACCGTGGCCCCTTTCCTTGAGATAACTCTGCACTATTGCGAGCTGTAAATGCCACTTCCAGCTTAGCTGTGCAGAAGAAGAACAACAAGAAGAAGAAATATCTCGAAATATGTCCGTCAGGCCCCTCCCCTTGAGATAAATCTGCAAATATCTCGGAAACGAAGCGAGCTATGGCAAAATGTTAAGAGACCTTATTTGTAGAGAATTAAGTTTCCTACTTTTTATGTTCTATGATATTTTTTGATCAGATGCGTAGTTCTCGAGATATATCAAGATATTTAAAAGTTCCGAAGCCGCACCAACATAATAGAGATACAGAAACACCGTGGCCCCTTTCTTTGAGATAACTCTGCACTAGTGCGAGCCGCAAATGCCACTTCCAGCTTAGCTGTGCAGAAGAAGAACAACAAGAAGAAGAAATATCTCGAAATATGTCCGTCAGGCCCCTTCCCTTGAGATAAATCTGCAAATATCTCGGAAACGAAGCGAGCTATGGCAAAATGTTGAGAGACCTTTTTTGTAGAGAATTAAGTTTCCTACTTTTTATATTCTATGATATTTTTTGATGAGATGCGTAGTTCTCGAGATATATCAAGATATTTAAAAGTTCCGAAGCCGCACCAACATAATAGAGATACAGAAACACCGTGGCCCCTTTCTTTGAGATAACTCTGCACTAGTGCGAGCCGCAGATGCCACTTCCAGCTTAGCTGTGCAGAAGAAGAACAACAAGAAGAAGAAATATCTCGAAATATGTCCGTCAGGCCCCTTCCCTTGAGATAAATCTGCAAATATCTCGGAAACGAAGCGAGGTATGGCAAAATGTTAAGAGACCTTTCTTGTAGAGAATTAAGTTTCCTACTTTCTATGTTCTATGATATTTTTTGATCAGATGCGTAGTTCTCGAGATATATGAAGATATTTAAAAGTTCCGAAGCCGCACCAACATAATAGAGATACAGAAACACCGTGGCCCCTTTCTTTGAGATAACTCTGCACTAGTGCGAGCCGCAGATGCCACTTCCAGCTTAGCTGTGCAGAAGAAGAACAACAAGAAGAAGAAATATCTCGAAATATGTCCGTCAGGCCCGTTCCTTTGAGCTGAATCTGCAAATATCTCGGAAACGAAGCGAGCTACGGCAAAATGTTAAGAGACTTTATTTGTAGAGAATTAAGTTTCCTACTTTTTATGTTCTATGATATTTTTTGATGAGATGCGTAGTTCTCGAGATATATCAAGATATTTAAAAGTTCCGAAGCCGCACCAACATAATAGAGATACAGAAACACCGTGGCCCCTTTCTTTGAGATAACTCTGCACTAGTGCGAGCCGCAGATGCCACTTCCAGTTTAGCTGTGCAGAAGAAGAACAACAAGAAGAAGAAATATCTCGAAATATGTCCGTCAGGCCCCTTCCCTTGAGATAAATCTGCAAATATCTCGGAAACGAAGCGAGCTATGGCAAAATGTTAAGAGACCTTATTTGTAGAGAATTAAGTTTCCTACTTTTTATGTTCTATGATATTTTTTGATCAGATGCGTAGTTCTCGAGATATATCAAGATATTTAAAAGTTCCGAAGCCGCACCAACATAATAGAGATACAGAAACACCGTGGCCCCTTTCCTTGAGATAACTCTGCACTATTGCGAGCTGTAAATGCCACTTCCAGCTTAGCTGTGCAGAAGAAGAACAACAAGAAGAAGAAATATCTCGAAATATGTCCGTCAGGCCCCTTCCCTTGAGATACATCTGCAAATATCTCGGAAACGAAGCGAGCTATGGCAAAATGTTAAGAGACCTTATTTGTAGAGAATTAAGTTTCCTACTTTTTATGTTGTATGATATTTTTTGATCAGATGCGTAGTTCTCGAGATATATCAAGATATTTAAAAGTTCCGAAGCCGCACCAACATAATAGAGATACAGAAACACCGTGGCCCCTTTCTTTGAGATAACTCTGCACTATTGCGAGCTGTAAATGCCACTTCCAGCTTAGCTGTGCAGAAGAAGAACAACAAGAAGAAGAAATATCTCGAAATATGTCCGTCAGGCCCGTTCCTTTGAGCTGAATCTGCAAATATCTCGGAAACGAAGCGAGCTATGGCAAAATGTTAAGAGACGTTTTTTGTAGAGAATTTTGTTTTCTACAATTTATGTTCTATTATATTTTTTCATCAGAAGCGTAGTTTTCGAGATATATCGAGATATTTAAAAGTTCCGAAGCCGCACCAACATAATAGAGATACAGAAACACCGTGGCCCCTTTCTTTGAGATAACTCTGCACTAGTGCGAGCCGCAGATGCCACTTCCAGCTTAGCTGTGCAGAAGAAGAACAACAAGAAGAAGAAATATCTCGAAATATGTCCGTCAGGCCCCTTCCCTTGAGATAAATCTGCAAATATCTCGGAAACGAAGCGAGCTATGGCAAAATGTTGAGAGACCTTTTTTGTAGAGAATTAAGTTTCCTACTTTTTATATTCTATGATATTTTTTGATGAGATGCGTAGTTCTCGAGATATATCAAGATATTTAAAAGTTCCGAAGCCGCACCAACATAATAGAGATACAGAAACACCGTGGCCCCTTTCTTTGAGATAACTCTGCACTGTTGCGAGCTGGAAATGCCACTTCCAGTTTAGCTGTGCAGAAGAAGAACAACAAGAAGAAGAAATATCTCGAAATATGTCCGTCAGGCCCCTTCCCTTGAGATACATCTGCAAATATCTCGGAAACGAAGCGAGCTATGGCAAAATGTTAAGAGACCTTATTTGTAGAGAATTAAGTTTCCTACTTTTTATGTTGTATGATATTTTTTGATCAGATGCGTAGTTCTCGAGATATATCAAGATATTTAAAAGTTCCGAAGCCGCACCAACATAATAGAGATACAGAAACACCGTGGCCCCTTTCTTTGAGATAACTCTGCACTATTGCGAGCTGTAAATGCCACTTCCAGCTTAGCTGTGCAGAAGAAGAACAACAAGAAGAAGAAATATCTCGAAATATGTCCGTCAGGCCCGTTCCTTTGAGCTGAATCTGCAAATATCTCGGAAACGAATCGAGCTATGGCAAAATGTTAGGAGACTTTATTTGTAGACAATTAAGTTTCCTACTTTTTATGTTCTATGATATTTTTTGATCAGATGCGTAGTTCTCGAGATATATCAAGATATTTAAAAGTTCCGAAGCCGCACCAACATAATAGAGATACAGAAACACCGTGGCCCCTTTCTTTGAGATAACTCTGCGCTATTGCGAGCTGGAAACGCCACTCCCAGTTTAGCTGTGCAGAAGAAGAACAACAAGAAGAAGAAATATCTCGAAATATGTCCGTCAGGCCCCTTCCCTCGAGATAAATCTGCAAATATCTCGGAAACGAAGCGAGCTATGGCAAAATGTTAAGAGACCTTTTTTGTAGAGAATTAAGTTTCCTACTTTTTATGTTCTATGATATTTTTTGATCAGATGCGTAGTTCTCGAGATATATCAAGATATTTAAAAGTTCCGAAGCCGCACCAACATAATAGAGATACAGAAACACCGTGGCCCCTTTCCTTGAGATAACTCTGCACTATTGCGAGCTGTAAATGCCACTTCCAGCTTAGCTGTGCAGAAGAAGAACAACAAGAAGAAGAAATATTTCGAAATATGTCCGTCAGGCCCGTTCCTTTGAGCTGAATCTGCAAATATCTCGGAAACGAAGCGAGCTATGGCAAAATGTTAAGAGACGTTTTTTGTAGAGAATTTTGTTTGCTACAATTTATGTTCTATGATATTTTTTGATCAGAAGCGTAGTTTTCGAGATATATCGAGATATTTAAAAGTTCCGAAGCCGCACCAACATAATAGAGATACAGAAACACCGTGGCCCCTTTCTTTGAGATAACTCTGCACTAGTGCGAGCCGCAGATGCCACTTCCAGCTTAGCTGTGCAGAAGAAGAACAACAAGAAGAAGAAATATCTCGAAATATGTCCGTCAGGCCCCTTCCCTTGAGATAAATCTGCAAATATCTCGGAAACGAAGCGAGGTATGGCAAAATGTTAAGAGACCTTTCTTGTAGAGAATTAAGTTTCCTACTTTCTATGTTCTATGATATTTTTTGATCAGATGCGTAGTTCTCGAGATATATCAAGATATTTAAAAGTTCCGAAGCCGCACCAACATAATAGAGATACAGAAACACCGTGGCCCCTTTCTTTGAGATAACTCTGCACTATTGCGAGCTGCAAATGCCACTTCCAGCTTAGCTGTGCAGAAGAAGAACAACAAGAAGAAGAAATATCTCGAAATATGTCCGTCAGGCCCGTTCCTTTGAGCTGAATCTGCAAATATCTCGGAAACGAATCGAGCTATGGCAAAATGTTAAGAGACTTTATTTGTAGAGAATTAAGTTTCCTACTTTTTATGTTCTATGATATTTTTTGATCAGATGCGTAGTTCTCGAGATATATCAAGATATTTAAAAGTTCCGAAGCCGCACCAACATAATAGAGATACAGAAACACCGTGGCCCCTTTCTTTGAGATAACTCTGCGCTATTGCGAGCTGTAAATGCCACTTCCAGCTTAGCTGTGCAGAAGAAGAACAACAAGAAGAAGAAATATCTCGAAATATGTCCGTCAGGCCCGTTCCTTTGAGCTGAATCTGCAAATATCTCGGAAACGAATCGAGCTATGGCAAAATGTTAAGAGACTTTATTTGTAGAGAATTAAGTTTCCTACTTTTTATGTTCTATGATATTTTTTGATCAGATGCGTAGTTCTCGAGATATATCAAGATATTTAAAAGTTCCGAAGCCGCACCAACATAATAGAGATACAGAAACACCGTGGCCCCTTTCTTTGAGATAACTCTGCGCTATTGCGAGCTGTAAATGCCACTTCCAGCTTAGCTGTGCAGAAGAAGAACAACAAGAAGAAGAAATATCTCGAAATATGTCCGTCAGGCCCCTTCCCTCGAGATAAATCTGCAAATATCTCGGAAACGAAGCGAGCTATGGCAAAATGTTAAGAGACCTTTTTTGTAGAGAATTAAGTTTCCTACTTTTTATGTTCTATGATATTTTTTGATCAGATGCGTAGTTCCGGAGATATATCAAGATATTTAAAAGTTCCGAAGCCGCACCAACATAATAGAGATACAGAAACACCGTGGCCCCTTTCCTTGAGATAACTCTGCACTATTGCGAGCTGTAAATGCCACTTCCAGCTTAGCTGTGCAGAAGAAGAACAACAAGAAGAAGAAATATCTCGAAATATGTCCGTCAGGCCCCTCCCCTTGAGATAAATCTGCAAATATCTCGGAAACGAAGCGAGCTATGGCAAAATGTTAAGAGACCTTATTTGTAGAGAATTAAGTTTCCTACTTTTTATGTTCTATGATATTTTTTGATCAGATGCGTAGTTCTCGAGATATATCAAGATATTTAAAAGTTCCGAAGCCGCACCAACATAATAGAGATACAGAAACACCGTGGCCCCTTTCTTTGAGATAACTCTGCACTAGTGCGAGCCGCAAATGCCACTTCCAGCTTAGCTGTGCAGAAGAAGAACAACAAGAAGAAGAAATATCTCGAAATATGTCCGTCAGGCCCCTTCCCTTGAGATAAATCTGCAAATATCTCGGAAACGGAGCGAGCTATGGCAAAATGTTGAGAGACCTTTTTTGTAGAGAATTAAGTTTCCTACTTTTTATATTCTATGATATTTTTTGATGAGATGCGTAGTTCTCGAGATATATCAAGATATTTAAAAGTTCCGAAGCCGCACCAACATAATAGAGATACAGAAACACCGTGGCCCCTTTCTTTGAGATAACTCTGCACTATTGCGAGCTGGAAATGCCACTTCCAGTTTAGCTGTGCAGAAGAAGAACAACAAGAAGAAGAAATATCTCGAAATATGTCCGTCAGGCCCCTCCCCTTGAGATAAATCTGCAAATATCTCGGAAACCAAGCGAGCTATGGCAAAATGTTAAGAGACCTTATTTGTAGAGAATTAAGTTTCCTACTTTTTATGTTCTATGATATTTTTTGATCAGATGCGTAGTTCTCGAGATATATCAAGATATTTAAAAGTTCCGAAGCCGCACCAACATAATAGAGATACAGAAACACCGTGGCCCCTTTCTTTGAGATAACTCTGCACTAGTGCGAGCCGCAGATGCCACTTCCAGCTTAGCTGTGCAGAAGAAGAACAACAAGAAGAAGAAATATCTCGAAATATGTCCGTCAGGCCCCTTCCCTTGAGATAAATCTGCAAATATCTCGGAAACGAAGCGAGGTATGGCAAAATGTTAAGAGACCTTTCTTGTAGAGAATTAAGTTTCCTACTTTCTATGTTCTATGATATTTTTTGATCAGATGCGTAGTTCTCGAGATATATGAAGATATTTAAAAGTTCCGAAGCCGCACCAACATAATAGAGATACAGAAACACCGTGGCCCCTTTCTTTGAGATAACTCTGCACTAGTGCGAGCCGCAGATGCCACTTCCAGCTTAGCTGTGCAGAAGAAGAACAACAAGAAGAAGAAATATCTCGAAATATGTCCGTCAGGCCCCTTCCCTTGAGATAAATCTGCAAATATCTCGGAAACGAAGCGAGCTATGGCAAAATGTTAAGAGACCTTTTTTGTAGAGAATTAAGTTTCCTACTTTTTATGTTCTATGATATTTTTTGATCAGATGCGTAGTTCTCGAGATATATCAAGATATTTAAAAGTTCCGAAGCCGCACCAACATAATAGAGATACAGAAACACCGTGGCCCCTTTCTTTGAGATAACTCTGCACTAGTGCGAGCCGCAAATGCCACTTCCAGCTTAGCTGTGCAGAAGAAGAACAACAAGAAGAAGAAATATCTCGAAATATGTCCGTCAGGCCCCTTCCCTTGAGATAAATCTGCAAATATCTCGGAAACGAAGCGAGCTATGGCAAAATGTTGAGAGACCTTTTTTGTAGAGAATTAAGTTTCCTACTTTTTATATTCTATGATATTTTTTGATGAGATGCGTAGTTCTCGAGATATATCAAGATATTTAAAAGTTCCGAAGCCGCACCAACATAATAGAGATACAGAAACACCGTGGCCCCTTTCTTTGAGATAACTCTGCACTATTGCGAGCTGGAAATGCCACTTCCAGTTTAGCTGTGCAGAAGAAGAACAACAAGAAGAAGAAATATCTCGAAATATGTCCGTGAGGCCCCTCCCCTTGAGATAAATCTGCAAATATCTCGGAAACCAAGCGAGCTATGGCAAAATGTTAAGAGACCTTATTTGTAGAGAATTAAGTTTCCTACTTTTTATGTTCTATGATATTTTTTGATCAGATGCGTAGTTCTCGAGATATATCAAGATATTTAAAAGTTCCGAAGCCGCACCAACATAATAGAGATACAGAAACACCGTGGCCCCTTTCTTTGAGATAACTCTGCACTATTGCGAGCTGGAAATGCCACTTCCAGTTTAGCTGTGCAGAAGAAGAACAACAAGAAGAAGAAATATCTCGAAATATGTCCGTCAGGCCCCTCCCCTTGAGATAAATCTGCAAATATCTCGGAAACCAAGCGAGCTATGGCAAAATGTTAAGAGACCTTATTTGTAGAGAATTAAGTTTCTTGCTTTTTATGTTCTATGATATTTTTTGATCAGATGCGTAGTTCTCGAGATATATCAAGATATTTAAAAGTTCCGAAGCCGCACCAACATAATAGAGATACAGAAACACCGTGGCCCCTTTCTTTGAGATAA
Source organism: Osmia lignaria lignaria (assembly GCF_051020975.1). Classification (NCBI taxonomy): domain Eukaryota; kingdom Metazoa; phylum Arthropoda; class Insecta; order Hymenoptera; family Megachilidae; genus Osmia; species Osmia lignaria. Next base: position 806,256 of record NW_027478174.1, on the reverse strand, counting down.
CTCTGCACTAGTGCGAGCCGCAGATGCCACTTCCAGCTTAGCTGTGCAGAAGAAGAACAACAAGAAGAAGAAATATCTCGAAATATGTCCGTCAGGCCCCTTCCCTTGAGATAAATCTGCAAATATCTCGGAAACGAAGCGAGGTATGGCAAAATGTTAAGAGACCTTTCTTGTAGAGAATTAAGTTTCCTACTTTCTATGTTCTATGATATTTTTTGATCAGATGCGTAGTTCTCGAGATATATGAAGATATTTAAAAGTTCCGAAGCCGCACCAACATAATAGAGATACAGAAACACCGTGGCCCCTTTCTTTGAGATAACTCTGCACTAGTGCGAGCCGCAGATGCCACTTCCAGCTTAGCTGTGCAGAAGAAGAACAACAAGAAGAAGAAATATCTCGAAATATGTCCGTCAGGCCCCTTCCCTTGAGATAAATCTGCAAATATCTCGGAAACGAAGCGAGCTATGGCAAAATGTTGAGAGACCTTTTTTGTAGAGAATTAAGTTTCCTACTTTTTATATTCTATGATATTTTTTGATGAGATCCGTAGTTCTCGAGATATATCAAGATATTTAAAAGTTCCGAAGCCGCACCAACATAATAGAGATACAGAAACACCGTGGCCCCTTTCTTTGAGATAACTCTGCACTATTGCGAGCTGGAAATGCCACTTCCAGTTTAGCTGTGCAGAAGAAGAACAACAAGAAGAAGAAATATCTCGAAATATGTCCGTCAGGCCCCTTCCCTTGAGATAAATCTGCAAATATCTCGGAACCGAAGCGAGCTATGGCAAAATGTTAAGAGACCTTATTTGTTGAGAATTAAGTTTCCTACTTTTTATGTTCTATGATATTTTTTGATCAGATGCGGAGTTCTCGAGATATATCAAGATATTTAAAAGTTCCGAAGCCGCACCAACATAATAGAGATACAGAAACACCGTGGCCCCTTTCTTTGAGATAACTCTGCACTAGTGCGAGCCGCAAATGCCACTTCCAGCTTAGCTGTGCAGAAGAAGAACAACAACAAGAAGAAATATCTCGAAATATGTCCGTCAGGCCCCTTCCCTTGAGACATATCTGCAAATATCTCGGAAACGAAACGAGCTATGGCAAAATGTTAAGAGACCTTTTTTGTAGAGAATTATGTTTCCTACAATTTATGTTCTATGATATTTTTTGATCAGAAGCGTAGTTTTCGAGATATATCGAGATATTTAAAAGTTCCGAAGCCGCACCAACATAATAGAGATACAGAAACACCGTGGCCCCTTTCTTTGAGATAACTCTGCACTAGTGCGAGCCGCAAATGCCACTTCCAGCTTAGCTGTGCAGAAGAAGAACAACAAGAAGAAGAAATATCTCGAAATATGTCCGTCAGGCCCCTTCCCTTGAGATAAATCTGCAAATATCTCGGAAACGAAGCGAGGTATGGCAAAATGTTAAGAGACCTTTCTTGTAGAGAATTAAGTTTCCTACTTTCTATGTTCTATGATATTTTTTGATCAGATACGTAGTTCTCGAGATATATCAAGATATTTAAAAGTTCCGAAGCCGCACCAACATAATAGAGATACAGAAACACCGTGGCCCCTTTCTTTGAGATAACTCTGCACTATTGCGAGCTGCAAATGCCACTTCCAGCTTAGCTGTGCAGAAGAAGAACAACAAGAAGAAGAAATATCTCGAAATATGTCCGTCAGGCCCGTTCCTTTGAGCTGAATCTGCAAATATCTCGGAAACGAATCGAGCTATGGCAAAATGTTGAGAGACTTTATTTGTAGAGAATTAAGTTTCCTACTTTTTATGTTCTATGATATTTTTTGATCAGATGCGTAGTTCTCGAGATATATCAAGATATTTAAAAGTTCCGAAGCCGCACCAACATAATAGAGATACAGAAACACCGTGGCCCCTTTCTTTGAGATAACTCTGCGCTATTGCGAGCTGTAAATGCCACTTCCAGCTTAGCTGTGCAGAAGAAGAACAACAAGAAGAAGAAATATCTCGAAATATGTCCGTCAGGCCCCTTCCCTCGAGATAAATCTGCAAATATCTCGGAAACGAAGCGAGCTATGGCAAAATGTTGAGAGACCTTTTTTGTAGAGAATTAAGTTTCCTACTTTTTATATTCTATGATATTTTTTGATGAGATGCGTAGTTCTCGAGATATATCAAGATATTTAAAAGTTCCGAAGCCGCACCAACATAATAGAGATACAGAAACACCGTGGCCCCTTTCTTTGAGATAACTCTGCACTATTGCGAGCTGGAAATGCCACTTCCAGTTTAGCTGTGCAGAAGAAGAACAACAAGAAGAAGAAATATCTCGAAATATGTCCGTCAGGCCCCTTCCCTTGAGATAAATCTGCAAATATCTCGGAACCGAAGCGAGCTATGGCAAAATGTTAAGAGACCTTATTTGTTGAGAATTAAGTTTCCTACTTTTTATGTTCTATGATATTTTTTGATCAGATGCGGAGTTCTCGAGATATATCAAGATATTTAAAAGTTCCGAAGCCGCACCAACATAATAGAGATACAGAAACACCGTGGCCCCTTTCTTTGAGATAACTCTGCACTAGTGCGAGCCGCAAATGTCACTTCCAGCTTAGCTGTGCAGAAGAAGAACAACAAGAAGAAGAAATATCTCGAAATATGTCCGTCAGGCCCCTTCCCTTGAGACATATCTGCAAATATCTCGGAAACGAAACGAGCTATGGCAAAATGTTAAGAGACCTTTTTTGTAGAGAATTATGTTTCCTACAATTTATGTTCTATGATATTTTTTGATCAGAAGCGTAGTTTTCGAGATATATCGAGATATTTAAAAGTTCCGAAGCCGCACCAACATAATAGAGATACAGAAACACCGTGGCCCCTTTCTTTGAGATAACTCTGCACTAGTGCGAGCCGCAAATGCCACTTCCAGCTTAGCTGTGCAGAAGAAGAACAACAAGAAGAAGAAATATCTCGAAATATGTCCGTCAGGCCCCTTCCCTTGAGATAAATCTGCAAATATCTCGGAAACGAAGCGAGGTATGGCAAAATGTTAAGAGACCTTTCTTGTAGAGAATTAAGTTTCCTACTTTCTATGTTCTATGATATTTTTTGATCAGATGCGTAGTTCTCGAGATATATCAAGATATTTAAAAGTTCCGAAGCCGCACCAACATAATAGAGATACAGAAACACCGTGGCCCCTTTCTTTGAGATAACTCTGCACTATTGCGAGCTGCAAATGCCACTTCCAGCTTAGCTGTGCAGAAGAAGAACAACAAGAAGAAGAAATATTTCGAAATATGTCCGTCAGGCCCCTTCCCTTGAGATACATCTGCAAATATCTCGGAAACGAAGCGAGCTATGGCAAAATGTTAAGAGACCTTATTTGTAGAGAATTAAGTTTCCTACTTTTTATGTTGTATGATATTTTTTGATCAGATGCGTAGTTCTCGAGATATATCAAGATATTTAAAAGTTCCGAAGCCGCACCAACATAATAGAGATACAGAAACACCGTGGCCCCTTTCTTTGAGATAACTCTGCACTATTGCTAGCTGTAAATGCCACTTCCAGCTTAGCTGTGCAGAAGAAGAACACCAAGAAGAAGAAATATCTCGAAATATGTCCGTCAGGCCCGTTCCTTTGAGCTGAATCTGCAAATATCTCGGAAACGAATCGAGCTATGGCAAAATGTTGAGAGACTTTATTTGTAGAGAATTAAGTTTCCTACTTTTTATGTTCTATGATATTTTTTGATCAGATGCGTAGTTCTCGAGATATATCAAGATATTTAAAAGTTCCGAAGCCGCACCAACATAATAGAGATACAGAAACACCGTGGCCCCTTTCTTTGAGATAACTCTGCGCTATTGCGAGCTGTAAATGCCACTTCCAGCTTAGCTGTGCAGAAGAAGAACAACAAGAAGAAGAAATATCTCGAAATATGTCCGTCAGGCCCCTTCCCTCGAGATAAATCTGCAAATATCTCGGAAACGAAGCGAGCTATGGCAAAATGTTAAGAGACCTTTTTTGTAGAGAATTAAGTTTCCTACTTTTTATGTTCTATGATATTTTTTGATCAGATGCGTAGTTCTCGAGATATATCAAGATATTTAAAAGTTCCGAAGCCGCACCAACATAATAGAGATACAGAAACACCGTGGCCCCTTTCTTTGAGATAACTCTGCACTAGTGCGAGCCGCAAATGCCACTTCCAGCTTAGCTGTGCAGAAGAAGAACAACAAGAAGAAGAAATATCTCGAAATATGTCCGTCAGGCCCCTTCCCTTGAGATAAATCTGCAAATATCTCGGAAACGAAGCGAGCTATGGCAAAATGTTGAGAGACCTTTTTTGTAGAGAATTAAGTTTCCTACTTTTTATATTCTATGATATTTTTTGATGAGATGCGTAGTTCTCGAGATATATCAAGATATTTAAAAGTTCCGAAGCCGCACCAACATAATAGAGATACAGAAACACCGTGGCCCCTTTCTTTGAGATAACTCTGCACTATTGCGAGCTGGAAATGCCACTTCCAGTTTAGCTGTGCAGAAGAAGAACAACAAGAAGAAGAAATATCTCGAAATATGTCCGTCAGGCCCCTCCCCTTGAGATAAATCTGCAAATATCTCGGAAACGAAGCGAGCTATGGCAAAATGTTAAGAGACCTTATTTGTAGAGAATTAAGTTTCCTACTTTTTATGTTGTATGATATTTTTTGATCAGATGCGTAGTTCTCGAGATATATCAAGATATTTAAAAGTTCCGAAGCCGCACCAACATAATAGAGATACAGAAACACCGTGGCCCCTTTCTTTGAGATAACTCTGCACTATTGCTAGCTGTAAATGCCACTTCCAGCTTAGCTGTGCAGAAGAAGAACACCAAGAAGAAGAAATATCTCGAAATATGTCCGTCAGGCCCGTTCCTTTGAGCTGAATCTGCAAATATCTCGGAAACGAATCGAGCTATGGCAAAATGTTGAGAGACTTTATTTGTAGAGAATTAAGTTTCCTACTTTTTATGTTCTATGATATTTTTTGATCAGATGCGTAGTTCTCGAGATATATCAAGATATTTAAAAGTTCCGAAGCCGCACCAACATAATAGAGATACAGAAACACCGTGGCCCCTTTCTTTGAGATAACTCTGCGCTATTGCGAGCTGTAAATGCCACTTCCAGCTTAGCTGTGCAGAAGAAGAACAACAAGAAGAAGAAATATCTCGAAATATGTCCGTCAGGCCCCTTCCCTCGAGATAAATCTGCAAATATCTCGGAAACGAAGCGAGCTATGGCAAAATGTTAAGAGACCTTTTTTGTAGAGAATTAAGTTTCCTACTTTTTATGTTCTATGATATTTTTTGATCAGATGCGTAGTTCTCGAGATATATCAAGATATTTAAAAGTTCCGAAGCCGCACCAACATAATAGAGATACAGAAACACCGTGGCCCCTTTCTTTGAGATAACTCTGCACTAGTGCGAGCCGCAAATGCCACTTCCAGCTTAGCTGTGCAGAAGAAGAACAACAAGAAGAAGAAATATCTCGAAATATGTCCGTCAGGCCCCTTCCCTTGAGATAAATCTGCAAATATCTCGGAAACGAAGCGAGCTATGGCAAAATGTTGAGAGACCTTTTTTGTAGAGAATTAAGTTTCCTACTTTTTATATTCTATGATATTTTTTGATGAGATGCGTAGTTCTCGAGATATATCAAGATATTTAAAAGTTCCGAAGCCGCACCAACATAATAGAGATACAGAAACACCGTGGCCCCTTTCTTTGAGATAACTCTGCACTAGTGCGAGCCGCAGATGCCACTTCCAGCTTAGCTGTGCAGAAGAAGAACAACAAGAAGAAGAAATATCTCGAAATATGTCCGTCAGGCCCGTTCCTTTGAGCTGAATCTGCAAATATCTCGGAAACGAAGCGAGCTACGGCAAAATGTTAAGAGACTTTATTTGTAGAGAATTAAGTTTCCTACTTTTTATGTTCTATGATATTTTTTGATGAGATGCGTAGTTCTCGAGATATATCAAGATATTTAAAAGTTCCGAAGCCGCACCAACATAATAGAGATACAGAAACACCGTGGCCCCTTTCTTTGAGATAACTCTGCACTATTGCGAGCTGGAAATGCCACTTCCAGTTTAGCTGTGCAGAAGAAGAACAACAAGAAGAAGAAATATCTCGAAATATGTCCGTCAGGCCCCTTCCCTTGAGATAAATCTGCAAATATCTCGGAAACGAAGCGAGCTATGGCAAAATGTTAAGAGACTTTATTTGTAGAGAATTAAGTTTCCTACTTTTTATGTTCTATGATATTTTTTGATCAGGTGCGTAGTTCTCGAGATATATCAAGATATTTAAAAGTTCCGAAGCCGCACCAACATAATAGAGATACAGAAACACCGTGGCCCCTTTCTTTGAGATAACTCTGCGCTATTGCGAGCTGGAAACGCCACTTCCAGTTTAGCTGTGCAGAAGAAGAACAACAAGAAGAAGAAATATCTCGAAATATGTCCGTCAGGCCCCTTCCCTCGAGATAAATCTGCAAATATCTCGGAAACGAAGCGAGCTATGGCAAAATGTTAAGAGACCTTTTTTGTAGAGAATTAAGTTTCCTACTTTTTATGTTCTATGATATTTTTTGATCAGATGCGTAGTTCTCGAGATATATCAAGATATTTAAAAGTTCCGAAGCCGCACCAACATAATAGAGATACAGAAACACCGTGGCCCCTTTCCTTGAGATAACTCTGCACTATTGCGAGCTGTAAATGCCACTTCCAGCTTAGCTGTGCAGAAGAAGAACAACAAGAAGAAGAAATATTTCGAAATATGTCCGTCAGGCCCGTTCCTTTGAGCTGAATCTGCAAATATCTCGGAAACGAATCGAGCTATGGCAAAATGTTGAGAGACTTTATTTGTAGAGAATTAAGTTTCCTACTTTTTATGTTCTATGATATTTTTTGATCAGATGCGTAGTTCTCGAGATATATCAAGATATTTAAAAGTTCCGAAGCCGCACCAACATAATAGAGATACAGAAACACCGTGGCCCCTTTCTTTGAGATAACTCTGCGCTATTGCGAGCTGTAAATGCCACTTCCAGCTTAGCTGTGCAGAAGAAGAACAACAAGAAGAAGAAATATCTCGAAATATGTCCGTCAGGCCCCTTCCCTCGAGATAAATCTGCAAATATCTCGGAAACGAAGCGAGCTATGGCAAAATGTTAAGAGACCTTTTTTGTAGAGAATTAAGTTTCCTACTTTTTATGTTCTATGATATTTTTTGATCAGATGCGTAGTTCTCGAGATATATCAAGATATTTAAAAGTTCCGAAGCCGCACCAACATAATAGAGATACAGAAACACCGTGGCCCCTTTCTTTGAGATAACTCTGCACTAGTGCGAGCCGCAAATGCCACTTCCAGCTTAGCTGTGCAGAAGAAGAACAACAAGAAGAAGAAATATCTCGAAATATGTCCGTCAGGCCCCTTCCCTTGAGATAAATCTGCAAATATCTCGGAAACGAAGCGAGCTATGGCAAAATGTTGAGAGACCTTTTTTGTAGAGAATTAAGTTTCCTACTTTTTATATTCTATGATATTTTTTGATGAGATGCGTAGTTCTCGAGATATATCAAGATATTTAAAAGTTCCGAAGCCGCACCAACATAATAGAGATACAGAAACACCGTGGCCCCTTTCTTTGAGATAACTCTGCACTATTGCGAGCTGGAAATGCCACTTCCAGTTTAGCTGTGCAGAAGAAGAACAACAAGAAGAAGAAATATCTCGAAATATGTCCGTCAGGCCCCTCCCCTTGAGATAAATCTGCAAATATCTCGGAAACGAAGCGAGCTATGGCAAAATGTTAAGAGACCTTATTTGTAGAGAATTAAGTTTCCTACTTTTTATGTTCTATGATATTTTTTGATCAGATGCGTAGTTCTCGAGATATATCAAGATATTTAAAAGTTCCGAAGCCGCACCAACATAATAGAGATACAGAAACACCGTGGCCCCTTTCTTTGAGATAACTCTGCACTAGTGCGAGCCGCAGATGCCACTTCCAGCTTAGCTGTGCAGAAGAAGAACAACAAGAAGAAGAAATATCTCGAAATATGTCCGTCAGGCCCCTTCCCTTGAGATAAATCTGCAAATATCTCGGAAACGAAGCGAGGTATGGCAAAATGTTGAGAGACCTTTCTTGTAGAGAATTAAGTTTCCTACTTTCTATGTTCTATGATATTTTTTGATCAGATGCGTAGTTCTCGAGATATATGAAGATATTTAAAAGTTCCGAAGCCGCACCAACATAATAGAGATACAGAAACACCGTGGCCCCTTTCTTTGAGATAACTCTGCACTAGTGCGAGCCGCAGATGCCACTTCCAGCTTAGCTGTGCAGAAGAAGAACAACAAGAAGAAGAAATATCTCGAAATATGTCCGTCAGGCCCGTTCCTTTGAGCTGAATCTGCAAATATCTCGGAAACGAAGCGAGCTACGGCAAAATGTTAAGAGACTTTATTTGTAGAGAATTAAGTTTCCTACTTTTTATGTTCTATGATATTTTTTGATGCGATGCGTAGTTCTCGAGATATATCAAGATATTTAAAAGTTCCGAAGCCGCACCAACATAATAGAGATACAGAAACACCGTGGCCCCTTTCTTTGAGATAACTCTGCACTATTGCGAGCTGGAAATGCCACTTCCAGTTTAGCTGTGCAGAAGAAGAACAACAAGAAGAAGAAATATCTCGAAATATGTCCGTCAGGCCCCTTCCCTTGAGATAAATCTGCAAATATCTCGGAAACGAAGCGAGCTATGGCAAAATGTTAAGAGACTTTATTTGTAGAGAATTAAGTTTCCTACTTTTTATGTTCTATGATATTTTTTGATCAGGTGCGTAGTTCTCGAGATATATCAAGATATTTAAAAGTTCCGAAGCCGCACCAACATAATAGAGATACAGAAACACCGTGGCCCCTTTCTTTGAGATAACTCTGCGCTATTGCGAGCTGGAAACGCCACTTCCAGTTTAGCTGTGCAGAAGAAGAACAACAAGAAGAAGAAATATCTCGAAATATGTCCGTCAGGCCCCTTCCCTCGAGATAAATCTGCAAATATCTCGGAAACGAAGCGAGCTATGGCAAAATGTTAAGAGACCTTTTTTGTAGAGAATTAAGTTTCCTACTTTTTATGTTCTATGATATTTTTTGATCAGATGCGTAGTTCTCGAGATATATCAAGATATTTAAAAGTTCCGAAGCCGCACCAACATAATAGAGATACAGAAACACCGTGGCCCCTTTCCTTGAGATAACTCTGCACTATTGCGAGCTGTAAATGCCACTTCCAGCTTAGCTGTGCAGAAGAAGAACAACAAGAAGAAGAAATATTTCGAAATATGTCCGTCAGGCCCGTTCCTTTGAGCTGAATCTGCAAATATCTCGGAAACGAAGCGAGCTATGGCAAAATGTTAAGCGACGTTTTTTGTAGAGAATTTTGTTTGCTACAATTTATGTTCTATGATATTTTTTGATCAGAAGCGTAGTTTTCGAGATATATCGAGATATTTAAAAGTTCCGAAGCCGCACCAACATAATAGAGATACAGAAACACCGTGGCCCCTTTCTTTGAGATAACTCTGCACTAGTGCGAGCCGCAGATGCCACTTCCAGCTTAGCTGTGCAGAAGAAGAACAACAAGAAGAAGAAATATCTCGAAATATGTCCGTCAGGCCCCTTCCCTTGAGATAAATCTGCAAATATCTCGGAAACGAAGCGAGCTATGGCAAAATGTTGAGAGACCTTTTTTGTAGAGAATTAAGTTTCCTACTTTTTATATTCTATGATATTTTTTGATGAGATGCGTAGTTCTCGAGATATATCAAGATATTTAAAAGTTCCGAAGCCGCACCAACATAATAGAGATACAGAAACACCGTGGCCCCTTTCTTTGAGATAACTCTGCACTATTGCGAGCTGGAAATGCCACTTCCAGTTTAGCTGTGCAGAAGAAGAACAACAAGAAGAAGAAATATCTCGAAATATGTCCGTCAGGCCCCTTCCCTTGAGATAAATCTGCAAATATCTCGGAAACGAAGCGAGCTATGGCAAAATGTTCAGAGACCTTATTTGTAGAGAATTAAGTTTCCTACTTTTTATGTTCTATGATATTTTTTGATCAGATGCGTAGTTCTCGAGATATATCAAGATATTTAAAAGTTCCGAAGCCGCACCAACATAATAGAGATACAGAAACACCGTGGCCCCTTTCCTTGAGATAACTCTGCACTATTGCGAGCTGTAAATGCCACTTCCAGCTTAGCTGTGCAGAAGAAGAACAACAAGAAGAAGAAATATCTCGAAATATGTCCGTCAGGCCCGTTCCTTTGAGCTGAATCTGCAAATATCTCGGAAACGAATCGAGCTATGGCAAAATGTTAAGAGACTTTATTTGTAGAGAATTAAGTTTCCTACTTTTTATGTTCTATGATATTTTTTGATCAGATGCGTAGTTCTCGAGATATATCAAGATATTTAAAAGTTCCGAAGCCGCACCAACATAATAGAGATACAGAAACACCGTGGCCCCTTTCTTTGAGATAACTCTGCGCTATTGCGAGCTGGAAACGCCACTTCCAGTTTAGCTGTGCAGAAGAAGAACAACAAGAAGAAGAAATATCTCGAAATATGTCCGTCAGGCCCCTTCCCTTGAGATAAATCTGCAAATATCTCGGAAACGAAGCGAGCTATGGCAAAATGGTAAGAGACCTTATTTGTAGAGAATTAAGTTTCCTACTTTTTATGTTCTATGATATTTTTTGATCAGATGCGTAGTTCTCGAGATATATCAAGATATTTAAAAGTTCCGAAGCCGCACCAACATAATAGAGATACAGAAACACCGTGGCCCCTTTCTTTGAGATAACTCTGCACTAGTGCGAGCCGCAAATGCCACTTCCAGCTTAGCTGTGCAGAAGAAGAACAACAAGAAGAAGAAATATCTCGAAATATGTCCGTCAGGCCCCTTCCCTTGAGACATATCTGCAAATATCTCGGAAACGAAACGAGCTATGGCAAAATGTTAAGAGACCTTTTTTGTAGAGAATTATGTTTCCTACAATTTATGTTCTATGATATTTTTTGATCAGAAGCGTAGTTTTCGAGATATATCGAGATATTTAAAAGTTCCGAAGCCGCACCAACATAATAGAGATACAGAAACACCGTGGCCCCTTTCTTTGAGATAACTCTGCACTAGTGCGAGCCGTAAATGCCACTTCCAGCTTAGCTGTGCAGAAGAAGAACAACAAGAAGAAGAAATATCTCGAAATATGTCCGTCAGGCCCCTTCCCTTGAGATAAATCTGCAAATATCTCGGAAACGAAGCGAGGTATGGCAAAATGTTAAGAGACCTTTCTTGTAGAGAATTAAGTTTCCTACTTTCTATGTTCTATGATATTTTTTGATCAGATGCGTAGTTCTCGAGATATATCAAGATATTTAAAAGTTCCGAAGCCGCACCAACATAATAGAGATACAGAAACACCGTGGCCCCTTTCTTTGAGATAACTCTGCGCTATTGCGAGCTGGAAACGCCACTTCCAGTTTAGCTGTGCAGAAGAAGAACAACAAGTAGAAGAAATATCTCGAAATATGTCCGTCAGGCCCCTTCCCTTGAGATATATCTGCAAATATTTCGGAAACGAAGCGAGCTATGGCAAAATGTTAAGAGACCTTTCTTGTAGAGAATTAAGTTTCCTACTTTCTATGTTCTATGATATTTTTTGATCAGAAGCGTAGTTTTCGAGATATATCGAGATATTTAAAAGTTCCGAAGCCGCACCAACATAATAGAGATACAGAAACACCGTGGCCCCTTTCTTTGAGATAACTCTGCACTAGTGCGAGCCGCAAATGCCACTTCCAGCTTAGCTGTGCAGAAGAAGAACAACAAGAAGAAGAAATATCTCGAAATATGTCCGTCAGGCCCCTTCCCTTGAGATAAATCTGCAAATATCTCGGAAACGAAGCGAGCTATGGCAAAATGTTAAGAGACCTTATTTGTAGAGAATTAAGTTTCCTACTTTTTATGTTCTATGATATTTTTTGATCAGATGCGTAGTTCTCGAGATATATCAAGATATTTAAAAGTTCCGAAGCCGCACCAACATAATAGAGATACAGAAACACCGTGGCCCCTTTCTTTGAGATAACTCTGCGCTATTGCGAGCTGGAAACGCCACTTCCAGTTTAGCTGTGCAGAAGAAGAACAACAAGAAGAAGAAATATCTCGAAATATGTCCGTCAGGCCCCTTCCCTCGAGATAAATCTGCAAATATCTCGGAAACGAAGCGAGCTATGGCAAAATGTTAAGAGACCTTTTTTGTAGAGAATTAAGTTTCCTACTTTTTATGTTCTATGATATTTTTTGATCAGATGCGTAGTTCTCGAGATATATCAAGATATTTAAAAGTTCCGAAGCCGCACCAACATAATAGAGATACAGAAACACCGTGGCCCCTTTCCTTGAGATAACTCTGCACTATTGCGAGCTGTAAATGCCACTTCCAGCTTAGCTGTGCAGAAGAAGAACAACAAGAAGAAGAAATATTTCGAAATATGTCCGTCAGGCCCGTTCCTTTGAGCTGAATCTGCAAATATCTCGGAAACGAAGCGAGCTATGGCAAAATGTTAAGCGACGTTTTTTCTAGAGAATTTTGTTTGCTACAATTTATGTTCTATGATATTTTTTGATCAGAAGCGTAGTTTTCGAGATATATCGAGATATTTAAAAGTTCCGAAGCCGCACCAACATAATAGAGATACAGAAACACCGTGGCCCCTTTCTTTGAGATAACTCTGCACTAGTGCGAGCCGCAGATGCCACTTCCAGCTTAGCTGTGCAGAAGAAGAACAACAAGAAGAAGAAATATCTCGAAATATGTCCGTCAGGCCCCTTCCCTTGAGATAAATCTGCAAATATCTCGGAAACGAAGCGAGCTATGGCAAAATGTTGAGAGACCTTTTTTGTAGAGAATTAAGTTTCCTACTTTTTATATTCTATGATATTTTTTGATGAGATGCGTAGTTCTCGAGATATATCAAGATATTTAAAAGTTCCGAAGCCGCACCAACATAATAGAGATACAGAAACACCGTGGCCCCTTTCTTTGAGATAACTCTGCACTATTGCGAGCTGGAAATGCCACTTCCAGTTTAGCTGTGCAGAAGAAGAACAACAAGAAGAAGAAATATCTCGAAATATGTCCGTCAGGCCCCTTCCCTTGAGATAAATCTGCAAATATCTCGGAAACGAAGCGAGCTATGGCAAAATGTTCAGAGACCTTATTTGTAGAGAATTAAGTTTCCTACTTTTTATGTTCTATGATATTTTTTGATCAGATGCGTAGTTCTCGAGATATATCAAGATATTTAAAAGTTCCGAAGCCGCACCAACATAATAGAGATACAGAAACACCGTGGCCCCTTTCCTTGAGATAACTCTGCACTATTGCGAGCTGTAAATGCCACTTCCAGCTTAGCTGTGCAGAAGAAGAACAACAAGAAGAAGAAATATCTCGAAATATGTCCGTCAGGCCCGTTCCTTTGAGCTGAATCTGCAAATATCTCGGAAACGAATCGAGCTATGGCAAAATGTTAAGAGACTTTATTTGTAGAGAATTAAGTTTCCTACTTTTTATGTTCTATGATATTTTTTGATCAGATGCGTAGTTCTCGAGATATATCAAGATATTTAAAAGTTCCGAAGCCGCACCAACATAATAGAGATACAGAAACACCGTGGCCCCTTTCTTTGAGATAACTCTGCGCTATTGCGAGCTGGAAACGCCACTTCCAGTTTAGCTGTGCAGAAGAAGAACAACAAGAAGAAGAAATATCTCGAAATATGTCCGTCAGGCCCCTTCCCTTGAGATAAATCTGCAAATATCTCGGAAACGAAGCGAGCTATGGCAAAATGTTAAGAGACCTTATTTGTAGAGAATTAAGTTTCCTACTTTTTATGTTCTATGATATTTTTTGATCAGATGCGTAGTTCTCGAGATATATCAAGATATTTTAAAGTTCCGAAGCCGCACCAACATAATAGAGATACAGAAACACCGTGGCCCCTTTCTTTGAGATAACTCTGCACTAGTGCGAGCCGCAAATGCCACTTCCAGCTTAGCTGTGCAGAAGAAGAACAACAAGAAGAAGAAATATCTCGAAATATGTCCGTCAGGCCCCTTCCCTTGAGACATATCTGCAAATATCTCGGAAACGAAACGAGCTATGGCAAAATGTTAAGAGACCTTTTTTGTAGAGAATTATGTTTCCTACAATTTATGTTCTATGATATTTTTTGATCAGAAGCGTAGTTTTCGAGATATATCGAGATATTTAAAAGTTCCGAAGCCGCACCAACATAATAGAGATACAGAAACACCGTGGCCCCTTTCTTTGAGATAACTCTGCACTAGTGCGAGCCGTAAATGCCACTTCCAGCTTAGCTGTGCAGAAGAAGAACAACAAGAAGAAGAAATATCTCGAAATATGTCCGTCAGGCCCCTTCCCTTGAGATAAATCTGCAAATATCTCGGAAACGAAGCGAGGTATGGCAAAATGTTAAGAGACCTTTCTTGTAGAGAATTAAGTTTCCTACTTTCTATGTTCTATGATATTTTTTGATCAGATGCGTAGTTCTCGAGATATATCAAGATATTTAAAAGTTCCGAAGCCGCACCAACATAATAGAGATACAGAAACACCGTGGCCCCTTTCTTTGAGATAACTCTGCGCTATTGCGAGCTGGAAACGCCACTTCCAGTTTAGCTGTGCAGAAGAAGAACAACAAGTAGAAGAAATATCTCGAAATATGTCCGTCAGGCCCCTTCCCTTGAGATATATCTGCAAATATTTCGGAAACGAAGCGAGCTATGGCAAAATGTTAAGAGACCTTTCTTGTAGAGAATTAAGTTTCCTACTTTCTATGTTCTATGATATTTTTTGATCAGAAGCGTAGTTTTCGAGATATATCGAGATATTTAAAAGTTCCGAAGCCGCACCAACATAATAGAGATACAGAAACACCGTGGCCCCTTTCTTTGAGATAACTCTGCACTAGTGCGAGCCGCAAATGCCACTTCCAGCTTAGCTGTGCAGAAGAAGAACAACAAGAAGAAGAAATATCTCGAAATATGTCCGTCAGGCCCCTTCCCTTGAGATAAATCTGCAAATATCTCGGAAACGAACCGAGCTATGGCAAAATGTTAAGAGACCTTTCTTGTAGAGAATTAAGTTTCCTACTTTCTATGTTCTATGATATTTTTTGATCAGATGCGTAGTTCTCGAGATATATCAAGATATTTAAAAGTTCCGAAGCCGCAACAACATAATAGAGATACAGAAACACCGTGGCCCCTTTCTTTGAGATAACTCTGCACTATTGCGAGCTGCAAATGCCACTTCCAGCTTAGCTGTGCAGAAGAAGAACAACAAGAAGAAGAAATATCACGAAATATGTCCGTTAGGCCCCTTCCCTTGAGATAAATCTGCAAATATCTCGGAAACGAAGCGAGCTATGGCAAAATGTTAAGAGACCTTTTTTGTAGAGAATTAAGTTTTCTACTTTTTATGTTCTATGATATTTTTTGATCAGATGCGTTGTTCTCGAGATATATCAAGATATTTAAAAGTTCCGAAGCTGCACCAACATAATAGAGGTACAGAAACACCGTGGCCTCTTTCTTTGAGATAATTCTGCACTATTGCGAGCTGCAAATGCCACTGCCAGCTTAGCTGTGCAGAAGAAGAACAACAAGAAGAAGAAATATCTCGAAATATGTCCGTCAGGCCCCTTCCCTTGAGATAAATCTGCACATATCTCGGAAACGAAGCGAGCTATGGCAAAATGGTAAGAGACCTTTTTTGTAGAGAATTAAGTTTCCTACTTTTTATGTTCTATGATATTTTTTGACCAGACGCGTAGTTTTCGAGATATATCGAGATATTTAAAAGTTCCGAAGCCGCACCAACATAATAGAGATACAGAAACACCGTGGCCCCTTTCTTTGAGATAACTCTGCACTAGCGCGAGCCGCAAATGCCACTTCCAGCTTAGCTGTGCAGAAGAAGAACAACAAGAAGAAGAAATATCTCGAAATATGTCCGTCAGGCCCCTTCCCTTGAGATAAATCTGCAAATATCTCGGAAACGAAGCGAGCTATGGCAAAATGTTAAGAGACCTTTCTTGTAGAGAATTAAGTTTCCTACTTTCTATGTTCTATGATATTTTTTGATCAGATGCGTAGTTCTCGAGATATATCAAGATATTTAAAAGTTCCGAAGCCGCAACAACATAATAGAGATACAGAAACACCGTGGCCCCTTTCTTTGAGATAACTCTGCACTATTGCGAGCTGCAAATGCCACTTCCAGCTTAGCTGTGCAGAAGAAGAACAACAAGAAGAAGAAATATCACGAAATATGTCCGTTAGGCCCCTTCCCTTGAGATAAATCTGCAAATATCTCGGAAACGAAGCGAGCTATGGCAAAATGTTAAGAGACCTTTTTTGTAGAGAATTAGGTTTTCTACTTTTTATGTTCTATGATATTTTTTGATCAGATGCGTTGTTCTCGAGATATATCAAGATATTTAAAAGTTCCGAAGCTGCACCAACATAATAGAGGTACAGAAACACCGTGGCCTCCTTCTTTGAGATAATTCTGCACTATTGCGAGCTGGAAATGCCACTGCCAGCTTAGCTGTGCAGAAGAAGAACAACAAGAAGAAGAAATATCTCGAAATATGTCCGTCAGGCCCCTTCCCTTGAGATAAATCTGCAAATATCTCGGAAACGAAGCGAGCTATGGCAAAATGTTGAGAGACCTTTTTTGTAGAGAATTAAGTTTCCTACTTTTTATATTCTATGATATTTTTTGATGAGATGCGTAGTTCTCGAGATATATCAAGATATTTAAAAGTTCCGAAGCCGCACCAACATAATAGAGATACAGAAACACCGTGGCCCCTTTCTTTGAGATAACTCTGCACTATTGCGAGCAGGAAATGCCACTTCTAGTTTAGCTGTGCAGAAGAAGAACAACAAGAAGAAGAAATATCTCGAAATATGTCCGTCAGGCACCTTCCCTTGAGATAAATCTGCAAATGTCTCGGAAACGAAGCGAGCTATGGCAAAATGTTAAGAGACCTTATTTGTAGAGAATTAAGTTTCCTACTTTTTATGTTCTATGATATTTTTTGATCAGATGCGTAGTTCTCGAGATATATCAAGATATTTAAAAGTTCCGAAGCCGCACCAACATAATAGAGATACAGAAACACCGTGGCCCCTTTCTTTGAGATAACTCTGCACTAGTGCGAGCCGCAAATGCCACTTCCAGCTTAGCTGTGCAGAAGAAGAACAACAAGAAGAAGAAATATCTCGAAATATGTCCGTCAGGCCCCTTCCCTTGAGACATATCTGCAAATATCTCGGAAACGAAACGAGCTATGGCAAAATGTTAAGAGACCTTTTTTGTAGAGAATTATGTTTCCTACAATTTATGTTCTATGATATTTTTTGATCAGAAGCGTAGTTTTCGAGATATATCGAGATATTTAAAAGTTCCGAAGCCGCACCAACATAATAGAGATACAGAAACACCGTGGCCCCTTTCTTTGAGATAACTCTGCACTAGTGCGAGCCGCAAATGCCACTTCCAGCTTAGCTGTGCAGAAGAAGAACAACAAGAAGAAGAAATATCTCGAAATATGTCCGTCAGGCCCCTTCCCTTGAGATAAATCTGCAAATATCTCGGAAACGAAGCGAGCTATGGCAAAATGTTAAGAGACCTTTCTTGTAGAGAATTAAGTTTCCTACTTTCTATGTTCTATGATATTTTTTGATCAGATGCGTAGTTCTCGAGATATATCAAGATATTTAAAAGTTCCGAAGCCGCACCAACATAATAGAGATACAGAAACACCGTGGCCCCTTTCTTTGAGATAACTCCGCGCTATTGCGAGCTGGAAACGCCACTTCCAGTTTAGCTGTGCAGAAGGAGAACAACAAGTAGAAGAAATATCTCGAAATATGTCCGTCAGGCCCCTTCCCTTGAGATATATCTGCAAATATTTCGGAAACGAAGCGAGCTATGGCAAAATGTTAAGAGACCTTTCTTGTAGAGAATTAAGTTTCCTACTTTCTATGTTCTATGATATTTTTTGATCAGATGCGTAGTTCTCGAGATATATCAAGATATTTAAAAGTTCCGAAGCCGCACCAACATAATAGAGATACAGAAACACCGTGGCCCCTTTCTTTGAGATAACTCTGCACTATTGCGAGCTGCAAATGCCACTTCCAGCTTAGCTGTGCAGAAGAAGAACAACAAGAAGAAGAAATATTTCGAAATATGTCCGTCAGGCCCCTTCCCTTGAGATAAATCTGCAAATATCGCGGAAACGAAGTGAGCTATGGCAAAACGTTAAGAGACCTTATTTGTAGAGAATTAAGTTTCCTACTTTTTATGTTCTATGATATTTTTTGATCAGATGCGTAGTTCTCGAGATATATCAAGATATTTAAAAGTTCCGAAGCTGCACCAACATAATAGAGATACAGAAACACCGTGGCCTCTTTCTTTGAGATAACTCTGCACTATTGCGAGCTGCAAATGCCACTTCCAGCTTAGCTGTGCAGAAGAAGAACAACAAGAAGAAGAAATATCTCGAAATATGTCCGTCAGGCCCCTTCCCTTGAGATAAATCTGCACATATCTCGGAAACGAAGCGAGCTATGGCAAAATGGTAAGAGACCTTTTTTGTAGAGAATTAAGTTTTCTACTTTTTATGTTCTATGATATTTTTTGATCAGATGCGTTGTTCTCGAGATATATCAAGATATTTAAAAGTTCCGAAGCTGCACCAACATAATAGAGGTACAGAAACACCGTGGCCTCTTTCTTTGAGATAACTCTGCACTATTGCGAGCTGCAAATGCCACTTCCAGCTTAGCTGTGCAGAAGAAGAACAACAAGAAGAAGAAATATCTCGAAATATGTCCGTCAGGCCCCTTCCCTCGAGATAAATCTGCAAATATCTCGGAAACGAAGCGAGCTATGGCAAAATCTTAAGAGACCTTTGTTGTAGAGAATCATGTTTCCTACAATTTATGTTCTATGATATTTTTTGATCAGAAGCGTAGTTTTCGAGATATATCGAGATATTTAAAAGTTCCGAAGCCGCACCAACATAATAGAGATACAGAAACACCGTGGCCCCTTTCTTTGAGATAACTCTGCACTAGTGCGAGCCGCAAATGCCACTTCCAGCTTAGCTGTGCAGAAGAAGAACAACAAGAAGAAGAAATATCTCGAAATATGTCCGTCAGGCCCCTTCCCTTGAGATAAATCTGCAAATATCTCGGAAACGAAGCGAGCTATGGCAAAATGTTAAGAGACCTTTTTTGTAGAGAATTAAGTTTCGTACTTTTTATGTTCTATGATATTTTTTGATCAGATGCGTAGTTCTCGAGATATATCAAGATATTTAAAAGTTCCGAAGCCGCACCAACATAATAGAGATACAGAAACACCGTGGCCCCTTTCTTTCAGATAACTCTGCACTATTGCGAGCTGGAAATGCCACTTCCAGTTTAGCTGTGCAGAAGAAGAACAACAAGAAGAAGAAATATCTCGAAATATGTCCGTCAGGCCCCTTCCCTTGAGATATATCTGCAAATATCTCGGAAACGAAGCGAGCTATGGCAAAATGGTGAGAGACCTTTTTTGTAGAGAATTAAGTTTCCTACTTTTTATGTTCGATGATATTTTTTGATCAGACGCGTAGTTTTCGAGATATATCGAGATATTTAAAAGTTCCGAAGCCGCACCAACATAATAGAGATACAGAAACACCATGGCCCCTTTCTTTGAGATAACTCTGCACTAGTGCGAGCCGCAAATGCCACTTCCAGCTTAGCTGTGCAGAAGAAGAACAACAAGAAGAAGAAATATCTCGAAATATGTCCGTCAGGCCCCTTCCCTTGAGACATATCTGCAAATATCTCGGAAACGAAACGAGCTATGGCAAAATGTTAAGAGACCTTTTTTGTAGAGAATTATGTTTCCTACAATTTATGTTCTATGATATTTTTTGATCAGAAGCGTAGTTTTCGAGATATATCGAGATATTTAAAAGTTCCGAAGCCGCACCAACATAATAGAGATACAGAAACACCGTGGCCCCTTTCTTTGAGATAACTCTGCACTAGTGCGAGCCGCAAATGCCACTTCCAGCTTAGCTGTGCAGAAGAAGAACAACAAGAAGAAGAAATATCTCGAAATATGTCCGTCAGGCCCCTTCCCTTGAGATAAATCTGCAAATATCTCGGAAACGAAGCGAGCTATGGCAAAATATTGCGAGACCTTTCTTGTAGAGAATTAAGTTTCCTACTTTCTATGTTCTATGATATTTTTTGATCAGATGCGTAGTTCTCGAGATATATCAAGATATTTAAAAGTTCCGAAGCCGCACCAACATAATAGAGATACAGAAACACCGCGGCCCCCTTCTTTGAGATAACTCTGCACTATTGCGAGCTGCAAATGCCACTTCCAGCTTAGCTGTGCAGAAGAAGAACAACAAGAAGAAGAAATATCTCGAAATATGTCCGTCAGGCCCCTTCCCTTGAGATGTATCTGCAAACATCTCGGAAACAAAGCGAGCTATGGCAAAATGTTAAGAGACCTTTTTTGTAGAGAATTATGTTTCCTACAATTTATGTTGTATGATATTTTTTGATCAGAAGCGTAGTTTTCGAGATATATCGAGATATTTAAAAGTTCCGAAGCCGCACCAACATAATAGAGATACAGAAACACCGTGGCCCCTTTCTTTGAGATAACTCTGCACTATTGCGAGCTGCAAATGCCACTTCCAGCTTAGCTGTGCAGAAGAAGAACAACAAGAAGAAGAAATATCTCGAAATATGTCCGTCAGGCCCCTTCCCTTGAGATGTATCTGCAAATATCTCGGCAACAAAGCGAGCTATGGCAAAATGTTAAGAGACCTTTTTTGTAGAGAATTATGTTTCCTACAATTTATGTTCTATGATATTTTTTGATCAGAAGCGTAGTTTTCGAGATATATCGAGATATTTAAAAGTTCCGAAGCCGCACCAACATAATAGAGATACAGAAACACCGTGGCCCCTTTCTTTGAGATAACTCTGCACTAGTGCGAGCCGCAAATGCCACTTCCAGCTTAGCTGTGCAGAAGAAGAACAACAAGAAGAAATATCTCGAAATATGTCCGTCAGGCCCCTTCCCTTGAGATAAATCTGCAAATATCTCGGAAACGAAGCGAGCTATGGCAAAATGTTAAGAGACCTTTTTTGTAGAGAATTAAGTTTCCTACTTTTTATGTTCTACGATATTTTTTGATCAGATGCGTAGTTCTCGAGATATATCAAGATATTTAAAAGTTCCGAAGCCGCACCAACATAATAGAGATACAGAAACACCGTGGCTCCTTTCTTTGAGATAACTCTGCACTATTGCGAGCTGGAAATGCCACTTCCAGTTTAGCTGTGCAGAAGAAGAACAACAAGAAGAAGAAATATCTCGAAATATGTCCGACAGGCCCCTTCCCTTGAGATAAATCAGCAAATATCTCGGAAACGAAGCGAGCTATGGCAAAATGTTAAGAGACCTTTTTTGTAGAGAATTAAGTTTCCTACTTTTTATTTTCTATGATATTTTTTGATCAGATGCGGAGTTCTCGAAATATATCAAGATATTTAAAAGTTCCGAAGCCGCACCAACATAATAGAGATACAGAAACACCGTTGCCCCTTTCTTTGAGATAACTCTGCACTAGTGCGAGCCGCAAATGCCACTTCCAGCTTAGCTGTGCAGAAGAAGAACAACAAGAAGAAGAAATATCTCGAAATATGTCCGTCAGGCCCCTTCCCTTGAGATATATCTGCAAATATCTCGGAAACGAAGCGAGCTATGGCAAAATGTTAAGAGACCTTTTTTGTAGAGAATTATGTTTCCTACAATTTATGTTCTATGATATTTTTTGATCAGATGCGTAGTTCTCGAGATATACCAAGATATTTAAAAGTTCCGAAGCCGCACCAACATAATAGAGATACAGGAACACCGTGGCCCCTTTCTTTGAGATAACTCTGCACTATTGCGAGCTGCAAATGCCACTTCCTGCTTAGCTGCGCAGAAGAAGAACAACAAGTAGAAGAAATATCTCGAAATATGTCCGTCAGGCCCCTTCCCTTGAGATATATCTGCAAATATCTCGGAAACGAAATGAGCTATGGCAAAATGTTAAGAGACCTTTTTTGTAGAGAATTATGTTTCCTACAATTTATGTTCTATGATATTTTTTGATCAGAAGCGTAGTTTTCGAGATATATCGAGATATTTAAAAGTTCCGAAGCCGCACCAACATAATAGAGATACAGAAACACCATGGCCCCTTTCTTTGAGATAACTCTGCACTAGTGCGAGCCGCAAATGCCACTTCCAGCTTAGCTGTGCAGAAGAAGAACAACAAGAAGAAGAAATATCTCGAAATATGTCCGTCAGGCCCCTTCCCTTGAGACATATCTGCAAATATCTCGGAAACGAAACGAGCTATGGCAAAATGTTAAGAGACCTTTTTTGTAGAGAATTATGTTTCCTACAATTTATGTTCTATGATATTTTTTGATCAGAAGCGTAGTTTTCGAGATATATCAAGATGTTTAAAAGTTCCGAAGCCGCACCAACATAATAGAGATACAGAAACACCGTGGCCCCTTTCTTTGAGATAACTCTGCACTATTGCGAGCTGCAAATGCCACTTCCAGCTTAGCTGTGCAGAAGAAGAACAACAAGAAGAAGAAATATCTCGAAATATGTCCGTCAGGCCCCTTCCCTTGAGATGTATCTGCAAACATCTCGGAAACGAAGCGAGCTATGGCAAAATGTTAAGAGACCTTTTTTGTAGAGAATTATGTTTCCTACAATTTATGTTCTATGATATTTTTTGATCAGAAGCGTAGTTTTCGAGATATATCGAGATATTTAAAAGTTCCGAAGCCGCACCAACATAATAGAGATACAGAAACACCGTGGCCCCCTTCTTTGAGATAACTCTGCACTATTGCGAGCTGCAAATGCCACTTCCAGCTTAGCTGTGCAGAAGAAGAACAACAAGAAGAAGAAATATTTCGAAATATGTCCGTCAGGCCCCTTCCCTTGAGATAAATCTGCAAATATCTCGGAAACGAAGTGAGCTATGGCAAAATGTTAAGAGACCTTATTTGTAGAGAATTAAGTTTCCTACTTTTTATGTTCTATGATATTTTTTGATCAGACGCGTAGTTCTCGAGATATATCAAGATATTTAAAAGTTCTGAAGCTGCACCAACATAATAGAGATACAGAAACACCGTGGCCCCTTTCTTTGAGATAACTCTGCACTAGTGCGAGCCGCAAATGCCACTTCCAGCTTAGCTGTGCAGAAGAAGAACAACAAGAAGAAGAAATATCTCGAAATATGTCCGTCAGGCCCCTTCCCTTGAGATAAATCTGCAAATATCTCGGAAACGAAGCGAGCTATGGCAAAATGTTAAGAGACCTTTTTTGTAGAGAATTAAGTTTCCTACTTTTTATTTTCTATGATATTTTTTGATCAGACGCGTAGTTCTCGAGATATATCAAGATATTTAAAAGTTCCGAAGCCGCACCAACATAATAGAGATACAGAAACACCGTGGCCCCTTTGTTCGAGATAACTCTGCACTATTGCGAGCTGCAAATGCCACTTCCAGCTTAGCTGTGCAGAAGAAGAACAACAAGAAGAAGAAATATCTCGAAATATGTCCGTCAGGCCCCTTCCCTTGAGATAAATCTGCAAATATCTCGGAAACGAAGCGAGCTATGGCAAAATGTTAAGAGACCTTATTTGTAGAGAATTAAGTTTTCTACTTTTTATGTTCTATGATATTTTTTGATCAGATGCGTAGTTCTCGAGATATATCAAGATATTTAAAAGTTCCGAAGCCGCACCAACATAATAGAGATACAGAAACACCGTGGCTCCTTTCTTTGAGATAACTCTGCACTATTGCGAGCTGGAAATGCCACTTCCAGTTTAGCTGTGCAGAAGAAGAACAACAAGAAGAAGAAATATCTCGAAATATGTCCGTTAGGCCCCTTCCCTTGAGATAAATCTGCAAATATCTCGGAAACGAAGCGAGCTATGGCAAAATGTTAAGAGACTTTTTTGTAGAGAATTAAGTTTGCTACTTTTTATGTTCTATGATATTTTTTGATCAGATGCGTAGTTCTCGAGATATATCAAGATATTTAAAAGTTCCGAAGCCGCACCAACATAATAGAGATACAGAAACACCGTGGCCCCTTTCTTTGAGATAACTCTGCACTATTGCGAGCTGCAAATGCCACTTCCAGCTTAGCTGTGCAGAAGAAGAACAACAAGAAGAAGAAATATCTCGAAATATGTCCGTCAGGCCCCTTCCCTTGAGATAAATCTGCAAATATCTCGGAAACGAAGAGAGCTATGGCAAAATGTTAAGAGACCTTTTTTGTAGAGAATTAAGTTTCCTACTTTTTATGTTCTATGATATTTTTTGATCAGATGCGTAGTTCTCGAGATATATCAAGATATTTAAAGGTTCCGAAGCCGCACCAACATAATAGAGATACAGAAACACCGTGGCCCCTTTCTTTGAGATAACTCTGCACTATTGCGAGCCGCAAATGCCACTTCCAGCTTAGCTGTGCAGAAGAAGAACAACAAGAAGAAGAAATATCTCGAAATATGTCGGTCTGGCCCCTTCCCTTGAGCTGAATCTGCAAATATCTCGGAAACGAAGCGAGCTATGGCAAAATGTTAAGAGACGTTTTTTGTAGAGAGTTATGTTTCCTACAATTTATGTTCTATGATATTTTTTGATCAGATGCGTAGATCTCGAGATATATCAAGATATTTAAAAGTTCCGAAGCCGCATGAACATAATAGAGATACAGAAACACCGTGGCCCCTTTCTTTGAGATAACTCTGCACTATTGCGAGCTGCAAATGCCACTTCCAGCTTAGCTGCGCAGAAGAAGAACAACAAGAAGTAGAAATATCTCGAAATATGTCCGTCAGGCCCCTTCCCTTGAGATAAATCTGCAAATATCTCGGAAACGGAGCGAGCTATGGCAAAATGTTAAGAGACCTCATTTGTAGAGAATTAAGTTTCCTACTTTTGATGTAGTATGATATTTTTTGATGAGATGCGTAGTTCTCGAGATATATCAAGATATTTAAAAGTTCCGAAGCCGCACCAACATAATAGAGATACAGAAACACCGTGGCCCCTTTCTTTGAGATAACGCTGCACTAGTGCGAGCCGCAAATGCCACTTCCAGCTTAGCTGTGCAGAAGAAGAACAACAAGAAGAAGAAATATCTCGAAATATGTCCGTCAGGCCCCTTCCCTCGAGATAAATCTGCAAATATCTCGGAAACGAAGCGAGCTATGGCAAAATGTTAAGAGACCTTTTTTGTAGAGAATTAAGTTTCCTACTTTTTATTTTCTATGATATTTTTTGATCAGATGCGTAGTTCTCGAGATATATCAAGATATTTAAAAGTTCCGAAGCCGCACCAACATAATAGAGATACAGAAACACCGTGGCCCCTTTCTTTGAGATAACTCTGCACTATTGCGAGCTGCAAATGCCACTTCCAGCTTAGCTGTGCAGAAGAAGAACAACAAGAAGAAGAAATATTTCGAAATATGTCCGTCAGGCCCCATCCCTTGAGATAAATCTGCAAATATCTCGGAAACGAAGCGAGCTATGGCAAAATGTTAAGAGACCTTATTTGTAGAGAATTAAGTTTCCTACTTTTTATGTTCTATGATATTTTTTGATCAGATGCGTAGTTCTCGAGATATATCAAGATATTTAAAAGTTCCGAAGCTGCACCAACATAATAGAGGTACAGAAACACCCTGGCCTCGTTCTTTGAGATAACTCTGCACTATTGCGAGCTGCAAATGCCACTTCCAGCTTAGCTGTGCAGAAGAAGAACAACAAGAAGAAGAAATATCTCGAAATATGTCCGTCAGGCCCCTTCCCTTGAGATAAATCTGCAAATATCTCGGAAACGAAGCGAGCTATGGCAAAATGTTAAGAGACGTTTTTTGTAGAGAATTATGTTTCCCACAATTTATCTTCTATGATATTTTTCAATCAGAAGCGTAGTTTTCGAGATATATCGAGATATTTAAAAGTTCCGAAGCCGCACCAACATAATACAGATACAGAAACACCGTGGCCCCTTTCTTCGAGATAACTCTGCACTAGTGCGAGGCGCAAATGCCACTTCCAGCTTAGCTGTTCAGAAGAAGAACAACAAGAAGAAGAAATATCTCGAAATATGTCCGTCAGGCCCCTTCCCTCGAGATAAATCTGCAAATATCTCGGAAACGAAGCGAGCTATGGCAAAATGTTAAGAGACGTTTTTTGTAGAGAATTATGTTTCCTACAATTTATGTTGTATGATATTTTTGATCAGAAGCGTAGTTTTCGAGATATATCGAGATATTTAAAAGTTCCGAAGCCACACCAACATAATAGAGATACAGAAACACCGTGGCCCCTCTCTTTGAGATAACTCTGCACTATTGCGAGCTGCAAATGCCACTTCCAGCTTAGCTGTGCAGAAGAAGAACAACAAGAAGAAGAAATATCTCGAAATATGTCCGTCAGGCCCCTTCCCTTGAGATAAATCTGCAAATATCTCGGAAACGAAGCGAGCTATGGCAAAATGTTAAGAGACCTTATTTGTAGAGAATTAAGTTTCCTACTTTTTATGTTCTATGATATTTTTTGATCAGATGCGTAGTTCTCGAGATATATCAAGATATTTAAAAGTTCCGAAGCCGCACCAACATAATAGAGATACAGAAACACCGTGGCCCCTTTCTTTGAGATAACTCTGCACTAGTGCGAGCCGCAAATGCCACTTCCAGCTTAGCTGTGCAGAAGAAGAACAACAAGAAGAAGAAATATCTCGAAATATGTCCGTCAGGCCCCTTCCCTTGAGATAAATCTGCAAATATCTCGGAAACGAAGCGAGCTATGGCAAAATGTTAAGAGACGTTTTTTGTAGAGAATTATGCTTCCTACAATTTATGTTCTATGATATTTTTTGATCAGAAGCGTAGTTTTCGAGATATATCGAGATATTTAAAAGTTCCGAAGCCGCACCAACATAATAGAGATACAGAAACACCGTGGCCCCTTTCTTTGAGATAACTCTGCACTAGTGCGAGGCGCAAATGCCACTTCCAGCTTAGCTGTGCAGAAGAAGAACAACAAGAAGAAGAAATATCTCGAAATATGTCCGTCAGGCCCCTTCCCTCGAGATAAATCTGCAAATATCTCGGAAACGAAGCGAGCTATGGCAAAATGTTAAGAGACCTTTTTTGTAGAGAATTAAGTTTCCTACTTTTTATTTTCTATGATATTTTTTGATCAGATGCGTAGTTCTCGAGATATATCAAGATATTTAAAAGTTCCGAAGCCGCACCAACATAATAGAGATGCAGAAACACCGTGGCCCCTTTCTTTGAGATAACTCTGCACTAGTGCGAGCCGCAAGTGCCACTTCCAGCTTAGCTGTGCAGAAGAAGAACAACAAGAAGAAGAAATATCTCGAAATATGTCCGTCAGGCCCCTTCCCTCGAGATAAATCTGCAAATATCTCGGAAACGAAGCGAGCTATGGCAAAATGTTAAGAGACCTTTTTTGTAGAGAATTAAGTTTCCTACTTTTTATTTTCTATGATATTTTTTGATCAGATGCGTAGTTCTCGAGATATATCAAGATATTTAAAAGTTCCGAAGCCGCACCAACATAATAGAGATACAGAAACACCGTGGCCCCTTTCTTTGAGATAACTCTGCACTATTGCGAGCTGCAAATGTCACTTCCAGCTTAGCTGTGCAGAAGAAGAACAACAAGAAGAAGAAATATTTCGAAATATGTCCGTCAGGCCCCATCCCTTGAGATAAATCTGCCAATATCTTGGAAACGAAGCGAGCTATGGCAAAATGTTAAGAGACCTTATTTGTAGAGAATTAAGTTTCCTACTTTTTATGTTCTATGATATTTTTTGATCAGATGCGTAGTTCTCGAGTCATATCAAGATATTTAAAAGTTCCGAAGCTGCACCAACATAATAGAGGTACAGAAACACCCTGGCCTCTTTCTTTGAGATAACTCTGCACTATTGCGAGCTGCAAATGCCACTTCCAGCTTAGCTGTGCAGAAGAAGAACAACAAGAAGAAGAAATATCTCGAAATATGTCCGTCAGGCCCCTTCCCTTGAGATAAATCTGCACATATCTCGGAAACGAAGCGAGCTATGGCAAAATGGTAAGAGACCTTTTTTGTAGAGAATTAAGTTTCCTACTTTTTATGTTCTATGATATTTTTTGATCAGACGCGTAGTTTTCGAGATATATCGAGATATTTAAAAGTTCCGAAGCCGCACCAACATAATAGAGATACAGAAACACCGTGGCCCCTTTCTTTGAGATAACTCTGCACTAGTGCGAGCCGCAAATGCCACTTCCAGCTTAGCTGTGCAGAAGAAGAACAACAAGAAGAAGAAATATCTCGAAATATGTCCGTCAGGCCCCTTCCCTTGAGATAAATCTGCAAATATCTCGGAAACGAAGCGAGCTATGGCAAAATGTTAAGAGACCTTTTTTGTAGAGAATTACGTTTCCTACTTTTTATGTTCTATGATATTTTTTGATCAGATGCGTAGTTCTCGAGATATATCAAGATATTTAAAAGTTCCGAAGCCGCACCAACATAATAGAGATACAGAAACACCGTGGCCCCTTTCTTTGAGATAACTCTGCACTATTGCGAGCTGCAAATGCCACTTCCAGCTTAGCTGTGCAGAGGAAGAACAACAAGAAGAAGAAATATCTCGAAATATGTCCGTCAGGCCCGTTCCTTTGAGCTGAATCTGCAAATATCTCGGAAACGAAGCGAGCTATGGCAAAATGTTAAGAGACGTTTTTTGTAGAGAATTATGTTTCCTACAATTTATGTTGTATGATATTTTTGATCAGAAGCGTAGTTTTCGAGATATATCGAGATATTTAAAAGTTCCGAAGCCACACCAACATAATAGAGATACAGAAACACCGTGGCCCCTCTCTTTGAGATAACTCTGCACTATTGCGAGCTGCAAATGCCACTTCCAGCTTAGCTGTGCAGAAGAAGAACAACAAGAAGAAGAAATATCTCGAAATATGTCCGTCAGGCCCCTTCCCTTGAGATAAATCTGCAAATATCTCGGAAACGAAGCGAGCTATGGCAAAATGTTAAGAGACCTTTCTTGTAGAGAATTAAGTTTCCTACTTTTTATGTTCTATGATATTTTTTGATCAGATGCGTAGTTCTCGAGATATATCAAGATATTTAAAAGTTCCGAAGCTGCACCAACATAATAGAGGTACAGAAACACCGTGGCCTCTTTCTTTGAGATAACTCTGCACTATTGCGAGCTGCAAATGCCACTTCCAGCTTAGCTGTGCAGAAGAAGAACAACAAGAAGAAGAAATATCTCGAAGTATGTCCGTCAGGCCCCATCCCTTGAGATATATCTGCAAATATCTCGGAAACGAAGCGAGCTATGGCAAAATGTTAAGAGACCTTTCATGTAGAGAATTAAGTTTCCTACTTTTTATGTTCTATGATATTTTTTGATCAGATGCGTAGTTCACGAGATATATCAAGATATTTAAAAGTTCCGAAGCCGCATGAACATAATAGAGATACAGAAACACCGTGGCCCCTTTCTTTGAGATAACTCTGCACTAGTGCGAGCCGCAAATGCCACTTCCAGCTTAGCTGTGCAGAAGAAGAACAACAAGAAGAAGAAATATCTCGAAATATGTCCGTCAGGCCCCTTCCCTTGAGATAAATCTGCACATATCTCGGAAACGAAGCGAGCTATGGCAAAATGGTAAGAGACCTTTTTTGTAGAGAATTAAGTTTCCTACTTTCTATGTTCTATGATATTTTTTGATCAGACGCGTAGTTTTCGAGATATATCGAGATATTTAAAAGTTCCGAAGCCGCACCAACATAATAGAGATACAGAAACACCGTGGCCCCTTTCTTTGAGATAACTCTGCACTAGTGCGAGCCGCAAATGCCACTTCCAGCTTAGCTGTGCAGAAGAAGAACAACAAGAAGAAGAAATATCTCGAAGTATGTCCGTCAGGCCCCATCCCTTGAGATATATCTGCAAATATCTCGGAAACGAAGCGAGCTATGGCAAAATGTTAAGAGACCTTTCATGTAGAGAATTAAGTTTCCTACTTTTTATGTTCTATGATATTTTTTGATCAGATGCGTAGTTCACGAGATATATCAAGATATTTAAAAGTTCCGAAGCCGCATGAACATAATAGAGATACAGAAACACCGTGGCCCCTTTCTTTGAGATAACTCTGCACTAGTGCGAGCCGCAAATGCCACTTCCAGCTTAGCTGTGCAGAAGAAGAACAACAAGAAGAAGAAATATCTCGAAATATGTCCGTCAGGCCCCTTCCCTTGAGATAAATCTGCACATATCTCGGAAACGAAGCGAGCTATGGCAAAATGGTAAGAGACCTTTTTTGTAGAGAATTAAGTTTCCTACTTTCTATGTTCTATGATATTTTTTGATCAGACGCGTAGTTTTCGAGATATATCGAGATATTTAAAAGTTCCGAAGCCGCACCAACATAATAGAGATACAGAAACACCGTGGCCCCTTTCTTTGAGATAACTCTGCACTAGTGCGAGCCGCAAATGCCACTTCCAGCTTAGCTGTGCAGAAGAAGAACAACAAGAAGAAGAAATATCTCGAAATATGTCCGTCAGGCCCCTTCCCTTGAGATAAATCTGCAAATATCTCGGAAACGAAGCGAGCTATGGCAAAATGTTAAGAGACCTTTTTTGTAGAGAATTAAGTTTCCTACTTTTTATGTTCTATGACATTTTTTGATCAGATGCGTAGTTCTCGAGATATATCAAGATATTTAAAAGTTCCGAAGCCGCACCAACATAATAGAGATACAGAAACACCGTGGCCCCTTTCTTTGAGATAACTCTGCACTATTGCGAGCTGCAAATGCCACTTCCAGCTTAGCTGTGCAGAGGAAGAACAACAAGAAGAAGAAATATCTCGAAATATGTCCGTCAGGCCCGTTCCTTTGAGCTGAATCTGCAAATATCTCGGAAACGAAGCGAGCTATGGCAAAATGTTAAGAGACGTTTTTTGTAGAGAATTATGTTTCCTACAATTTATGTTGTATGATATTTTTGATCAGAAGCGTAGTTTTCGAGATATATCGAGATATTTAAAAGTTCCGAAGCCACACCAACATAATAGAGATACAGAAACACCGTGGCCCCTTTCTTTGAGATAACTCTGCACTAGTGCGAGGCGCAAATGCCACTTCCAGCTTAGCTGTGCAGAAGAAGAACAACAAGAAGAAGAAATATCTCGAAATATGTCCGTCAGGCCCCTTCCCTCGAGATAAATCTGCAAATATCTCGGAAACGAAGCGAGCTATGGCAAAATGTTAAGAGACCTTTTTTGTAGAGAATTAAGTTTCCTACTTTTTATTTTCTATGATATTTTTTGATCAGATGCGTAGTTCTCGAGATATATCAAGATATTTAAAAGTTCCGAAGCCGCACCAACATAATAGAGATACAGAAACACCGTGGCCCCTTTCTTTGAGATAACTCTGCACTAGTGCGAGCCGCAAATGCCACTTCCAGCTTAGCTGTGCAGAAGAAGAACAACAAGAAGAAGAAATATCTCGAAATATGTCCGTCAGGCCCCTTCCCTTGAGATAAATCTGCAAATATCTCGGAAACGAAGCGAGCTATGGCAAAATGTTAAGAGACGTTTTTTGTAGAGAATTATGTTTCCTACAATTTATGTTCTATGATATTTTTTGATCAGAAGCGTAGTTTTCGAGATATATCGAGATATTTAAAAGTTCCGAAGCCGCACCAACATAATAGAGATACAGAAACACCGTGGCCCCTTTCTTTGAGATAACTCTGCACTAGTGCGAGGCGCAAATGCCACTTCCAGCTTAGCTGTGCAGAAGAAGAACAACAAGAAGAAGAAATATCTCGAAATATGTCCGTTAGGCCCCTTCCCTTGAGATAAATCTGCATATATCTCGGAAACGAAGCGAGCTATGGCAAAATGTTAAGAGACCTTATTTGTAGAGAATTAAGTTTCCTACTTTTTATGTTCTATGATATTTTTTGATCAGATGCGTAGTTCTCGAGATATATCAAGATATTTAAAAGTTCCGAAGCCGCACCAACATAATAGAGATACAGAAACACCGTGGCCCCTTTCTTTGAGATAACTCTGCACTATTGCGAGCTGCAAATGCCACTTCCAGCTTAGCTGTGCAGAAGAAGAACAACAAGAAGAAGAAATATCTCGAAATATGTCCGTCAGGCCCCTTACCTTGAGATAAATCTGCAAGTATCTCGGAAACGAAGCGAGCTATGGCAAAATGTTAAGAGACCTTTTTTGTAGAGAATTAAGTTTCCTACTTTTTATGTTGTATGATATTTTTTGATCAGATGCGTAGATCTCGAGATATATCAAGATATTTAAAAGTTCCGAAGCCGCATGAACATAATAGAGATACAGAAACACCGTGGCCCCTTTCTTTGAGATAACTCTGCACTATTGCGAGCTGCAAATGCCACTTCCAGCTTAGCTGTGCAGAAGAAGAACAACAAGAAGAAGAAATATCTCGAAATATGTCCGTCAGGCCCCTTCCCTTGAGATATATCTGCAAATATCTTGGAAACGAAGCGAGCTATGGCAAAATGTTAAGAGACCTTATTTGTAGAGAATTAAGTTTCCTACTTTTGATGTAGTATGATATTTTTTGATCAGATGCGTAGTTCTCGAGATATATCAAGATATTTAAAAGTTCCGAAGCCGCACCAACATAATAGAGATACAGAAACACCGTGGCCCCTTTCTTTGAGATAACTCTGCACTAGTGCGAGCCGCAAATGCCACTTCCAGCTTAGCTGTGCAGAAGAAGAACAACAAGAAGAAGAAATATCTCGAAATATGTCCGTCAGGCCCCTTCCCTTGAGATAAATCTGCAAATATCTCGGAAACGAAGCGAGCTATGGCAAAATGTTAAGAGACCTTTTTTGTAGAGAATTAAGTTTCCTACTTTTTATTTTCTATGATATTTTTTGATCAGATGCGTAGTTCTCGAGATATATCAAGATATTTAAAAGTTCCGAAGCCGCACCAACATAATAGAGATACAGAAACACCGTGGCCCCTTTCTTTGAGGTAACTCTGCACTATTGCGAGCTGCAAATGCCACTTCCAGCTTAGCTGTGCAGAAGAAGAACAACAAGAAGAAGAAATATCTCGAAATATGTCCGTCAGGCCCCTTACCTTGAGATAAATCTGCAAGTATCTCGGAAACGAAGCGAGCTATGGCAAAATGTTAAGAGACGTTTTTTGTAGAGAATTAAGTTTCCTACTTTTGATGTTCTATGATATTTTTTGATCAGATTCGTAGATCTCGAGATATATCAAGATATTTAAAAGTTCCGAAGCCGCATGAACATAATAGAGATACAGAAACACCGTGGCCCCTTTCTTTGAGATAACTCTGCACTATTGCGAGCTGCAAATGCCACTTCCAGCTTAGCTGTGCAGAAGAAGAACAACAAGAAGAAGAAATATCTCGAAATATGTCCGTCAGGCCCCTTCCCTTGAGATAAATCTGCAAATATCTTGGAAACGAAGCGAGCTATGGCAAAATGTTAAGAGACCTTATTTGTAGAGAATTAAGTTTCCTACTTTTGATGTAGTATGATATTTTTTGATCAGATGCGTAGTTCTCGAGATATATCAAGATATTTAAAAGTTCCGAAGCCGCACCAACATAATAGAGATACAGAAACACCGTGGCCCCTTTCTTTGAGATAACTCTGCACTAGTGCGAGCCGCAAATGCCACTTCCAGCTTAGCTGTGCAGAAGAAGAACAACAAGAAGAAGAAATATCTCGAAATATGTCCGTCAGGCCCCTTCCCTTGAGATAAATCTGCAAATATCTCGGAAACGAAGCGAGCTATGGCAAAATGTTAAGAGACCTTTTTTGTAGAGAATTAAGTTTCCTACTTTTTATTTTCTATGATATTTTTTGATCAGATGCGTAGTTCTCGAGATATATCAAGATATTTAAAAGTTCCGAAGCCGCACCAACATAATAGAGATACAGAAACACCGTGGCCCCTTTCTTTGAGATAACTCTGCACTATTGCGAGCTGCAAATGCCACTTCCAGCTTAGCTGTGCAGAAGAAGAAATATCTCGAAATATGTCCGTCAGGCCCCTTACCTTGAGATAAATCTGCAAGTATCTCGGAAACGAAGCGAGCTATGGCAAAATGTTAAGAGACCTTTTTTGTAGAGAATTAAGTTTCCTACTTTTTATGTTCTATGATATTTTTTGATCAGATGCGTAGATCTCGAGATATATCAAGATATTTAAAAGTTCCGAAGCCGCATGAACATAATAGAGATACAGAAACACCGTGGCCCCTTTCTTTGAGATAACTCTGCACTATTGCGAGCTGCAAATGCCACTTCCAGCTTAGCTGTGCAGAAGAAGAACAACAAGAAGAAGAAATATCTCGAAATATGTCCGTCAGGCCCCTTCCCTTGAGATAAATCTGCAAATATCTTGGAAACGAAGCGAGCTATGGCAAAATGTTAAGAGACCTTATTTGTAGAGAATTAAGTTTCCTACTTTTGATGTAGTATGATATTTTTTGATCAGATGCGTAGTTCTCGAGATATATCAAGATATTTAAAAGTTCCGAAGCCGCACCAACATAATAGAGATACAGAAACACCGTGGCCCCTTTCTTTGAGATAACTCTGCACTAGTGCGAGCCGCAAATGCCACTTCCAGCTTATCTGTGCAGAAGAAGAACAACAAGAAGAAGAAATATCTCGAAATATGTCCGTCAGGCCCCTTCCCTTGAGATAAATCTGCAAATATCTCGGAAACGAAGCGAGCTATGGCAAAATGTTAAGAGACCTTTTTTGTAGAGAATTAAGTTTCCTACTTTTTATTTTCTATGATATTTTTTGATCAGATGCGTAGTTCTCGAGATATATCAAGATATTTAAAAGTTCCGAAGCCGCACCAACATAATAGAGATACAGAAACACCGTGGCCCCTTTCTTTGAGATAACTCTGCACTGTTGCGAGCTGGAAATGCCACTTCCAGTTTAGCTGTGCAGAAGAAGAACAACAAGAAGAAGAAATATCTCGAAATATGTCCGTCAGGCCCCTTACCTTGAGATAAATCTGCAAGTATCTCGGAAACGAAGCGAGCTATGGCAAAATGTTAAGAGACCTTTTTTGTAGAGAATTAAGTTTCCTACTTTTGATGTTCTATGATATTTTTTGATCAGATGCGTAGATCTCGAGATATATCAAGATATTTAAAAGTTCCGAAGCCGCATGAACATAATAGAGATACAGAAACACCGTGGCCCCTTTCTTTGAGATAACTCTGCACTATTGCGAGCTGCAAATGCCACTTCCAGCTTAGCTGTGCAGAAGAAGAACAACAAGAAGAAGAAATATCTCGAAATATGTCCGTCAGGCCCCTTCCCTTGAGATAAATCTGCAAATATCTTGGAAACGAAGCGAGCTATGGCAAAATGTTGAGAGACCTTATTTGTAGAGAATTAAGTTTCCTACTTTTGATGTAGTATGATATTTTTTGATCAGATGCGTAGTTCTCGAGATATATCAAGATATTTAAAAGTTCCGAAGCCGCACCAACATAATAGAGATACAGAAACACCGTGGCCCCTTTCTTTGAGATAACTCTGCACTAGTGCGAGCCGCAAATGCCACTTCCAGCTTAGCTGTGCAGAAGAAGAACAACAAGAAGAAGAAATATCTCGAAATATGTCCGTCAGGCCCCTTCCCTTGAGATATATCTGCAAATATCTCGGAAACGAAGCGAGCTATGGCAAAATGTTAAGAGACTTTATTTGTAGAGAATTAAGTTTCCTACTTTTTATGTTCTATGATATTTTTTGATCAGATGCGTAGTTCTCGAGATATATCATGATATTTAAAAGTTCCGAAGCCGCACCAACATAATAGAGATACAGAAACACCGTGGCCCCTTTCTTTGAGATAACTCTGCACTAGTGCGAGCCGCAAATGCCACTTCCAGCTTAGCTGTGCAGAAGAAGAACAACAAGAAGAAGAAATATCTCGAAATATGTCCGTCAGGCCCCTTCCCTCGAGATAAATCTGCAAATATCTCGGAAACGATGCCACCTATGGGAAAATGTTAAGAGACCGTTTTTGTAGAGAATTATGTTTCCTACAATTTACGTTCTCTGATATGTTTTGATCAGAAGCGTAGTTTTCGAGGTATATCGAGATATTTAAAAGTTCCGAAGCCGCACCAACATAATAGAGATACAGAAACACCGTGACCCCTTTCTTTGAGATAACTCTGCACTATTGCGAGCTGCAAATGCCACTTCCAGCTTAGCTGTGCAGAAGAAGAACAACAAGAAGAAGAAATATCTCGAAATATGTCCGTCAGGCCCCTTCCCTTGAGATATATCTGCAAATATCTCGGAAACGAAACGAGCTATGGCAAAATGTTAAGAGACCTTTTTTGTAGAGAATTATGTTTCCTACAATTTACGTTCTATGATATTTTTTGATCAGAAGCGTAGTTTTCGAGATATATCGAGATATTTAAAAGTTCCGAAGCCGCACCAACATAATAGAGATACAGAAACACCGTGGCCCCTTTCTTTGAGATAACTCTGCACTAGTGCGAGCCGCAAAAGCCACTTCCAGCTTAGCTGTGCAGAAGAAGAACAACAAGAAGAAGAAATATCTCGAAATATGTCCGTCAGGCCCCTTCCCTCGAGATAAATCTGCAAATATCTCGGAAACGAAGCGAGCTATGGCAAAATGTTAAGAGACCTTTTTTGTAGAGAATTAAGCTTCCTACTTTTTATGTTCTATGATATTTTTTGATCAGATGCGTAGTTCTCGAGATATATCAAGATATTTAAAAGTTCCGAAGCCGCACCAACATAATAGATATACAGAAACACCGTGGCCCCTTTCTTTCAGATAACTCTGCACTATTGCGAGCTGGAAATGCCACTTCCAGTTTAGCTGTGCAGAAGAAGAACAACAAGAAGAAGAAATATCTCGAAATATGTCCGTCAGGCCCCTTCCCTTGAGATATATCTGCAAATATCTCGGAAACGAAGCGAGCTATGGCAAAATATTAAGAGACTTTATTTGTAGAGAATTAAGTTTCCTACTTTTTATGTTCTATGATATTTTTTGGTCAGATGCGTAGTTCTCGAGATATATCAAGATATTTAAAAGTTCCGAAGCCGCACCAACATAATAGAGATACAGAAACACCGTGGCCCCTTTCTTTGAGATAACTCTGCGCTATAGCGAGCTGGAAACGCCACTTCCAGTTTAGCTGTGCAGAAGAAGAACAACAAGAAGAAGAAATATCTCGAAATATGTCCGTCAGGCCCCTTCCCTTGAGATATATCTGCAAATATATCGGAAACGAAACGAGCTATGGCAAAATGTTAAGAGACCTTTTTTGTAGAGAATTAAGTTTCCTACTTTTTATGTTCTATGATATTTTTTGATCAGATGCGTAGTTCTCGAGATATATCAAGATATTTAAAAGTTCCGAAGCCGCACCAACATAATAGAGATACAGAAACACCGTGGCCCCTTTCTTTGAGATAACTCTGCACTATTGCGAGCTGCAAATGCCACTTCCAGCTTAGCTGTGCAGAAGAAGAAATATCTCGAAATATGTCCGTCAGGCCCCTTACCTTGAGATAAATCTGCAAGTATCTCGGAAACGAAGCGAGCTATGGCAAAATGTTAAGAGACCTTTTTTGTAGAGAATTAAGTTTCCTACTTTTTATGTTCTATGATATTTTTTGATCAGATGCGTAGATCTCGAGATATATCAAGATATTTAAAAGTTCCGAAGCCGCATGAACATAATAGAGATACAGAAACACCGTGGCCCCTTTCTTTGAGATAACTCTGCACTATTGCGAGCTGCAAATGCCACTTCCAGCTTAGCTGTGCAGAAGAAGAACAACAAGAAGAAGAAATATCTCGAAATATGTCCGTCAGGCCCCTTCCCTTGAGATAAATCTGCAAATATCTTGGAAACGAAGCGAGCTATGGC
Organism: Osmia lignaria lignaria; assembly: GCF_051020975.1. Classification (NCBI taxonomy): domain Eukaryota; kingdom Metazoa; phylum Arthropoda; class Insecta; order Hymenoptera; family Megachilidae; genus Osmia; species Osmia lignaria. Next base: position 767,825 of record NW_027478174.1, on the reverse strand, counting down.
AAAATGTTAAGAGACCTTATTTGTAGAGAATTAAGTTTCCTACTTTTGATGTAGTATGATATTTTTTGATCAGATGCGTAGTTCTCGAGATATATCAAGATATTTAAAAGTTCCGAAGCCGCACCAACATAATAGAGATACAGAAACACCGTGGCCCCTTTCTTTGAGATAACTCTGCACTAGTGCGAGCCGCAAATGCCACTTCCAGCTTATCTGTGCAGAAGAAGAACAACAAGAAGAAGAAATATCTCGAAATATGTCCGTCAGGCCCCTTCCCTTGAGATAAATCTGCAAATATCTCGGAAACGAAGCGAGCTATGGCAAAATGTTAAGAGACCTTTTTTGTAGAGAATTAAGTTTCCTACTTTTTATTTTCTATGATATTTTTTGATCAGATGCGTAGTTCTCGAGATATATCAAGATATTTAAAAGTTCCGAAGCCGCACCAACATAATAGAGATACAGAAACACCGTGGCCCCTTTCTTTGAGATAACTCTGCACTATTGCGAGCTGCAAATGCCACTTCCAGCTTAGCTGTGCAGAAGAAGAACAACAAGAAGAAGAAATATCTCGAAATATGTCCGTCAGGCCCCTTACCTTGAGATAAATCTGCAAGTATCTCGGAAACGAAGCGAGCTATGGCAAAATGTTAAGAGACCTTTTTTGTAGAGAATTAAGTTTCCTACTTTTGATGTTCTATGATATTTTTTGATCAGATGCGTAGATCTCGAGATATATCAAGATATTTAAAAGTTCCGAAGCCGCATGAACATAATAGAGATACAGAAACACCGTGGCCCCTTTCTTTGAGATAACTCTGCACTATTGCGAGCTGCAAATGCCACTTCCAGCTTAGCTGTGCAGAAGAAGAACAACAAGAAGAAGAAATATCTCGAAATATGTCCGTCAGGCCCCTTCCCTTGAGATAAATCTGCAAATATCTTGGAAACGAAGCGAGCTATGGCAAAATGTTGAGAGACCTTATTTGTAGAGAATTAAGTTTCCTACTTTTGATGTAGTATGATATTTTTTGATCAGATGCGTAGTTCTCGAGATATATCAAGATATTTAAAAGTTCCGAAGCCGCACCAACATAATAGAGATACAGAAACACCGTGGCCCCTTTCTTTGAGATAACTCTGCACTAGTGCGAGCCGCAAATGCCACTTCCAGCTTAGCTGTGCAGAAGAAGAACAACAAGAAGAAGAAATATCTCGAAATATGTCCGTCAGGCCCCTTCCCTTGAGATATATCTGCAAATATCTCGGAAACGAAGCGAGCTATGGCAAAATGTTAAGAGACTTTATTTGTAGAGAATTAAGTTTCCTACTTTTTATGTTCTATGATATTTTTTGATCAGATGCGTAGTTCTCGAGATATATCATGATATTTAAAAGTTCCGAAGCCGCACCAACATAATAGAGATACAGAAACACCGTGGCCCCTTTCTTTGAGATAACTCTGCACTAGTGCGAGCCGCAAATGCCACTTCCAGCTTAGCTGTGCAGAAGAAGAACAACAAGAAGAAGAAATATCTCGAAATATGTCCGTCAGGCCCCTTCCCTCGAGATAAATCTGCAAATATCTCGGAAACGATGCCACCTATGGGAAAATGTTAAGAGACCGTTTTTGTAGAGAATTATGTTTCCTACAATTTACGTTCTCTGATATGTTTTGATCAGAAGCGTAGTTTTCGAGGTATATCGAGATATTTAAAAGTTCCGAAGCCGCACCAACATAATAGAGATACAGAAACACCGTGACCCCTTTCTTTGAGATAACTCTGCACTATTGCGAGCTGCAAATGCCACTTCCAGCTTAGCTGTGCAGAAGAAGAACAACAAGAAGAAGAAATATCTCGAAATATGTCCGTCAGGCCCCTTCCCTTGAGATATATCTGCAAATATCTCGGAAACGAAACGAGCTATGGCAAAATGTTAAGAGACCTTTTTTGTAGAGAATTATGTTTCCTACAATTTACGTTCTATGATATTTTTTGATCAGAAGCGTAGTTTTCGAGATATATCGAGATATTTAAAAGTTCCGAAGCCGCACCAACATAATAGAGATACAGAAACACCGTGGCCCCTTTCTTTGAGATAACTCTGCACTAGTGCGAGCCGCAAAAGCCACTTCCAGCTTAGCTGTGCAGAAGAAGAACAACAAGAAGAAGAAATATCTCGAAATATGTCCGTCAGGCCCCTTCCCTCGAGATAAATCTGCAAATATCTCGGAAACGAAGCGAGCTATGGCAAAATGTTAAGAGACCTTTTTTGTAGAGAATTAAGCTTCCTACTTTTTATGTTCTATCATATTTTTTGATCAGATGCGTAGTTCTCGAGATATATCAAGATATTTAAAAGTTCCGAAGCCGCACCAACATAATAGATATACAGAAACACCGTGGCCCCTTTCTTTCAGATAACTCTGCACTATTGCGAGCTGGAAATGCCACTTCCAGTTTAGCTGTGCAGAAGAAGAACAACAAGAAGAAGAAATATCTCGAAATATGTCCGTCAGGCCCCTTCCCTTGAGATATATCTGCAAATATCTCGGAAACGAAGCGAGCTATGGCAAAATATTAAGAGACTTTATTTGTAGAGAATTAAGTTTCCTACTTTTTATGTTCTATGATATTTTTTGGTCAGATGCGTAGTTCTCGAGATATATCAAGATATTTAAAAGTTCCGAAGCCGCACCAACATAATAGAGATACAGAAACACCGTGGCCCCTTTCTTTGAGATAACTCTGCGCTATAGCGAGCTGGAAACGCCACTTCCAGTTTAGCTGTGCAGAAGAAGAACAACAAGAAGAAGAAATATCTCGAAATATGTCCGTCAGGCCCCTTCCCTTGAGATATATCTGCAAATATATCGGAAACGAAACGAGCTATGGCAAAATGTTAAGAGACCTTTTTTGTAGAGAATTAAGTTTCCTACTTTTTATGTTCTATGATATTTTTTGATCAGATGCGTAGTTCTCGAGATATATCAAGATATTTAAAAGTTCCGAAGCCGCACCAACATAATAGAGATACAGAAACACCGTGGCCCCTTTCTTTGAGATAACTCTGCACTAGTGCGAGCCGCAAATGCCACTTCCAGCTTAGCTGTGCAGAAGAAGAACAACAAGAAGAAGAAATATCTCGAAATATGTCCGTCAGGCCCCTTCCCTTGAGATATATCTGCAAATATCTCGGAAACGAAACGAGCTATGGCAAAATGTTAAGAGACATTTTTTGTAGAGAATTATGTTTCCTACAATTTACGTTCTATGATATTTTTTGATCAGAAGCGTAGTTTTCGAGATATATCGAGATATTTAAAAGTTCCGAAGCCGCACCAACATAATAGAGATACAGAAACACCGTGGCCCCTTTCTTTGAGATAACTCTGCACTAGTGCGAGCCGCAAATGCCACTTCCAGCTTAGCTGTGCAGAAGAAGAACAACAAGAAGAAGAAATATCTCGAAATATGTCCGTCAGGCCCCTTCCCTTCAGATAAATCTGCATATATCTCGGAAACGAAGCGAGCTATGGCAAAATGTTAAGAGACCTTTATTGTAGAGAATTAAGTTTCCTACTTTTTATGTTCTATGATATTTTTTGATCAGATGCGTAGTTCTCGAGATATATCAAGATATTTAAAAGTTCCGAAGCCGCACCAACATAATAGAGATACAGAAACACCGTGGCCCCTTTCTTTGAGATAACTCTGCACTATTGCGAGCTGCAAATGCCACTTCCAGCTTAGCTGTGCAGAAGAAGGACAACAAGAAGAAGAAATATCTCGAAATATGTCCGTCAGGCCCCTTCCCTTGAGATAAATCTGCAAATATCTCGGAAACGATGCCAGCTATGGGAAAATGTTAAGAGACCGTTTTTGTAGAGAATTATGTTTCCTACAATTTACGTTCTCTGATATGTTTTGATCAGAAGCGTAGTTTTCGAGGTATATCGAGATATTTAAAAGTTCCGAAGCCGCACCAACATAATAGAGATACAGAAACACCGTGACCCCTTTCTTTGAGATAACTCTGCACTATTGCGAGCTGCAAATGCCACTTCCAGCTTAGCTGTGCAGAAGAAGGACAACAAGAAGAAGAAATATCTCGAAATATGTCCGTCAGGCCCCTTCCCTTGAGATAAATCTGCAAATATCTCGGAAACGAAGCGAGCTATGGCAAAATGTTAAGAGACCTTTTTTGTAGAGAATTAAGTTTCCTACTTTTCATCTTCTATGATATTTTTTGATCAGATGCGTAGTTCTCGAGATATATCAAGATATTTAAAAGTTCCGAAGCTGCACCAACATAATAGAGGTACAGAAACACCGTGGCCTCTTTCTTTGAGATAACTCTGCACTATTGCGCTCTGCAAATGCCACTTCCAGCTTAGCTGTGCAGAAGAAGAACAACAAGAAGAAGAAATATCTCGAAATATGTCCGTCAGGCCCCTTCCCTTGAGAAAAATCTGCAAATATCTCGGAAACGAAGCGAGCTATGGCAAAATATTAAGAGACCTTTTTTGTAGAGAATTAAGTTTCCTACTGTTTATGTTCTGTGATATTTTTTGATCAGATGCGTAGTTCTCGAGATATATCAAGATATTTAAAAGTTCCGAAGCCGCACCAACATAATAGAGATACAGAAACACCGTGGCCCCTTTCTTTGAGATAACTCTGCACTATTGCGAGCTGGAAATGCCACTTCCAGTTTAGCTGTGCAGAAGAAGAACAACAAGAAGAAGAAATATCTCGAAATATGTCCGTTAGGCCCCTTCCCTTGAGATAAATCTGCAAATATCTCGGAAACGAAGCGAGCTATGGCAAAATGTTAAGAGACCTTTTTTGTAGAGAATTAAGTTTCCTACTTTTTATCTTCTATGATATTTTTTGATCAGATGCGTAGTTCTCGAGATATATCAAGATATTTAAAAGTTCCGAAGCCGCACCAACATAATAGAGATACAGAAACACCGTGGCCCCTTTCTTTGAGATAACTCTGCACTATTGCGAGCTGCAAATGCCACTTCCAGCTTAGCTGTGCAGAAGAAGAACAACAAGAAGAAGAAATATCTCGAAATATGCCCGTTAGGCCCCTTCCCTTGAGATAAATCTGCAAATATCTCGGAAACGAAGCGAGCTATGGCAAAATGTTAAGAGACCTTTTTTGTAGAGAATTAAGTTTCCTACTTTTTATCTTCTATGATATTTTTTGATCAGATGCGTAGTTCTCGAGATATATCAAGATATTTAAAAGTTCCGAAGCCGCACCAACATAATAGAGATACAGAAACACCGTGGCCCCTTTCTTTGAGATAACTCTGCACTATTGCGAGCTGGAAATGTCACTTCCAGTTTAGCTGTGCAGAAGAAGAACAACAAGAAGAAGAAATATCTCGAAATATGTCCGTTAGGCCCCTTCCCTTGAGATAAATCTGCAAATATCTCGCAAACGAAGCGAGCTATGGCAAAATGTTAAGAGACCTTTTTTGTAGAGAATTATGCTTCCTACAATTTACGTTCTATGATATTTTTTGATCAGAAGCGTAGTTTTCGAGATATATCGAGATATTTAAAAGTTCCGAAGTCGCAACAACATAATAGAGATACAGAAACAACGTGGACCCTTTCTTTGAGATAACTCTGCACTATTGCGACCTGCAAATGCCACTTCCAGCTTAGCTGTGCAGAAGAAGAACAACAAGAAGAAGAAATATCTCGAAATATGTCCGTCAGGCCCCTTCCCTTGAGATAAATCTGCAAATATCTCGGAAACGAAGCGAGCTATGGCAAAATGTTAAGATACCTTTTTTGTAGAGAATTAAGTTTCCTACTTTTTATGTTGTATGATATTTTTTGATCAGATGCGTAGTTCTCGAGATATATCAAGATATTTAAAAGCTCCGAAGCTGCACCAACATAATAGAGGTACAGAAACACCGTGGCCTCTTTCTTTGAGATAACTCTGCACTATTGCGAGCTGCAAATGCCACTTCCAGCTCAGCTGTGCAGAAGAAGAACAACAAGAAGAAGAAATATCTCGAAATATGTCCGTCAGGCCCCTTCCCTTGAGATAAATATGCAAATATCTCGGAAACGAAGCGAGCTATGGCAAAATGTTAAGAGACCTTTTTTGTAGAGAATTAAGTTTCCTACTTTTTATCTTCTATGATATTTTTTGATCAGATGCGTAGTTCTCGAGATATATCAAGATATTTAAAAGTTCCGAAGCCGCACCAACATAATAGAGATACAGAAACACCGTGGCCCCTTTCTTTGAGATAACTCTGCACTATTGCGAGCTGGAAATGCCACTTCCAGTTTAGCTGTGCAGAAGAAGAACAACAAGAAGAAGAAATATCTCGAAATATGTCCGTTAGGCCCCTTCCCTTGAGATAAATCTGCAAATATCTCGGAAACGAAGCGAGCTATGGCAAAATGTTAAGAGACCTTTTTTGTAGAGAATTATGCTTCCTACAATTTACGTTCTATGATATTTTTTGATCAGAAGCGTAGTTTTCGAGATATATCGAGATATTTAAAAGTTCCGAAGTCGCAACAACATAATAGAGATACCGAAACAACGTGGCCCCTTTCTTTGAGATAACTCTGCACTATTGCGACCTGCAAATGCCACTTCCAGCTTAGCTGTGCAGAAGAAGAACAACAAGAAGAAGAAATATCTCGAAATATGTCCGTCAGGCCCCTTCCCTTGAGATAAATCTGCAAATATCTCGGAAACGAAGCGAGCTATGGCAAAATGTTAAGATACCTTTTTTGTAGAGAATTAAGTTTCCTACTTTTTATGTTGTATGATATTTTTTGATCAGATGCGTAGTTCTCGAGATATATCAAGATATTTAAAAGCTCCGAAGCTGCACCAACATAATAGAGGTACAGAAACACCGTGGCCTCTTTCTTTGAGATAACTCTGCACTATTGCGAGCTGCAAATGCCACTTCCAGCTTAGCTGTGCAGAAGAGGGACAACAAGAAGAAGAAATATCTCGGAATATGTCCGTCAGGCCCCTTCCCTTGAGCTAAATCTGCAAATATCTTGGAAACGATGCCAGCTATGGGAAAATGTTAAGAGACCATTTTGGTAGAGAATTAAGTTTCCTACTTTTTATGTTCTATGATATTTTTTGATCAGATGCGTAGTTCTCGAGATATATCAAGATATTTAAAAGTTCCGAAGCCGCACCAACATAATAGAGATACAGAAACACCGTGGCCCCTTTCTTTGAGATAACTCTGCACTATTGCGAGCTGCAAATGCCACTTCCAGCTTAGCTGTGCAGAGGAAGAACAACAAGAAGAAGAAGTATCTCGAAATATGTCCGTCAGGCCACTTCCCTTGAGATAAATCTGCAAATATCTCGGAAACGAAGCGAGCTATGGCAAGATGTTAAGAGACCTTTTTTGTAGAGAATAATGTTTCCTACAATTTACGTTCTATGATATTTTTTGATCAGAAGCGTAGTTTTCGAGATATATCGAGATATTTAAAAGTTCCGAAGCCGCACCAACATAATAGAGATACCGAAACACCGTGGCCCCTTTCTTTGAGATAACTCTGCACTATTGCGACCTGCAAATGCCACTTCCAGCTCAGCTGTGCAGAAGAAGAACAACAAGAAGAAGAAATATCTCGAAATATGTCCGTCAGGCCCCTTCCCTTGAGATAAATATGCAAATATCTCGGAAACGAAGCGAGCTATGGCAAAATGTTAAGAGACCTTTTTTGTAGAGAATTAAGTTTCCTACTTTTTATCTTCTATGATATTTTTTGATCAGATGCGTAGTTCTCGAGATATATCAAGATATTTAAAAGTTCCGAAGCCGCACCAACATAATAGAGATACAGAAACACCGTGGCCCCTCTCTTTGAGATAACTCTGCACTATTGCGAGCTGCAAATGCCGCTTCGAGCTTAGCTGTGCAGAAGAAGAACAACAAGAAGAAGAAATATCTCTAAATATGTCCGTCAGACCCCTTCCCTTGAGATGAATCTGCAAATATCTCGGAAACGAAGCGAGCTATGGCAAGATGTTAAGAGACCTTTTTTGTAGAAAATGATGTTTCCTACAATTTACGTTCTATGATATTTTTTGATCAGAAGCGTAGTTTTCGAGATATATCGAGATATTTAAAAGTTCCGAAGCCGCACCAACATAATAGAGATACAGAAACACCGTGGCCCCTTTCTTTGAGATAACTCTGCACTATTGCGACCTGCAAATGCCACTTCCAGCTCAGCTGTGCAGAAGAAGAACAACAAGAGGAAGAAATATCTCGAAATATGTCCGTCAGGCCCCTTCCCTTGAGATAAATCTGCAAATATCTCGGAAACGAAGCGAGCTATGGCAAAATGTTAAGAGACCTTTTTTGTAGAGAATTAAGTTTCCTACTTTTTATGTTCTATGATATTTTTTGATCAGATGCGTAGTTCTCGAGATATATCAAGATATTTAAAAGTTGCGAAACCGCACCAACATAATAGAGATACAGAAACACCGTGGCCCCTTTCTTTGAGATAACTCTGCACTATTGCGAGCTGGAAATGCCACTTCCAGTTTAGCTGTGCAGAAGAAGAACAACAAGAAGAAGAAATATCTCGAAATATGTCCGTTAGGCCCCTTCCCTTGCGATAAATCTGCAAATATCTCGGAAACAAAGCGAGCTATGGCAAAATGTTAAGAGACCTTTTTTGTAGAGAATTAAGTTTCCTACTTTTTATGTTCTATGATATTTTTTGATCAGATGCGTAGTTCTCGAGATATATCAAGATATTTAAAAGTTCCGAAGCCGCACCAACATAATAGAGATACAGAAACACCGTGGCCCCTTTCTTTGAGATAACTCTGCACTATTGCGAGCTGCAAATGCCACTTCCAGCTTAGCTGTGCAGAGGAAGAACAACAAGAAGAAGAAGTATCTCGAAATATGTCCGTCAGGCCCGTTCCTTTGAGCTGAACCTGCAAATATCTCGGAAACGAAGCGAGCTATGGCAAAATGTTAAGATACGTTTTTTGTAGAGAATTATGTTTCCTACAATTTATGTTCTATGATATTTTTTGATCAGAAGCGTAGTTTTCGAGATATATCGAGATATTTAAAAGTTCCGAAGCCGCACCAACATAATAGAGATACAGAAACACCGTGGCCCCTTTCTTTGAGATAACTCTGCACTAGTGCGAGCCGCAAATGCCACTTCCAGCTTAGCTGTGCAGAAGAAGAACAACAAGAAGAAGAAATATCTCGAAATATGTCCGTCAGGCCCCTTCCCTTGAGATATATCTGCAAATATCTCGGAAACGAAACGAGCTATGGCAAAATGTTAAGAGACCTTTATTGTAGAGAATTAAGTTTCCTACTTTTTATGTTCTATGATATTTTTTGATCAGATGCGTAGTTCTCGAGATATATCAAGATATTTAAAAGTTCCGAAGCCGCACCAACATAATAGAGATACAGAAACACCGTGGCCCCTTTCTTTGAGATAACTCTGCACTATTGCGAGCTGCAAATGCCACTTCCAGCTTAGCTGTGCAGAAGAAGAACAACAAGAAGAAGAAATATCTCGAAATATGTCCGTCAGGCCCCTTCCCTTGAGATAAATCAGCAAATATCTCGGAAACCATGCCAGCTATGGGAAAATGTTAAGAGACCTTTTTTGTAGAGAATTAAGTTTCCTACTTTTTACGTTCTATGATATTTTTTGATCAGATGCGTAGTTCTCGAGATATATCAAGATATTTAAAAGTTCCGAAGCCGCACCAACATAATAGAGATACAGAAACACCGTGGCCCCTTTCTTTGAGATAACTCTGCACTATTGCGAGCTGCAAATGCCACTTCCAGCTTAGCTCTGCAGATGAAGAACAACAAGAAGAAGAAATATCTCGAAATATGTCCGTTAGGCCCCTTCCCTTGAGATAAATCTGCAAATATCTCGGAAACGAAGCGAGCTATGGCAAAATGTTAAGAGACCTTTTTTGTAGAGAATTAAGTTTCCTACTTTTTATTTTCTATGATATTTTTTGATCAGATGCGTAGTTCTCGAGATATATCAAGATATTTAAAAGTTCCGAAGCCGCACCAACATAATAGAGATACAGAAACACCGTGGCCCCTTTCTTTGAGATAACTCTGCACTATTGCGAGCCGCAAATGCCACTTCCAGCTTAGCTGTGCAGAAGAAGAACAACAAGAAGAAGAAATATCTCGAAATATGTCCGTCAGGCCCCTTCCCTTGAGATATATCTGCAAATATCTCGGAAACGAAACGAGCTATGGCAAAATGTTAAGAGACCTTTTTTGTAGAGAATTATGTTTCCTACAATTTACGTTCTATGATATTTTTTGATCAGAAGCGTAGTTTTCGAGATATATCGAGATATTTAAAAGTTCCGAAGCCGCACCAACATAATAGAGATACAGAAACACCGTGGCCCCTTTCTTTCAGATAACTCTGCACTATTGCGAGCTGGAAATGCCACTTCCAGTTTAGCTGTGCAGAAGGAGAACAACAAGAAGAAGAAATATCTCGAAATATGTCCGTCAGGCCCCTTCCCTTGAGATAAATATGCAAATATCTCGGAAACGAAGCGAGCTATGGCAAAATGTTAAGAGACCTTTTTTGTAGAGAATTAAGTTTCCTACTTTTTATCTTCTATGATATTTTTTGATCAGATGCGTAGTTCTCGAGATATATCAAGATATTTAAAAGTTCCGAAGCCGCACCAACATAATAGAGATACAGAAACACCGTGGCCCCTCTCTTTGAGATAACTCTGCACTATTGCGAGCTGCAAATGCCGCTTCGAGCTTAGCTGTGCAGAAGAAGAACAACAAGAAGAAGAAATATCTCTAAATATGTCCGTCAGACCCCTTCCCTTGAGATGAATCTGCAAATATCTCGGAAACGAAGCGAGCTATGGCAAGATGTTAAGAGACCTTTTTTGTAGAAAATAATGTTTCCTACAATTTACGTTCTATGATATTTTTTGATCAGAAGCGTAGTTTTCGAGATATATCGAGATATTTAAAAGTTCCGAAGCCGCACCAACATAATAGAGATACAGAAACACCGTGGCCCCTTTCTTTGAGATAACTCTGCACTATTGCGACCTGCAAATGCCACTTCCAGCTCAGCTGTGCAGAAGAAGAACAACAAGAGGAAGAAATATCTCGAAATATGTCCGTCAGGCCCCTTCCCTTGAGATAAATCTGCAAATATCTCGGAAACGAAGCGAGCTATGGCAAAATGTTAAGAGACCTTTTTTGTAGAGAATTAAGTTTCCTACTTTTTATGTTCTATGATATTTTTTGATGAGATGCGTAGTTCTCGAGATATATCAAGATATTTAAAAGTTGCGAAACCGCACCAACATAATAGAGATACAGAAACACCGTGGCCCCTTTCTTTGAGATAACTCTGCACTATTGCGAGCTGGAAATGCCACTTCCAGTTTAGCTGTGCAGAAGAAGAACAACAAGAAGAAGAAATATCTCGAAATATGTCCGTTAGGCCCCTTCCCTTGCGATAAATCTGCAAATATCTCGGAAACAAAGCGAGCTATGGCAAAATGTTAAGAGACCTTTTTTGTAGAGAATTAAGTTTCCTACTTTTTATGTTCTATGATATTTTTTGATCAGATGCGTAGTTCTCGAGATATATCAAGATATTTAAAAGTTCCGAAGCCGCACCAACATAATAGAGATACAGAAACACCGTGGCCCCTTTCTTTGAGATAACTCTGCACTATTGCGAGCTGCAAATGCCACTTCCAGCTTAGCTGTGCAGAGGAAGAACAACAAGAAGAAGAAGTATCTCGAAATATGTCCGTCAGGCCCGTTCCTTTGAGCTGAACCTGCAAATATCTCGGAAACGAAGCGAGCTATGGCAAAATGTTAAGATACGTTTTTTGTAGAGAATTATGTTTCCTACAATTTATGTTCTATGATATTTTTTGATCAGAAGCGTAGTTTTCGAGATATATCGAGATATTTAAAAGTTCCGAAGCCGCACCAACATAATAGAGATACAGAAACACCGTGGCCCCTTTCTTTGAGATAACTCTGCACTAGTGCGAGCCGCAAATGCCACTTCCAGCTTAGCTGTGCAGAAGAAGAACAACAAGAAGAAGAAATATCTCGAAATATGTCCGTCAGGCCCCTTCCCTTGAGATATATCTGCAAATATCTCGGAAACGAAACGAGCTATGGCAAAATGTTAAGAGACCTTTATTGTAGAGAATTAAGTTTCCTACTTTTTATGTTCTATGATATTTTTTGATCAGATGCGTAGTTCTCGAGATATATCAAGATATTTAAAAGTTCCGAAGCCGCACCAACATAATAGAGATACAGAAACACCGTGGCCCCTTTCTTTGAGATAACTCTGCACTATTGCGAGCTGCAAATGCCACTTCCAGCTTAGCTGTGCAGAAGAAGAACAACAAGAAGAAGAAATATCTCGAAATATGTCCGTCAGGCCCCTTCCCTTGAGATAAATCAGCAAATATCTCGGAAACCATGCCAGCTATGGGAAAATGTTAAGAGACCTTTTTTGTAGAGAATTAAGTTTCCTACTTTTTACGTTCTATGATATTTTTTGATCAGATGCGTAGTTCTCGAGATATATCAAGATATTTAAAAGTTCCGAAGCCGCACCAACATAATAGAGATACAGAAACACCGTGGCCCCTTTCTTTGAGATAACTCTGCACTATTGCGAGCTGCAAATGCCACTTCCAGCTTAGCTCTGCAGATGAAGAACAACAAGAAGAAGAAATATCTCGAAATATGTCCGTTAGGCCCCTTCCCTTGAGATAAATCTGCAAATATCTCGGAAACGAAGCGAGCTATGGCAAAATGTTAAGAGACCTTTTTTGTAGAGAATTAAGTTTCCTACTTTTCATCTTCTATGATATTTTTTGATCAGATGCGTAGTTCTCGAGATATATCAAGATATTTAAAAGTTCCGAAGCTGCACCAACATAATAGAGGTACAGAAACACCGTGGCCTCTTTCTTTGAGATAACTCTGCACTATTGCGCTCTGCAAATGCCACTTCCAGCTTAGCTGTGCAGAAGAAGAACAACAAGAAGAAGAAATATCTCGAAATATGTCCGTCAGGCCCCTTCCCTTGAGATAAATCTGCAAATATCTCGGAAACGAAGCGAGCTATGGCAAAATGTTAAGAGACCTTTTTTGTAGAGAATTAAGTTTCCTACTTTTTATGTTCTATGATATTTTTTGATCAGATGCGTAATTGTCGAGATATATCAAGATATTTAAAAGTTCCGAAGCCGCACCAACATAATAGAGATACAGAAACACCGTGGCCCCTTTCTTTGAGATAACTCTGCACTATTGCGAGCCGCAAATGCCACTTCCAGCTTAGCTGTGCAGAAGAAGAACAACAAGAAGAAGAAATATCTCGAAATATGTCCGTCAGGCCCCTTCCCTTGAGATATATCTGCAAATATCTCGGAAACGAAACGAGCTATGGCAAAATGTTAAGAGACCTTTTTTGTAGAGAATTATGTTTCCTACAATTTACGTTCTATGATATTTTTTGATCAGAAGCGTAGTTTTCGAGATATATCGAGATATTTAAAAGTTCCGAAGCCGCACCAACATAATAGAGATACAGAAACACCGTGGCCCCTTTCTTTCAGATAACTCTGCACTATTGCGAGCTGGAAATGCCACTTCCAGTTTAGCTGTGCAGAAGGAGAACAACAAGAAGAAGAAATATCTCGAAATATGTCCGTCAGGCCCCTTCCCTTGAGATAAATATGCAAATATCTCGGAAACGAAGCGAGCTATGGCAAAATGTTAAGAGACCTTTTTTGTAGAGAATTAAGTTTCCTACTTTTTATCTTCTATGATATTTTTTGATCAGATGCGTAGTTCTCGAGATATATCAAGATATTTAAAAGTTCCGAAGCCGCACCAACATAATAGAGATACAGAAACACCGTGGCCCCTCTCTTTGAGATAACTCTGCACTATTGCGAGCTGCAAATGCCGCTTCGAGCTTAGCTGTGCAGAAGAAGAACAACAAGAAGAAGAAATATCTCTAAATATGTCCGTCAGACCCCTTCCCTTGAGATGAATCTGCAAATATCTCGGAAACGAAGCGAGCTATGGCAAGATGTTAAGAGACCTTTTTTGTAGAAAATAATGTTTCCTACAATTTACGTTCTATGATATTTTTTGATCAGAAGCGTAGTTTTCGAGATATATCGAGATATTTAAAAGTTCCGAAGCCGCACCAACATAATAGAGATACAGAAACACCGTGGCCCCTTTCTTTGAGATAACTCTGCACTATTGCGACCTGCAAATGCCACTTCCAGCTCAGCTGTGCAGAAGAAGAACAACAAGAGGAAGAAATATCTCGAAATATGTCCGTCAGGCCCCTTCCCTTGAGATAAATCTGCAAATATCTCGGAAACGAAGCGAGCTATGGCAAAATGTTAAGAGACCTTTTTTGTAGAGAATTAAGTTTCCTACTTTTTATGTTCTATGATATTTTTTGATGAGATGCGTAGTTCTCGAGATATATCAAGATATTTAAAAGTTGCGAAACCGCACCAACATAATAGAGATACAGAAACACCGTGGCCCCTTTCTTTGAGATAACTCTGCACTATTGCGAGCTGGAAATGCCACTTCCAGTTTAGCTGTGCAGAAGAAGAACAACAAGAAGAAGAAATATCTCGAAATATGTCCGTTAGGCCCCTTCCCTTGCGATAAATCTGCAAATATCTCGGAAACAAAGCGAGCTATGGCAAAATGTTAAGAGACCTTTTTTGTAGAGAATTAAGTTTCCTACTTTTTATGTTCTATGATATTTTTTGATCAGATGCGTAGTTCTCGAGATATATCAAGATATTTAAAAGTTCCGAAGCCGCACCAACATAATAGAGATACAGAAACACCGTGGCCCCTTTCTTTGAGATAACTCTGCACTATTGCGAGCTGCAAATGCCACTTCCAGCTTAGCTGTGCAGAGGAAGAACAACAAGAAGAAGAAGTATCTCGAAATATGTCCGTCAGGCCCGTTCCTTTGAGCTGAATCTGCAAATATCTCGGAAACGAAGCGAGCTATGGCAAAATGTTAAGATACGTTTTTTGTAGAGAATTATGTTTCCTACAATTTATGTTCTATGATATTTTTTGATCAGAAGCGTAGTTTTCGAGATATATCGAGATATTTAAAAGTTCCGAAGCCGCACCAACATAATAGAGATACAGAAACACCGTGGCCCCTTTCTTTGAGATAACTCTGCACTAGTGCGAGCCGCAAATGCCACTTCCAGCTTAGCTGTGCAGAAGAAGAACAACAAGAAGAAGAAATATCTCGAAATATGTCCGTCAGGCCCCTTCCCTTGAGATATATCTGCAAATATCTCGGAAACGAAACGAGCTATGGCAAAATGTTAAGAGACCTTTATTGTAGAGAATTAAGTTTCCTACTTTTTATGTTCTATGATATTTTTTGATCAGATGCGTAGTTCTCGAGATATATCAAGATATTTAAAAGTTCCGAAGCCGCACCAACATAATAGAGATACAGAAACACCGTGGCCCCTTTCTTTGAGATAACTCTGCACTATTGCGAGCTGCAAATGCCACTTCCAGCTTAGCTGTGCAGAAGAAGGACAACAAGAAGAAGAAATATCTCGAAATATGTCCGTCAGGCCCCTTCCCTTGAGATAAATCTGCAAATATCTCGGAAACGATGCCAGCTATGGGAA
This sequence comes from Osmia lignaria lignaria, assembly GCF_051020975.1. Lineage (NCBI taxonomy): Eukaryota > Metazoa > Arthropoda > Insecta > Hymenoptera > Megachilidae > Osmia > Osmia lignaria. The sequence goes on along the minus strand of NW_027478174.1, from coordinate 752,045 downwards.
AATGTTAAGAGACCGTTTTTGTAGAGAATTATGTTTCCTACAATTTACGTTCTCTGATATGTTTTGATCAGAAGCGTAGTTTTCCAGGTATATCGAGATATTTAAAAGTTCCGAAGCCGCACCAACATAATAGAGATACAGAAACACCGTGACCCCTTTCTTTGAGATAACTCTGCACTATTGCGAGCTGCAAATGCCACTTCCAGCTTAGCTGTGCAGAAGAAGAACAACAAGAAGAAGAAATATCTCGAAATATGTCCGTCAGGCCCCTTCCCTTGAGATAAATCAGCAAATATCTCGGAAACCATGCCAGCTATGGGAAAATGTTAAGAGACCTTTTTTGTAGAGAACTAAGTTTCCTACTTTTTATGTTGTATGATATTTTTTGATCAGATGCGTAGTTCTCGAGATATATCAAGATATTTAAAAGCTCCGAAGCTGCACCAACATAATAGAGGTACAGAAACACCGTGGCCTCTTTCTTTGAGATAACTCTGCACTATTGCGAGCTGCAAATGCCACTTCCAGCTTAGCTGTGCAGAAGAGGGACAACAAGAAGAAGAAATATCTCGGAATATGTCCGTCAGGCCCCTTCCCTTGAGCTAAATCTGCAAATATCTCGGAAACGAAGCGAGCTATGGCAAGATGTTAAGAGACCTTTTTTGTAGGGAATAATGTTTCCTACAATTTACGTTCTATGATATTTTTTGATCAGAAGCGTAGTTTTCGAGATATATCGAGATATTTAAAAGTTCCGAAGTCGCAACAACATAATAGAGATACAGAAACAACGTGGCCCCTTTCTTTGAGATAACTCTGCACTATTGCGACCTGCAAATGCCACTTCCAGCTTAGCTGTGCAGAAGAAGAACAACAAGAAGAAGAAATATCTCGAAATATGTCCGTCAGGCCCCTTCCCTTGAGATAAATCTGCAAATATCTCGGAAACGAAGCGAGCTATGGCAAAATGTTAAGATACCTTTTTTGTAGAGAATTAAGTTTCCTACTTTTTATGTTGTATGATATTTTTTGATCAGATGCGTAGTTCTCGAGATATATCAAGATATTTAAAAGCTCCGAAGCTGCACCAACATAATAGAGGTACAGAAACACCGTGGCCTCTTTCTTTGAGATAACTCTGCACTATTGCGAGCTGCAAATGCCACTTCCAGCTTAGCTGTGCAGAAGAGGGACAACAAGAAGAAGAAATATCTCGGAATATGTCCGTCAGGCCCCTTCCCTTGAGCTAAATCTGCAAATATCTTGGAAACGATGCCAGCTATGGGAAAATGTTAAGAGACCATTTTGGTAGAGAATTAAGTTTCCTACTTTTTATGTTCTATGATATTTTTTGATCAGATGCGTAGTTCTCGAGATATATCAAGATATTTAAAAGTTCCGAAGCCGCACCAACATAATAGAGATACAGAAACACCGTGGCCCCTTTCTTTGAGATAACTCTGCACTATTGCGAGCTGCAAATGCCACTTCCAGCTTAGCTGTGCAGAAGAAGAACAACAAGAAGAAGAAATATCTCGAAATATATCCGTCAGGCCCCTTCCCTTGAGATAAATCTGCAAATATCTCGGAAACCAAGCGAGCTATGGCAAAATGTTAAGAGACCTTTTTTGTAGAGAATTAAGTTTCCTACTTTTTATGTTCTATGATATTTTTTGATCAGAAGCGTAGTTCTCGAGATATATCAAGATATTTAAAAGTTCCGAAGCCGCACCAACATAATAGAGATACAGAAACACCGTGGCCCCTCTCTTTGAGATAACTCTGCACTATTGCGAGCTGCAAATGCCACTTCCAGCTTAGCTGTGCAGAAGAAGAACAACAAGAAGAAGAAGAATTCTCGAAATATGTCCGTCAGGCCCCTTCCCTTGAGATAAATCTGCAAATATCTCGGAAACGAAGCGAGCTATGGCAAAATGTTTAGAGACCTTTCTTGTAGAGAATTAAGTTTCCTACTTTTTATGTAGTATGATATTTTTTGATCAGATGCGTAGTTCTCGAGATATATCAAGATATTTAAAAGTTCCGAAGCCGCACCAACATAATAGAGATACAGAAACACCGTGGCCCCTTTCTTTGGGATAACTCTGCACTATTGCGAGCTGCAAATGCCACTTCCAGCTTAGCTGTGCAGAACAAGAACAACAAGAAGAAGAAATATCTCGAAATATGTCCGTCAGGCCACTTCCCTTGAGATAAATCTGCAAATATCTCGGAAACGAAGCGAGCTATGGCAAAATGTTGAGAGACCTTTTTTGTAGAGAATTAAGTTTCCTACTTTTTATGTTCGATGATATTTTTTGATCAGATGCGTAGTTCTCGAGATATATCAAGATATTTAAAAGTTCCGAAGCTGCACCAACATAATAGAGGTACAGAAACACCGTGGCCTCTTTCTTTGAGATAACTCTGCACTATTGCGAGCCGCAAATGCCGCTTCGAGCTTAGCTGTGCAGAAGAAGAACAACAAGAAGAAGAAATATCTCTAAATATGTCCGTCAGACCCCTTCCCTTGAGATGAATCTGCAAATATCTCGGAAACGAAGCGAGCTATGGCAAGATGTTAAGAGACCTTTTTTGTAGAAAATAATGTTTCCTACAATTTACGTTCTATGATATTTTTTGATCAGAAGCGTAGTTTTCGAGATATATCGAGATATTTAAAAGTTCCGATGCCGCACCAACATAATAGAGATACAGAAACACCGTGGCCCCTTTCTTTAAGATAACTCTGCACTATTGCGACCTGCAAATGCCGCTTCCAGCTCAGCTGTGCAGAAGAAGAACAACAAGAGGAAGAAATATCTCGAAATATGTCCGTCAGGCCCCTTCCCTTGAGATAAATCTGCAAATATCTCGGAAACGAAGCGAGCTATGGCAAAATGTTAAGAGACCTTTTTTGTAGAGAATTAAGTTTGCTACTTTTTATGTTCTATGATATTTTTTGATCAGATGCGTAGTTCTCGAGATATATCAAGATATTTAAAAGTTCCGAAACCGCACCAACATAATAGAGATACAGAAACACCGTGGCCCCTTTCTTTGAGATAACTCTGCACTATTGCGAGCTGGAAATGCCACTTCCAGTTTAGCTGTGCAGAAGAAGAACAACAAGAAGAAGAAATATCTCGAAATATGTCCGTTAGGCCCCTTCCCTTGCGATAAATCTGCAAATATCTCGGAAACAAAGCGAGCTATGGCAAAATGTTAAGAGACCTTTTTTGTAGAGAATTAAGTTTCCTACTTTTTATGTTCTATGATATTTTTTGATCAGATGCGTAGTTCTCGAGATATATCAAGATATTTAAAAGTTCCGAAGCCGCACCAACATAATAGAGATACAGAAACACCGTGGCCCCTTTCTTTGAGATAACTCTGCACTATTGCGAGCTGCAAATGCCACTTCCAGCTTAGCTGTGCAGAGGAAGAACAACAAGAAGAAGAAGTATCTCGAAATATGTCCGTCAGGCCCGTTCCTTTGAGCTGAATCTGCAAATATCTCGGAAACGAAGCGAGCTATGGCAAAATGTTAAGATACGTTTTTTGTAGAGAATTATGTTTCCTACAATTTATGTTCTATGATATTTTTTGATCAGAAGCGTAGTTTTCGAGATATATCGAGATATTTAAAAGTTCCGAAGCCGCACCAACATAATAGAGATACAGAAACACCGTGGCCCCTTTCTTTGAGATAACTCTGCACTAGTGCGAGCCGCAAATGCCACTTCCAGCTTAGCTGTGCAGAAGAAGAACAACAAGAAGAAGAAATATCTCGAAATATGTCCGTTAGGCCCCTTCCCTTCAGATAAATCTGCAAATATCTCGGAAACGAAGCGAGCTATGGCAAAATGTTAAGAGACCTTTTTTGTAGAGAATTATGTTTCCTACAATTTATGTTCTATGATATTTTTTGATCAGAAGCGTAGTTTTCGAGATATATCGAGATATTTAAAAGTTCCGAAGCCGCACCAACATAATAGAGATACAGAAACACCGTGGCCCCTTTCTTTGAGATAACTCTGCACTATTGCGAGCTGGAAATGCCACTTCCAGTTTAGCTGTGCAGAAGAAGAACAACAAGAAGAAGAAATATCTCGAAATATGTCCGTTAGGCCCCTTCCCTTCAGATAAATCTGCAAATATCTCGGAAACGAAGCGAGCTATGGCAAAATGTTTAGAGACCTTTTTTGTAGAGAATTAAGTTTCCTACTTTTCATGTTCTATGATATTTTTTGATCAGATGCGTAGTTCTCGAGATATATCAAGATATTTAAAAGTTCCGAAGCCGCACCAACATAATAGAGATACAGAAACACCGTGGCCCCTTTCTTTGAGATAACTCTGCACTATTGCGAGCTGTAAATGCCACTTCCAGCTTAGCTGTGCAGAAGAAGAACAACAAGAAGAAGAAATATCTCGAAATATGTCCGTCAGGCCCCTTCCCTTGAGATATATCTGCAAATATCTCGGAAACGAAGCGAGCTATGGCAAAATGTTAAGAGACCTTTTTTGTAGAGAATTATGTTTCCTACAATTTATGTTCTATGATATTTTTTGATCAGAAGCGTAGTTTTCGAGATATATCGAGATATTTAAAAGTTCCGAAGCCGCACCAACATAATAGAGATACAGAAACACCGTGGCCCCTTTCTTTGAGATAACTCTGCACTAGTGAGAGCCGCAAATGCCACTTCCAGCTTAGCTGTGCAGAAGAAGAACAACAAGAAGAAGAAATATCTCGAAATATATCCGTCAGGCCCCTTCCCTTGAGATAAATCTGCAAATATCTCGGAAACCAAGCGAGCTATGGCAAAATGTTAAGAGACCTTTTTTGTAGAGAATTAAGTTTCCTACTTTTTATGTTCTATGATATTTTTTGATCAGAAGCGTAGTTTTCGAGATATATCGAGATACTAAAAGTTCCGAAGCCGCACCAACATAATAGAGATACAGAAACACCGTGGCCCCTTTCTTTGAGATAACTCTGCACTAGTGCGAGCAGCAAATGCCACTTCCAGCTTAGCTGTGCAGAAGAAGAACAACAAGAAGAAGAAATATCTCGAAATATGTCCGTCAGGCCCCTTCCCTTGAGATAAATCTGCAAATATCTCGGAAACGAAGCGAGCTATGGCAAAATGTTAAGAGACCTTTTTTGTAGAGAATTATGTTTCCTACAATTTATGTTCTATGATATTTTTTGATCAGATGCGTAGTTCTCGAGATATATCAAGATATTTAAAAGTTCCGAAGCCGCACCAACATAATAGAGATACAGAAACACCGTGGCCCCTTTCTTTGAGATAACTCTGCACTATTGCGAGCTGCAAATGCCACTTCCAGCTTAGCTGTGCAGAGGAAGAACAACAAGAAGAAGAAGTATCTCGAAATATGTCCGTCAGGCCCGTTCCTTTGAGCTGAATCTGCAAATATCTCGGAAACGAAGCGAGCTATGGCAAAATGTTAAGATACGTTTTTTGTAGAGAATTATGTTTCCTACAATTTATGTTCTATGATATTTTTTGATCAGAAGCGTAGTTTTCGAGATATATCGAGATATTTAAAAGTTCCGAAGCCGCACCAACATAATAGAGATACAGAAACACCGTGGCCCCTTTCTTTGAGATAACTCTGCACTAGTGAGAGCCGCAAATGCCACTTCCAGCTTAGCTGTGCAGAAGAAGAACAACAAGAAGAAGAAATATCTCGAAATATGTCCGTCAGGCCCCTTCCCTTCAGATAAATCTGCAAATATCTCGGAAACGAACCGAGCTATGGCAAAATGTTAAGAGACCTTTTTTGTAGAGAATTAAGTTTCCTACTTTTTATGTTCTATGATATTTTTTGATCAGATGCGTAGTTCTCGAGATATATCAAGATATTTAAAAGTTCCGAAACCGCACCAACATAATAGAGATACAGAAACACCGTGGCCCCTTTCTTTGAGATAACTCTGCACTATTGCGAGCTGGAAATGCCACTTCCAGTTTAGCTGTGCAGAAGAAGAACAACAAGAAGAAGAAATATCTCGAAATATGTCCGTTAGGCCCCTTCCCTTGCGATAAATCTGCAAATATCTCGGAAACAAAGCGAGCTATGGCAAAATGTTAAGAGACCTTTTTTGTAGAGAATTAAGTTTCCTACTTTTTATGTTCTATGATATTTTTTGATCAGATGCGTAGTTCTCGAGATATATCAAGATATTTAAAAGTTCCGAAGCCGCACCAACATAATAGAGATACAGAAACACCGTGGCCCCTTTCTTTGAGATAACTCTGCACTATTGCGAGCTGCAAATGCCACTTCCAGCTTAGCTGTGCAGAGGAAGAACAACAAGAAGAAGAAGTATCTCGAAATATGTCCGTCAGGCCCGTTCCTTTGAGCTGAATCTGCAAATATCTCGGAAACGAAGCGAGCTATGGCAAAATGTTAAGATACGTTTTTTGTAGAGAATTATGTTTCCTACAATTTATGTTCTATGATATTTTTTGATCAGAAGCGTAGTTTTCGAGATATATCGAGATATTTAAAAGTTCCGAAGCCGCACCAACATAATAGAGATACAGAAACACCGTGGCCCCTTTCTTTGAGATAACTCTGCACTAGTGCGAGCCGCAAATGCCACTTCCAGCTTAGCTGTGCAGAAGAAGAACAACAAGAAGAAGAAATATCTCGAAATATGTCCGTCAGGCCCCTTCCCTTGAGATATATCTGCAAATATCTCGGAAACGAAGCGAGCTATGGCAAAATGTTAAGAGACCTTTTTTGTAGAGAATTATGTTTCCTACAATTTATGTTCTATGATATTTTTTGATCAGAAGCGTAGTTTTCGAGATATATCGAGATATTTAAAAGTTCCGAAGCCGCACCAACATAATAGAGATACAGAAACACCGTGGCCCCTTTCTTTGAGATAACTCTGCACTAGTGCGAGCCGCAAATGCCACTTCCAGCTTAGCTGTGCAGAAGAAGAACAACAAGAAGAAGAAATATCTCGAAATATGTCCGTCAGGCCCCTTCCCTTGAGATAAATCTGCAAATATCTCGGAAACGAAGCGAGCTATGGCAAAATGTTAAGAGACCTTTTTTGTAGAGAATTAAGTTTCCTACTTTTTATGTTCTATGATATTTTTTGATCAGCAGCGTAGTTTCCGAGATATATCGAGATATTTAAAAGTTCCGAAGCCGCACCAACATAATAGAGATACAGAAACACCGTGGCCCCTTTCTTTGAGATAACTCTGCACTAGTGAGAGCCGCAAATGCCACTTCCAGCTTAGCTGTGCAGAAGAAGAACAACAAGAAGAAGAAATATCTCGAAATATATCCGTCAGGCCCCTTCCCTTGAGATAAATCTGCAAATATCTCGGAAACGAAGCGAGCTATGGCAAAATGTTAAGAGACCTTTTTTGTAGAGAATTAAGTTTCCTACTTTTTATGTTCTATGATATTTTTTGATCAGAAGCGTAGTTTTCGAGATATATCGAGATATTTAAAAGTTCCGAAGCCGCACCAACATAATAGAGATACAGAAACACCGTGGCCCCTTTCTTTGAGATAACTCTGCACTAGTGCGAGCCGCAAATGCCACTTCCAGCTTAGCTGTGCAGAAGAAGAACAACAAGAAGAAGAAATATCTCGAAATATGTCCGTCAGGCCCCTTCCTTTGAGATAAATCTGCAAATATCTCGGAAACGAAGCGAGCTATGGCAAAATGTTAAGAGACCTTTTTTGTAGAGAATTATGTTTCCTACAATTTATGTTCTATGATATTTTTTGATCAGAAGCGTAGTTTTCGAGATATATCGAGATATTTAAAAGTTCCGAAGCCGCACCAACATAATAGAGATACAGAAACACCGTGGCCCCTTTCTTTGAGACAACTCTGCACTATTGCGACCTGCAAATGCCACTTCCAGCTCAGCTGTGCAGAAGAAGAACAACAAGAAGAAGAAATATCTAGAAATATGTCCGTCAGGCCCCTTCCCTTGAGATAAATCTGCAAATATCTCGGAAACGAAGCGAGCTATGGCAAAATGTTAAGAGACCTTTTTTGTAGAGAATTAAGTTTCCTACTTTTTATGTTCTATGATATTTTTTGATCAGAAGCGTAGTTTTCGAGATATATCGAGATATTTAAAAGTTCCGAAGCCGCACCAACATAATAGAGATACAGAAACACCGTGGCCCCTTTCTTTGAGATAACTCTGCGCTAGTGCGAGCTGCAAATGCCACTTCCAGCTTAGCTGTGCAGAAGAAGAACAACAAGAAGAAGAAATATCTCGAAATATGTCCGTCAGGCCCCTTCCCTTGAGATACATCTGCAAATATCTCGGAAACGAAGCGAGCTATGGCAAAATGTTAAGAGACCTTTTTTGTAGAGAATTAAGTTTCCTACTTTTTATGTTCTATGATATTTTTTGATCAGATGCGTAGTTCTCGAGATATATCAAGATATTTAAAAGTTCCGAAGCCGCACCAACATAATAGAGATACAGAAACACCGTGGCCCCTTTCTTTGAGATAACTCTGCGCTAGTGCGAGCTGCAAATGCCACTTCCAGCTTAGCTGTGCAGAAGAAGAACAACAAGAAGAAGAAATATCTCGAAATATGTCCGTTAGGCCCCTTCCCTTCAGATAAATCTGCAAATATCTCGGAAACGAAGCGAGCTATGGCAAAATGTTAAGAGACCTTTTTTGTAGAGAATTAAGTTTCCTACTTTTCATGTTCTATGATATTTTTTGATCAGAAGCGTAGTTTTCAAGATATATCGAGATATTTAAAAGTTCCGAAGCCGCACCAACATAATAGAGATACAGAAACACCGTGGCCCCTTTCTTTGAGATAACTCTGCGCTAGTGCGAGCTGCAAATGCCACTTCCAGCTTAGCTGTGCAGAAGAAGAACAACAAGAAGAAGAAATATCTCGAAATATGTCCGTTAGGCCCCTTCCCTTCAGATAAATCTGCAAATATCTCGGAAACGAAGCGAGCTATGGCAAAATGTTAAGAGACCTTTTTTGTAGAGAATTAAGTTTCCTACTTTTCATGTTCTATGATATTTTTTGATCAGATGCGTAGTTCTCGAGATATATCAAGATATTTAAAAGTTCCGAAGCCGCACCAACATAATAGAGATACAGAAACACCGTGGCCCCTTTCTTTGAGATAACTCTGCACTATTGCGAGCTGCAAATGCCACTTCCAGCTTAGCTGTGCAGAGGAAGAACAACAAGAAGAAGAAGTATCTCGAAATATGTCCGTCAGGCCCGTTCCTTTGAGCTGAATCTGCAAATATCTCGGAAACGAAGCGAGCTATGGCAAAATGTTAAGATACGTTTTTTGTAGAGAATTATGTTTCCTACAATTTATGTTCTATGATATTTTTTGATCAGAAGCGTAGTTTTCGAGATATATCGAGATATTTAAAAGTTCCGAAGCCGCACCAACATAATAGAGATACAGAAACACCGTGGCCCCTTTCTTTGAGATAACTCTGCACTAGTGAGAGCCGCAAATGCCACTTCCAGCTTAGCTGTGCAGAAGAAGAACAACAAGAAGAAGAAATATCTCGAAATATATCCGTCAGGCCCCTTCCCTTGAGATAAATCTGCAAATATCTCCGAAACGAAGCGAGCTATGGCAAAATGTTAAGAGACCTTTTTTGTAGAGAATTAAGTTTCCTACTTTTTATGTTCTATGATATTTTTAGATCAGAAGCGTAGTTTTCGAGATATATCGAGATATTTAAAAGTTCCGAAGCCGCACCAACATAATAGAGATACAGAAACACCGTGGCCCCTTTTTTTGAGATAACTCTGCACTAGTGCGAGCTGCAAATGCCACTTCCAGCTTAGCTGTGCAGAAGAAGAACAACAAGAAGAAGAAATATCTCGAAATATGTCCGTCAGGCCCCTTCCCTTGAGATAAATCTGCAAATATCTCGGAAACGAAGCGAGCTATGGCAAAATGTTAAGAGACCTTTTTTGTAGAGAATTAAGTTTCCTACTTTTTATGTTCTATGATATTTTTTGATCAGATGCGTAGTTCTCGAGATATATCAAGATATTTAAAAGTTCCGAAGCCGCACCAACATAATAGAGATACAGAAACACCGTGGCCCCTTTCTTTGAGATAACTCTGCACTAGTGCGAGCCGCAAATGCCACTTCCAGCTTAGCTGTGCAGAAGAAGAACAACAAGAAGAAGAAATATCTCGAAATATGTCCGTCAGGCCCCTTCCCTTGAGATAAATCTGCAAATATCTCGGAAACGAAGTGAGCTATGGCAAAATGTTAAGAGACCTTTTTTGTAGAGAATTAAGTTTCCTACTTTTTATGTTCTATGATATTTTTTGATCAGATGCGTAGTTCTCGAGATATATCAAGATATTTAAAAGTTCCGAAGCCGCACCAACATAATAGAGATACAGAAACACCGTGGCCCCTTTCTTTGAGATAACTCTGCACTATTGCGAGCTGCAAATGCCACTTCCAGCTTAGCTGTGCAGAGGAAGAACAACAAGAAGAAGAAGTATCTCGAAATATGTCCGTCAGGCCCGTTCCTTTGAGCTGAATCTGCAAATATCTCGGAAACGAAGCGAGCTATGGCAAAATGTTAAGATACGTTTTTTGTAGAGAATTATGTTTCCTACAATTTATGTTCTATGATATTTTTTGATCAGAAGCGTAGTTTTCGAGATATATCGAGATATTTAAAAGTTCCGAAGCCGCACCAACATAATAGAGATACAGAAACACCGTGGCCCCTTTCTTTGAGATAACTCTGCACTATTGCGAGCTGTAAATGCCACTTCCAGCTTAGCTGTGCAGAAGAAGAACAACAAGAAGAAGAAATATCTCGAAATATGTCCGTCAGGCCCCTTCCCTTGAGATATATCTGCAAATATCTCGGAAACGAAGCGAGCTATGGCAAAATGTTAAGAGACCTTTTTTGTAGAGAATTATGCTTGCTACAATTTATGTTCTATGATATTTTTTGATCAGAAGCGTAGTTTTCGAGATATATCGAGATATTTAAAAGTTCCGAAGCCGCACCAACATAATAGAGATACAGAAACACCGTGGCCCCTTTCTTTGAGATAACTCTGCACTAGTGAGAGCCGCAAATGCCACTTCCAGCTCAGCTGTGCAGAAGAAGAACAACAAGAAGAAGAAATATCTCGAAATATATCCGTCAGGCCCCTTCCCTTGAGATAAATCTGCAAATATCTCGGAAACAAAGCGAGCTATGGCAAAATGTTAAGAGACCTTTTTTGTAGAGAATTAAGTTTCCTACTTTTTATGTTCTATGATATTTTTTGATCAGATGCGTAGTTCTCGAGATATATCAAGATATTTAAAAGTTCCGAAGCCGCACCAACATAATAGAGATACAGAAACACCGTGGCCCCTTTCTTTGAGATAACTCTGCACTATTGCGAGCTGCAAATGCCACTTCCAGCTTAGCTGTGCAGAGGAAGAACAACAAGAAGAAGAAGTATCTCGAAATATGTCCGTCAGGCCCGTTCCTTTGAGCTGAATCTGCAAATATCTCGGAAACGAAGCGAGCTATGGCAAAATGTTAAGATACGTTTTTTGTAGAGAATTATGTTTCCGACAATTTATGTTCTATGATATTTTTTGATCAGAAGCGTAGTTTTCGAGATATATCGAGATATTTAGAAGTTCCGAAGCCGCACCAACATAATAGAGATACAGAAACACCGTGGCCCCTTTCTTTGAGATAACTCTGCACTATTGCGACCTGCAAATGCCACTTCCAGCTCAGCTGTGCAGAAGAAGAACAACAAGAAGAAGAAATATCTCGAAATATGTCCGTCAGGCCCCTTCCCTTGAGATATATCTGCAAATATCTCGGAAACGAAGCGAGCTATGGCAAAATGTTAAGAGACCTTTTTTGTAGAGAATTAAGTTTCCTACTTTTCAGGTTCTATGATATTTTTTGATCAGATGCGTAGTTCTCGAGATATATCAAGATATTTAAAAGTTCCGAAGCCGCACCAACATAATAGAGATACAGAAACACCGTGGCCCCTTTCTTTGAGATAACTCTGCACTATTGCGAGCTGTAAATGCCACTTCCAGCTTAGCTGTGCAGAAGAAGAACAACAAGAAGAAGAAATATCTCGAAATATGTCCGTCAGGCCCCTTCCCTTGAGATATATCTGCAAATATCTCGGAAACGAAGCGAGCTATGGCAAAATGTTAAGAGACCTTTTTTGTAGAGAATTGTGTTTCCTACAATTTATGTTCTATGATATTTTTTGATCAGAAGCGTAGTTTTCGAGATATATCGAGATATTTAAAAGTTCCGAAGCCGCACCAACATAATAGAGATACAGAAACACCGTGGCCCCTTTCTTTGAGATAACTCTGCGCTAGTGCGAGCTGCAAATGCCACTTCCAGCTTAGCTGTGCAGAAGAAGAACAACAAGAAGAAGAAATATCTCGAAATATGTCCGTCAGGCCCCTTCCCTTGAGATAAATCTGCAAATATCTCGGAAACAAAGCGAGCTATGGCAAAATGTTAAGAGACCTTTTTTGTAGAGAATTAAGTTTCCTACTTTTTATGTTCTATGATATTTTTTGATCAGATGCGTAGTTCTCGAGATATATCAAGATATTTAAAAGTTCCGAAGCCGCACCAACATAATAGAGATACAGAAACACCGTGGCCCCTTTCTTTGAGATAACTCTGCACTATTGCGACCTGCAAATGCCACTTCCAGCTTAGCTGTGCAGAGGAAGAACAACAACAAGAAGAAGTATCTCGAAATATGTCCGTCAGGCCCGTTCCTTTGAGCTGAATCTGCAAATATCTCGGAAACGAAGCGAGCTATGGCAAAATGTTAAGATACGTTTTTTGTAGAGAATTATGTTTCCTACAATTTATGTTCTATGATATTTTTTGATCAGAAGCGTAGTTCTCGAGATATATCAAGATATTTAAAAGTTCCGAAGCCGCACCAACATAATAGAGATACAGAAACACCGTGGCCCCTTTCTTTGAGATAACTCTGCACTATTGCGAGCTGTAAATGCCACTTCCAGCTTAGCTGTGCAGAAGAAGAACAACAAGAAGAAGAAATATCTCGAAATATGTCCGTCAGGCCCCTTCCCTTGAGATATATCTGCAAATATCTCGGAAACGAAGCGAGCTATGGCAAAATGTTAAGAGACCTTTTTTGTAGAGAATTATGTTTCCTACAATTTATGTTCTATGATATTTTTTGATCAGAAGCGTAGTTTTCGAGATATATCGAGATATTTAAAAGTTCCGAAGCCGCACCAACACAATAGAGATACAGAAACACCGTGGCCCCTTTCTTTGAGATAACTCTGCACTAGTGAGAGCCGCAAATGCCACTTCCAGCTTAGCTGTGCAGAAGAAGAACAACAAGAAGAAGAAATATCTCGAAATATGTCCGTCAGGCCCCTTCCCTTGAGATAAATCTGCAAATATCTCGGAAACGAAGCGAGCTATGGCAAAATGTTAAGAGGCCTTTTTTGTAGAGAATTAAGTTTCCTACTTTTTATGTTCTATGATATTTTTTGATCAGAAGCGTAGTTTTCGAGATATATCGAGATATTTAAAAGTTCCGAAGCCGCACCAACATAATAGAGATACAGAAACACCGTGGCCCCTTTCTTTGAGATAACTCTGCACTAGTGCGAGCTGCAAATGCCACTTCCAGCTTAGCTGTGCAGAAGAAGAACAACAAGAAGAAGAAATATCTCGAAATATGTCCGTCAGGCCCCTTCCCTTGAGATAAATCTGCAAATATCTCGGAAACGAAGCGAGCTATGGCAAAATGTTAAGAGACCTTTTTTGTAGAGAATTAAGTTTCCTACTTTTTATGTTCTATGATATTTTTTGATCAGATGCGTAGTTCTCGAGATATATCAAGATATTTAAAAGTTCCGAAGCCGCACCAACATAATAGAGATACAGAAACACCGTGGCCCCTTTCTTTGAGATAACTCTGCACTATTGCGAGCTGCAAATGCCACTTCCAGCTTAGCTGTGCAGAGGAAGAACAACAAGAAGAAGAAGTATCTCGAAATATGTCCGTCAGGCCCGTTCCTTTGAGCTGAATCTGCAAATATCTCGGAAACGAAGCGAGCTATGGCAAAATGTTAAGATACGTTTTTTGTAGAGAATTATGTTTCCTACAATTTATGTTCTATGATATTTTTTGATCAGAAGCGTAGTTCTCGAGATATATCGAGATATTTAAAAGTTCCGAAGCCGCACCAACATAATAGAGATACAGAAACACCGTGGCCCCTTTCTTTGAGATAACTCTGCACTATTGCGAGCTGCAAATGCCACTTCCAGCTTAGCTGTGCAGAGGAAGAACAACAAGAAGAAGAAGTATCTCGAAATATGTCCGTCAGGCCCGTTCCTTTGAGCTGAATCTGCAAATATCTCGGAAACGAAGCGAGCTATGGCAAAATGTTAAGATACGTTTTTTGTAGAGAATTATGTTTCCTACGATTTATGTTCTATGATATTTTTTGATCAGAAGCGTAGTTTTCGAGATATATCGAGATATTTAAAAGTTCCGAAGCCGCACCAACATAATAGAGATACAGAAACACCGTGGCCCCTTTCTTTGAGATAACTCTGCGCTAGTGCGAGCTGCAAATGCCACTTCCAGCTTAGCTGTGCAGAAGAAGAACAACAAGAAGAAGAAATATCTCGAAATATGTCCGTCAGGCCCGTTCCTTTGAGCTGAATCTGCAAATATCTCGGAAACGAAGCGAGCTATGGCAAAATGTTAAGATACGTTTTTTGTAGAGAATTATGTTTCCTACAATTTATGTTCTATGATATTTTTTGATCAGAAGCGTAGTTCTCGAGATATATCGAGATATTTAAAAGTTCCGAAGCCGCACCAACATAATAGAGATACAGAAACACCGTGGCCCCTTTCTTTGAGATAACTCTGCACTATTGCGAGCTGCAAATGCCACTTCCAGCTTAGCTGTGCAGAGGAAGAACAACAAGAAGAAGAAGTATCTCGAAATATGTCCGTCAGGCCCGTTCCTTTGAGCTGAATCTGCAAATATCTCGGAAACGAAGCGAGCTATGGCAAAATGTTAAGATACGTTTTTTGTAGAGAATTATGTTTCCTACGATTTATGTTCTATGATATTTTTTGATCAGAAGCGTAGTTTTCGAGATATATCGAGATATTTAAAAGTTCCGAAGCCGCACCAACATAATAGAGATACAGAAACACCGTGGCCCCTTTCTTTGAGATAACTCTGCGCTAGTGCGAGCTGCAAATGCCACTTCCAGCTTAGCTGTGCAGAAGAAGAACAACAAGAAGAAGAAATATCTCGAAATATGTCCGTCAGGCCCCTTCCCTTGAGATAAATCTGCAAATATCTCGGAAACGAAGCGAGCTATGGCAAAATGTTAAGAGACCTTTTTTGTAGAGAATTAAGTTTCCTACTTTTTATGTTCTATGATATTTTTTGATCAGATGCGTAGTTCTCGAGATATATCAAGATATTTAAAAGTTCCGAAACCGCACCAACATAATAGAGATACAGAAACACCGTGGCCCCTTTCTTTGAGATAACTCTGCACTATTGCGAGCTGGAAATGCCACTTCCAGTTTAGCTGTGCAGAAGAAGAACAACAAGAAGAAGAAATATCTCGAAATATGTCCGTTAGGCCCCTTCCCTTGCGATAAATCTGCAAATATCTCGGAAACAAAGCGAGCTATGGCAAAATGTTAAGAGACCTTTTTTGTAGAGAATTAAGTTTCCTACTTTTTATGTTCTATGATATTTTTTGATCAGATGCGTAGTTCTCGAGATATATCAAGATATTTAAAAGTTCCGAAGCCGCACCAACATAATAGAGATACAGAAACACCGTGGCCCCTTTCTTTGAGATAACTCTGCACTATTGCGAGCTGCAAATGCCACTTCCAGCTTAGCTGTGCAGAGGAAGAACAACAAGAAGAAGAAGTATCTCGAAATATGTCCGTCAGGCCCGTTCCTTTGAGCTGAATCTGCAAATATCTCGGAAACGAAGCGAGCTATGGCAAAATGTTAAGATACGTTTTTTGTAGAGAATTATGTTTCCTACAATTTATGTTCTATGATATTTTTTAATCAGAAGCGTAGTTTTCGAGATATATCGAGATATTTAAAAGTTCCGAAGCCGCACCAACATAATAGAGATACAGAAACACCGTGGCCCCTTTCTTTGAGGTAACTCTGCACTAGTGCGAGCCGCAAATGCCACTTCCAGCTTAGCTGTGCAGAAGAAGAACAACAAGAAGAAGAAATATCTCGAAATATGTCCGTCAGGCCCCTTCCCTTGAGATATATCTGCAAATATCTCGGAAACGAAGCGAGCTATGGCAAAATGTTAAGAGACCTTTTTTGTAGAGAATTATGCTTCCCACAATTTATGTTCTATGATATTTTTTGATAAGAAGCGTAGTTTTCGAGATATATCGAGATATTTAAAAGTTCCGAAGCCGCACCAACATAATAGAGATACAGAAACACCGTGGCCCCTTTCTTTGAGATAACTCTGCACTAGTGAGAACCGCAAATGCCACTTCCAGCTTAGCTGTGCAGAAGAAGAACAACAAGAAGAAGAAATATCTCGAAATATATCCGTCAGGCCCCTTCCCTTGAGATAAATCTGCAAATATCTCGGAAACGAAGCGAGCTATGGCAAAATGTTAAGAGACCTTTTTTGTAGAGAATTAAGTTTCCTACTTTTTATGTTCTATGATATTTTTTGATCAGAAGCGTAGTTTTCGAGATATATCGAGATATTTAAAAGTTCCGAAGCCGCACCAACATAATAGAGATACAGAAACACCGTGGCCCCTTTCTTTGAGATAACTCTGCACTAGTGCGAGCTGCAAATGCCACTTCCAGCTTAACTGTGCAGAAGAAGAACAACAAGAAGAAGAAATATCTCGAAATATGTCCGTCAGGCCCCTTCCCTTGAGATAAATCTGCAAATATCTCGGAAACGAAGCGAGCTATGGCAAAATGTTAAGAGACCTTTTTTGTAGAGAATTAAGTTTCCTACTTTTTATCTTCTATGATATTTTTTGATCAGATGCGTAGTTCTGGAGATATATCAAGATATTTAAAAGTTCCGAAGCCGCACCAACATAATAGAGATACAGAAACACCGTGGCCCCTTTCTTTGAGATAACTCTGCACTATTGCGAGCTGCAAATGCCACTTCCAGCTTAGCTGTGCAGAGGAAGAACAACAAGAAGAAGAAGTATCTCGAAATATGCCCGTCAGGCCCGTTCCTTTGAGCTGAATCTGCAAATATCTCGGAAACGAAGCGAGCTATGGCAAAATGTTAAGATACGTTTTTTGTAGAGAATTATGTTTCCTACAATTTATGTTCTATCATATT
This sequence comes from Osmia lignaria lignaria, assembly GCF_051020975.1. Taxonomy (NCBI): domain Eukaryota; kingdom Metazoa; phylum Arthropoda; class Insecta; order Hymenoptera; family Megachilidae; genus Osmia; species Osmia lignaria. The sequence continues at coordinate 734,596 of NW_027478174.1, read as the reverse complement.
TTTTGATCAGAAGCGTAGTTTTCGAGATATATCGAGATATTTAAAAGTTCCGAAGCCGCACCAACATAATAGAGATACAGAAACACCGTGGCCCCTTTCTTTGAGATAACTCTGCACTAGTGCGAGCCGCAAATGCCACTTCCAGCTTAGCTGTGCAGAAGAAGAACAACAAGAAGAAGAAATATCTCGAAATATGTCCGTCAGGCCCCTTCCCTTGAGATAAATCTGCAAATATCTCGGAAACGAAGCGAGCTATGGCAAAATGTTAAGAGACCTTTTTTGTAGAGAATTATGTTTCCTACAATTTATGTTCTATGATATTTTTTGATCAGAAGCGTAGTTTTCGAGATATATCGAGATATTTAAAAGTTCCGAAGCCGCACCAACATAATAGAGATACAGAAACACCGTGGCCCCTTTCTTTGAGATAACTCTGCACTATTGCGAGCTGCAAATGCCACTTCCAGCTTAGCTGTGCAGAGGAAGAACAACAAGAAGAAGAAATATCTCGAAATATGTCCGTCAGGCCCCTTCTCTTGAGATAAATCTGCAAATATCTCGGAAACCAAGCGAGCTATGGCAAAATGTTAAGAGACCTTTTTTGTAGAGAATTAAGTTTCCTACTTTTTATGTTCTATGATATTTTTTGATCAGATGCGTAGTTCTCGAGATATATCAAGATATTTAAAAGTTCCGAAGCCGCACCAACATAATAGAGATACAGAAACACCGTGGCCCCTTTCTTTGAGATAACTCTGCACTATTGCGAGCTGCAAATGCCACTTCCAGCTTAGCTGTGCAGAGGAAGAACAACAAGAAGAAGAAATATCTCGAAATATGTCCGTCAGGCCAGTTCCTTTGAGCTGAATCTGCAAATATCTCGGAAACGAAGCGAGCTATGGCAAAATGTTGCGATACGTTTTTTGTAGAGAATTATGTTTCCTACAATTTATGTTCTATGATATTTTTTGATCAGAAGCGTAGTTTTCGAGATATATCGAGATATTTAAAAGTTCCGAAGCCGCACCAACATAATAGAGATACAGAAACACCGTGGCCCCTTTCTTTGAGATAACTCTGCACTAGTGAGAGCCGCAAATGCCACTTCCAGCTTAGCTGTGCAGAAGAAGAACAACAAGAAGAAGAAATATCTCGAAATATATCCGTCAGGCCCCTTCCCTTGAGATAAATCTGCAAATATCTCGGAAACGAAGCGAGCTATGGCAAAATGTTAAGAGACCTTTTTTGTAGAGAATTAAGTTTCCTACTTTTTATGTTCTATGATATTTTTTGATCAGATGCGTAGTTCTCGAGATATATCAAGATATTTAAAAGTTCCGAAGCCGCACCAACATAATAGAGATACAGAAACACCGTGGCCCCTTTCTTTGAGATAACTCTGCACTATTGCGAGCTGCAAATGCCACTTCCAGCTTAGCTGTGCAGAGGAAGAACAACAAGAAGAAGAAGTATCTCGAAATATGTCCGTCAGGCCCGTTCCTTTGAGCTGAATCTGCAAATATCTCGGAAACGAAGCGAGCTATGGCAAAATGTTAAGATACGTTTTTTGTAGAGAATTATGTTTCCTACGATTTATGTTCTATGATATTTTTTGATCAGAAGCGTAGTTTTCGAGATATATCGAGATATTTAAAAGTTCCGAAGCCGCACCAACATAATAGAGATACAGAAACACCGTGGCCCCTTTCTTTGAGATAACTCTGCGCTAGTGCGAGCTGCAAATGCCACTTCCAGCTTAGCTGTGCAGAAGAAGAACAACAAGAAGAAGAAATATCTCGAAATATGTCCGTCAGGCCCCTTCCCTTGAGATAAATCTGCAAATATCTCGGAAACGAAGCGAGCTATGGCAAAATGTTAAGAGACCTTTTTTGTAGAGAATTAAGTTTCCTACTTTTTATGTTCTATGATATTTTTTGATCAGATGCGTAGTTCTCGAGATATATCAAGATATTTAAAAGTTCCGAAACCGCACCAACATAATAGAGATACAGAAACACCGTGGCCCCTTTCTTTGAGATAACTCTGCACTATTGCGAGCTGGAAATGCCACTTCCAGTTTAGCTGTGCAGAAGAAGAACAACAAGAAGAAGAAATATCTCGAAATATGTCCGTTAGGCCCCTTCCCTTGCGATAAATCTGCAAATATCTCGGAAACAAAGCGAGCTATGGCAAAATGTTAAGAGACCTTTTTTGTAGAGAATTAAGTTTCCTACTTTTTATGTTCTATGATATTTTTTGATCAGATGCGTAGTTCTCGAGATATATCAAGATATTTAAAAGTTCCGAAGCCGCACCAACATAATAGAGATACAGAAACACCGTGGCCCCTTTCTTTGAGATAACTCTGCACTATTGCGAGCTGCAAATGCCACTTCCAGCTTAGCTGTGCAGAGGAAGAACAACAAGAAGAAGAAGTATCTCGAAATATGTCCGTCAGGCCCGTTCCTTTGAGCTGAATCTGCAAATATCTCGGAAACGAAGCGAGCTATGGCAAAATGTTAAGATACGTTTTTTGTAGAGAATTATGTTTCCTACAATTTATGTTCTATGATATTTTTTAATCAGAAGCGTAGTTTTCGAGATATATCGAGATATTTAAAAGTTCCGAAGCCGCACCAACATAATAGAGATACAGAAACACCGTGGCCCCTTTCTTTGAGATAACTCTGCACTAGTGCGAGCCGCAAATGCCACTTCCAGCTTAGCTGTGCAGAAGAAGAACAACAAGAAGAAGAAATATCTCGAAATATGTCCGTCAGGCCCCTTCCCTTGAGATATATCTGCAAATATCTCGGAAACGAAGCGAGCTATGGCAAAATGTTAAGAGACCTTTTTTGTAGAGAATTATGCTTCCCACAATTTATGTTCTATGATATTTTTTGATAAGAAGCGTAGTTTTCGAGATATATCGAGATATTTAAAAGTTCCGAAGCCGCACCAACATAATAGAGATACAGAAACACCGTGGCCCCTTTCTTTGAGATAACTCTGCACTAGTGAGAGCCGCAAATGCCACTTCCAGCTTAGCTGTGCAGAAGAAGAACAACAAGAAGAAGAAATATCTCGAAATATATCCGTCAGGCCCCTTCCCTTGAGATAAATCTGCAAATATCTCGGAAACGAAGCGAGCTATGGCAAAATGTTAAGAGACCTTTTTTGTAGAGAATTAAGTTTCCTACTTTTTATGTTCTATGATATTTTTTGATCAGAAGCGTAGTTTTCGAGATATATCGAGATATTTAAAAGTTCCGAAGCCGCACCAACATAATAGAGATACAGAAACACCGTGGCCCCTTTCTTTGAGATAACTCTGCACTATTGCGAGCTGCAAATGCCACTTCCAGCTTAGCTGTGCAGAGGAAGAACAACAAGAAGAAGAAGTATCTCGAAATATGCCCGTCAGGCCCGTTCCTTTGAGCTGAATCTGCAAATATCTCGGAAACGAAGCGAGCTATGGCAAAATGTTAAGATACGTTTTTTGTAGAGAATTATGTTTCCTACAATTTATGTTCTATCATATTTTTTGATCAGAAGCGTAGTTTTCGAGATATATCGAGATATTTAAAAGTTCCGAAGCCGCACCAACATAATAGAGATACAGAAACACCGTGGCCCCTTTCTTTGAGATAACTCTGCACTAGTGCGACCTGCAAATGCCACTTCCAGCTCAGCTGTGCAGAAGAAGAACAACAAGAAGAAGAAATATCTCGAAATTTGTCCGTCAGGCCCCTTCCCTTGAGATAAATCTGCAAATATCTCGGAAACGAAGCGAGCTATGGCAAAATGTTGAGAGACCTTTTTCGTAGAGAATTAAGTTTCCTACTTTTTATGTTCTATGATATTTTTTGATCAGATGCGTAGTTCTCGAGATATATCAAGATATTTAAAAGTTCCGAAGCCGCACCAACATAATAGAGATACAGAAACACCGTGGCCCCTTTCTTTGAGATAACTCTGCACTATTGCGAGCTGCAAATGCCACTTCCAGCTTAGCTGTGCAGAAGAAGAACAACAAGAAGAAGAAATATCTCGAAATATGTCCGTCAGGCCCCTTCCCTTGAGATAAATCTGCAAATATCTCGGAAACGAAGCGAGCTATGGCAAAATGTTTAGAGACCTTTCTTGTAGAGAATTAAGTTTCCTGCTTTTTATGTAGTATGATATTTTTTGATCAGATGCGTAGTTCTCGAGATATATCTAGATATTTAAAAGTTCCGAAGCCGCACCAACATAATAGAGATACAGAAACACCGTGGCCCGTTTCTTTGAGATAACTCTGCACTATTGCGAGCTGCAAATGCCACTTCCAGCTCAGCTGTGCAGAGGAAGAACAACAAGAAGAAGAAATATCTCGAAATATGTCCGTCAGGCCAGTTCCTTTGAGCTGAATCTGCAAATATCTCGGAAACGAAGCGAGCTATGGCAAAATGTTAAGAGACGTTTTTTGTAGAGAATTACGTTTCCTACAATTTATGTTCTATGATATTTTTTGATCAGAAGCGTAGTTTTCGAGATATATCGAGATATTTAAAAGTTCCGAAGCCGCACCAACATAATAGGGATACAGAAACACCGTGGCCCCTTTCTTTGAGATAACTCTGCACTAGTGCGAGCCGCAAATGCCACTTCCAGCTTAGCTGTGCAGAAGAAGAACAACAAGAAGAAGAAATATCTCGAAATATGTCCGTCAGGCCCCTTCCCTTGAGATATATCTGCAAATATCTCGGAAACGAAGCGAGCTATGGCAAAATGTTAAGAGACCTTTTTTGTAGAGAGTTATGTTTCCTACAATTTATGTTCTATGATATTTTTTGATCAGAAGCGTAGTTTTCGAGATATATCGAGATATTTAAAAGTTCCGAAGCCGCACCAACATAATAGAGATACAGAAACACCGTGACCCCTTTCTTTGAGATAACTCTGCACTAGTGCGAGCCGCAAATGCCACTTCCAGCTTAGCTGTGCAGAAGAAGAACAACAAGAAGAAGAAATATCTCGAAATATGTCCGTCAGGCCCCTTCCCTTGAGATAAATCTGCAAATATCTCGGAAACGAAGCGAGCTATGGCAAAATGTTACGAGACCTTTTTTGTAGAGAATTAAGTTTCCTACTTTTTATGTTCTATGATATTTTTTGATCAGATGCGTAGTTCTCGAGATATATCAAGATATTTAAAAGTTCCGAACCCGCACCAACATAATAGAGATACAGAAACACCGTGGCCCCTTTCTTTGAGATAACTCTGCACTATTGCGAGCTGCAAATGCCACTTCCAGCTTAGCTGTGCTGAAGAAGAACAACAAGAAGAAGAAATATCTCGAAATATGTCCGTCAGGCCCCTTCCCTTGAGATAAATCTGCAAATATCTCGGAAACGAAGAGAGCTATGGCAAAATGTTAAGAGACCTTTTTTGTAGAGAATTAAGTTTCCTACAATTTATGTTCTATGATATTTTTTGATCAGAAGCGTAGTTTTCGAGATATATCGAGATATTTAAAAGTTCCGAAGCCGCACCAACATAATAGGGATACAGAAACACCGTGGCCCCTTTCTTTGAGATAACTCTGCACTAGTGCGAGCCGCAAATGCCACTTCCAGCTTAGCTGTGCAGAAGAAGAACAACAAGAAGAAGAAATATCTCGAAATATGTCCGTCAGGCGCCTTCCCTTGAGATAAATCTGCAAATATCTCGGAAACGAGGCGAGCAATGGCAAAATCTTAAGAGACCTTTTTTGTAGAGAATTACGTTTCTTACTTTTTATGTTCTATGATATTTTTCGATCAGAGGCGTAGTTCTCGAGATATATCAAGATATTTAAAAGTTCCGAAGCCGCACCAACATAATAGAGATACAGAAACACCGTGGCCCCTTTCTTTGAGATAACTCTGCACGATTGCGAGCTGGAAATGCCACTTCCAGTTTAGCTGTGCAGAAGAAGAACAACAAGAAGAAGAAATATCTCGAAATATGTCCGTCAGGCCAGTTCCTTTGAGCTGAATCTGCAAATATCTCGGAAACGAAGCGAGCTATGGCAAAATGTTAAGAGACGTTTTTTGTAGAGAATTATGTTTCCTACAATTTATGTTCTATGATATTTTTTGATCAGAAGCGTAGTTTTCGAGATATATCGAGATATTTAAAAGTTCCGAAGCCGCACCAACATAATAGGGATACAGAAACACCGTGGCCCCTTTCTTTGAGATAACTCTGCACTAGTGCGAGCCGCAAATGCCACTTCCAGCTTAGCTGTGCAGAAGAAGAACAACAAGAAGAAGAAATATCTCGAAATATGACCGTCAGGCCCCTTCCCTTGAGATAAATCTGCAAATATCTCGGAAACGAAGCGAGCTATGGCAAAATGTTAAGAGACCTTTTTTGTAGAGAATTAAGTTTCCTACTTTTTATGTTCTATGATATTTTTTGATCAGATGCGTAGTTCTCGAGATATATCAAGATATTTAAAAGTTCCGAACCCGCACCAACATAATAGAGATACAGAAACACCGTGGCCCCTTTCTTTGAGATAACTCTGCACTATTGCGAGCTGCAAATGCCACTTCCAGCTTAGCTGTGCAGAAGAAGAACAACAAGAAGAAGAAATATCTCGAAATATGTCCGTCAGGCCCCTTCCCTTGAGGTAAATCTGCAAATATCTCGGAAACGAAGCGAGCTATGGCAAAATGTTAAGAGACGTTTTTTGTAGTGAATTATGTTTCCTACAATTTATGTTCTATGATATTTTTTGATCAGAAGCGTAGTTTTCGAGATATATCGAGATATTTAAAAGATCCGAAGCCGCACCAACATAATAGAGATACAGAAACACCGTGGCTCCTTTCTTTGAGATAAGTCTGCACTAGTGCGAGCCGCAAATGCCACTTCCAGCTTAGCTGTGCAGAAGAAGAACAACAAGAAGAAGAAATATCTCGAAATATGTCCGTCAGGCCCCTTCCCTTGAGATAAATCTGCAAATATCACGGAAACGAAGCGAGCTATGGCAAAATGTTAAGAGACCTTTTTTGTAGAGAATTAAGTTTCCTACTTTTTATGTTCTATGATATTTTTCGATCAGAGGCGTAGTTCTCGAGATATATCAAGATATTTAAAAGTTCCGAAGCCGCACCAACATAATAGAGATACAGAAACACCGTGGCCCCTTTCTTTGGGATAACTCTGCACTATTGCGAGCTGCAAATGCCACTTCCAGCTTAGCTGTCCAGAAGAACAACAACAAGAAGAAGAAATATCTCGAAATATGTCCGTCAGGCCGCTTCCCTTGACATAAATCTGCAAATATCTCGGAAACGAAGCGAGCTATGGCAAAATGTTAAGAGACCTTTTTTGTAGAGAATTACGTTTCTTACTTTTTATGTTCTATGATATTTTTCGATCAGAGGCGTAGTTCTCGAGATATATCAAGATATTTAAAAGTTCCGAAGCCGCACCAACATAATAGAGATACAGAAACACCGTGGCCCCTTTCTTTGAGATAACTCTGCACGATTGCGAGCTGGAAATGCCACTTCCAGTTTAGCTGTGCAGAAGAAGAACAACAAGAAGAAGAAATATCTCGAAATATGTCCGTCAGGCCAGTTCCTTTGAGCTGAATCTGCAAATATCTCGGAAGCGAAGCGAGCTATGGCAAAATGTTAAGAGACGTTTTTTGTAGAGAATTATGTTTCCTACAATTTATGTTCTATGATATTTTTTGATCAGAAGCGTAGTTTTCGAGATATATCGAGATATTTAAAAGTTCCGAAGCCGCACCAACATAATAGGGATACAGAAACACCGTGGCCCCTTTCTTTGAGATAACTCTGCACTAGTGCGAGCCGCAAATGCCACTTCCAGCTTAGCTGTGCAGAAGAAGAACAACAAGAAGAAGAAATATCTCGAAATATGACCGTCAGGCCCCTTCCCTTGAGATAAATCTGCAAATATCTCGGAAACGAAGCGAGCTATGGCAAAATGTTAAGAGACCTTTTTTGTAGAGAATTAAGTTTCCTACTTTTTATGTTCTATGATATTTTTTGATCAGATGCGTAGTTCTCGAGATATATCAAGATATTTAAAAGTTCCGAACCCGCACCAACATAATAGAGATACAGAAACACCGTGGCCCCTTTCTTTGAGATAACTCTGCACTATTGCGAGCTGCAAATGCCACTTCCAGCTTAGCTGTGCAGAAGAAGAACAACAAGAAGAAGAAATATCTCGAAATATGTCCGTCAGGCCCCTTCCCTTGAGATAAATCTGCAAATATCTCGGAAACGAAGAGAGCTATGGCAAAATGTTAAGAGACCTTTTTTGTAGAGAATTAAGGTTCCTACAATTTATGTTCTATGATATTTTTTGATCAGAAGCGTAGTTTTCGAGATATATCGAGATATTTAAAAGTTCCGAAGCCGCACCAACATAATAGGGATACAGAAACACCGTGGCCCCTTTCTTTGAGATAACTCTGCACTAGTGCGAGCCGCAAATGCCACTTCCAGCTTAGCTGTGCAGAAGAAGAACAACAAGAAGAAGAAATATCTCGAAATATGTCCGTCAGGCCCCTTCCCTTGAGATAAATCTGCAAATATCTCGGAAACGAAGCGAGCTATGGCAAAATGTTAAGAGACCTTTTTTGTAGAGAATTAAGTTTCCTACTTTTTATCTTCTATGATATTTTTTGATCAGATGCGTAGTTCTCGAGATATATCAAGATATTTAAAAGTTCCGAAGCCGCACCAACATAATAGAGATACAGAAACACCGTGGCCCCTCTCTTTGAGATAACTCTGCACTATTGCGAGCTGGAAATGCCACTTCCAGTTTAGCTGTGCAGAAGAAGAACAACAAGAAGAAGAAATATCTCGAAATATGTCCGTTAGGCCCCTTCCCTTGAGATAAATCTGCAAATATCTCGGAAACGAAGCGAGCTATGGCAGAATGTTAAGAGACGTTTTTTGTAGTGATTTATGTTTCCTACAATTTATGTTCTATGATATTTTTTGATCAGAAGCGTAGTTTTCGAGATATATCGAGATATTTAAAAGATCCGAAGCCGCACCAACATAATAGAGATACAGAAACACCGTGGCCCCTTTCTTTGAGATAACTCTGCACTAGTGCGAGCCGCAAATGCCACTTCCAGCTTAGCTGTGCAGAAGAAGAACAACAAGAAGAAGAAATATCTCGAAATATGACCGTCAGGCCCCTTCCCTTGAGATAAATCTGCAAATATCTCGGAAACGAAGCGAGCTATGGCAAAATGTTAAGAGACCTTTTTTGTAGAGAATTAAGTTTCCTACTTTTTATGTTCTATGATATTTTTTGATCAGATGCGTAGTTCTCGAGATATATCAAGATATTTAAAAGTTCCGAACCCGCACCAACATAATAGAGATACAGAAACACCGTGGCCCCTTTCTTTGAGATAACTCTGCACTATTGCGAGCTGCAAATGCCACTTCCAGTTTAGCTGTGCAGAAGAAGAACAACAAGAAGAAGAAATATCTCGAAATATGTCCGTCAGGCCCCTTCCCTTGAGATAAATCTGCAAATATCTCGGAAACGAAGAGAGCTATGGCAAAATGTTAAGAGACCTTTTTTGTAGAGAATTAAGGTTCCTACAATTTATGTTCTATGATATTTTTTGATCAGAAGCGTAGTTTTCGAGATATATCGAGATATTTAAAAGTTCCGAAGCCGCACCAACATAATAGGGATACAGAAACACCGTGGCCCCTTTCTTTGAGATAACTCTGCACTAGTGCGAGCCGCAAATGCCACTTCCAGCTTAGCTGTGCAGAAGAAGAACAACAAGAAGAAGAAATATCTCGAAATATGTCCGTCAGGCCCCTTCCCTTGAGATAAATCTGCAAATATCTCGGAAACGAAGCGAGCTATGGCAAAATGTTAAGAGACCTTTTTTGTAGAGAATTAAGTTTCCTACTTTTTATCTTCTATGATATTTTTTGATCAGATGCGTAGTTCTCGAGATATATCAAGATATTTAAAAGTTCCGAAGCCGCACCAACATAATAGAGATACAGAAACACCGTGGCCCCTCTCTTTGAGATAACTCTGCACTATTGCGAGCTGGAAATGCCACTTCCAGTTTAGCTGTGCAGAAGAAGAACAACAAGAAGAAGAAATATCTCGAAATATGTCCGTTAGGCCCCTTCCCTTGAGATAAATCTGCAAATATCTCGGAAACGAAGCGAGCTATGGCAAAATGGTAAGAGACGTTTTTTGTAGTGATTTATGTTTCCTACAATTTATGTTCTATGATATTTTTTGATCAGAAGCGTAGTTTTCGAGATATATCGAGATATTTAAAAGATCCGAAGCCGCACCAACATAATAGAGATACAGAAACACCGTGGCTCCTTTCTTTGAGATAAGACTGCACTAGTGCGAGCCGCAAATGCCACTTCCAGCTTAGCTGTGCAGAAGAAGAACAACAAGAAGAAGAAATATCTCGAAATATGTCCGTCAGGCCCCTTCCCTTGAGATAAATCTGCAAATATCACGGAAACGAAGCGAGCTATGGCAAAATGTTAAGAGACCTTTTTTGTAGAGAATTAAGTTTCCTACTTTTTATGTTCTATGATATTTTTCGATCAGAGGCGTAGTTCTCGAGATATATCAAGATATTTAAAAGTTCCGAAGCCGCACCAACATAATAGATATACAGAAACACCGTGGCCCCTTTCTTTGGGATAACTCTGCACTATTGCGAGCTGCAAATGCCACTTCCAGCTTAGCTGTGCAGAAGAAGAACAACAAGAAGAAGAAATATCTCGAAATATGTCCGTCAGGCCGCTTCCCTTGAGATAAATCTGCAAATATCTCGGAAACGAAGCGAGCTATGGCAAAATGTTAAGAGACCTTTTTTGTAGAGAATTACGTTTCCTACTTTTTATGTTCTATGATATTTTTCGATCAGAGGCGTAGTTCTCGAGATATATCAAGATATTTAAAAGTTCCGAAGCCGCACCAACATAATAGAGATACAGAAACACCGTGGCCCCTTTCTTTGAGATAACTCTGCACGATTGCGAGCTGGAAATGCCACTTCCAGTTTAGCTGTGCAGAAGAAGAACAACAAGAAGAAGAAATATCTCGAAATATGTCCGTCAGGCCAGTTCCTTTGAGCTGAATCTGCAAATATCTCGGAAACGAAGCGAGCTATGGCAAAATGTTAAGAGACGTTTTTTGTAGAGAATTATGTTTCCTACAATTTATGTTCTATTATATTTTTTGATCAGAAGCGTAGTTTTCGAGATATATCGAGATATTTAAAAGTTCCGAAGCCGCACCAACATAATAGGGATACAGAAACACCGTGGCCCCTTTCTTTGAGATAACTCTGCACTAGTGCGAGCCGCAAATGCCACTTCCAGCTTAGCTGTGCAGAAGAAGAACAACAAGAAGAAGAAATATCTCGAAATATGTCCGTCAGGCGCCTTCCCTTGAGATAAATCTGCAAATATCTCGGAAACGAAGCGAGCTATGGCAAAATGTTAAGAGACCTTTTTTGTAGAAAATTAGGTTTCCTACTTTTTATGTTCTATGATATTTTTTGATCAGATGCGTAGTTCTCGAGATATATCAAGATATTTAAAAGTTCCGAAGCCGCACCAACATAATAGAGATACAGAAACACCGTGGCCCCTTTCTTTGAGATAACTCTGCACTATTGCGAGCTGTAAATGCCACTTCCAGCTTAGCTGTGCAGAAGAAGAACAACAAGAAGAAGAAATATCTCGAAATATGTCCGTCAGGCCCCTTCCCTTGAGATATATCTGCACATATCTCGGAAACGAAGCGAGCTATGGCAAAATGTTGAGAGACCTTTTTTGTAGAGAATTATGTTTCCTACAATTTATGTTCTATGATATTTTTTGAGCAGAAGCGTAGTTTTCGAGATATATCGAGATATTTAAAAGTTCCGAAGCCGCACCAACATAATAGAGATACAGAAACACCGTGGCCCCTTTCTTTGAGATAACTCTGCACTAGTGCGAGCTGCAAATGCCACTTCCAGCTTAGCTGTGCAGAAGAAGAACAACAAGAAGAAGAAATATCTCGAAATATGTCCGTCAGGCCCCTTCCCTTGAAATAAATCTGCAAATATCTCGGAAACGAAGCGAGCTATGGCAAAATGTTAAGAGACCTTTTTTGTAGAGAATTAAGTTTCCTACTTTTTATGTTCTATGATATTTTTCGATCAGAGGCGTAGTTCTCGAGATATATCAAGATATTTAAAAGTTCCGAAGCCGCACCAACATAATAGAGATACAGAAACACCGTGGCCCCTTTCTTTGGGATAACTCTGCACTATTGCGAGCTGCAAATGCCACTTCCAGCTTAGCTGTGCAGAAGAAGAACAACAAGAAGAAGAAATATCTCGAAATATGTCCGTCAGGCCGCTTCCCTTGAGATAAATCTGCAAATATCTCGGAAACGAAGCGAGCTATGGCAAAATGCTAAGAGACCTTTTTTGTAGAGAATTACGTTTCCTACTTTTTATGTTCTATGATATTTTTCGATCAGAGGCGTAGTTCTCGAGATATATCAAGATATTTAAAAGTTCCGAAGCCGCACCAACATAATAGAGATACAGAAACACCGTGGCCCCTTTCTTTGAGATAACTCTGCACGATTGCGAGCTGGAAATGCCACTTCCAGTTTAGCTGTGCAGAAGAAGAACAACAAGAAGAAGAAATATCTCGAAATATGTCCGTCAGGCCAGTTCCTTTGAGCTGAATCTGCAAATATCTCGGAAACGAAGCGAGCTATGGCAAAATGTTAAGAGACGTTTTTTGTAGAGAATTATGTTTCCTACAATTTATATTGTATGATATTTTTTGATCAGAAGCGTAGTTTTCGAGATATATCGAGATATTTAAAAGTTCCGAAGCCGCACCAACATAATAGGGATACAGAAACACCGTGGCCCCTTTCTTTGAGATAACTCTGCACTAGTGCGAGCCGCAAATGCCACTTCCAGCTTAGCTGTGCAGAAGAAGAACAACAAAAAGAAGAAATATCTCGAAATATGTCCGTCAGGCCCCTTCCCTTGAAATAAATCTGCAAATATCTCGGAAACGAAGCGAGCTATGGCAAAATGTTAAGAGACCTTTTTTGTAGAGAATTAAGTTTCCTACTTTTCATGTTCTATGGTATTTTTCGATCAGAGGCGTAGTTCTCGAGATATATCAAGATATTTAAAAGTTCCGAAGCCGCACCAACATAATAGAGATACAGAAACACCGTGGCCCCTTTCTTTGAGATAACTCTGCACTATTGCGAGCTGTAAATGCCACTTCCAGCTTAGCTGTGCAGAAGAAGAACAACAAGAAGAAGAAATATCTCGAAATATGTCCGTCAGGCCCCTTCCCTTGAGATATATCTGCACATATCTCGGAAACGAAGCGAGCTATGGCAAAATGTTGAGAGACCTTTTTTGTAGAGAATTATGTTTCCTACAATTTATGTTCTATGATATTTTTTGAGCAGAAGCGTAGTTTTCGAGATATATCGAGATATTTAAAAGTTCCGAAGCCGCACCAACATAATAGAGATACAGAAACACCGTGGCCCCTTTCTTTGAGATAACTCTGCACTAGTGCGAGCTGCAAATGCCACTTCCAGCTTAGCTGTGCAGAAGAAGAACAACAAGAAGAAGAAATATCTCGAAATATGTCCGTCAGGCCCCTTCCCTTGAAATAAATCTGCAAATATCTCGGAAACGAAGCGAGCTATGGCAAAATGTTAAGAGACCTTTTTTGTAGAGAATTAAGTTTCCTACTTTTTATGTTCTATGATATTTTTCGATCAGAGGCGTAGTTCTCGAGATATATCAAGATATTTAAAAGTTCCGAAGCCGCACCAACATAATAGAGATACAGAAACACCGTGGCCCCTTTCTTTGGGATAACTCTGCACTATTGCGAGCTGCAAATGCCACTTCCAGCTTAGCTGTGCAGAAGAAGAACAACAAGAAGAAGAAATATCTCGAAATATGTCCGTCAGGCCGCTTCCCTTGAGATAAATCTGCAAATATCTCGGAAACGAAGCGAGCTATGGCAAAATGCTAAGAGACCTTTTTTGTAGAGAATTACGTTTCCTACTTTTTATGTTCTATGATATTTTTCGATCAGAGGCGTAGTTCTCGAGATATATCAAGATATTTAAAAGTTCCGAAGCCGCACCAACATAATAGAGATACAGAAACACCGTGGCCCCTTTCTTTGAGATAACTCTGCACGATTGCGAGCTGGAAATGCCACTTCCAGTTTAGCTGTGCAGAAGAAGAACAACAAGAAGAAGAAATATCTCGAAATATGTCCGTCAGGCCAGTTCCTTTGAGCTGAATCTGCAAATATCTCGGAAACGAAGCGAGCTATGGCAAAATGTTAAGAGACGTTTTTTGTAGAGAATTATGTTTCCTACAATTTATATTGTATGATATTTTTTGATCAGAAGCGTAGTTTTCGAGATATATCGAGATATTTAAAAGTTCCGAAGCCGCACCAACATAATAGGGATACAGAAACACCGTGGCCCCTTTCTTTGAGATAACTCTGCACTAGTGCGAGCCGCAAATGCCACTTCCAGCTTAGCTGTGCAGAAGAAGAACAACAAAAAGAAGAAATATCTCGAAATATGTCCGTCAGGCCCCTTCCCTTGAAATAAATCTGCAAATATCTCGGAAACGAAGCGAGCTATGGCAAAATGTTAAGAGACCTTTTTTGTAGAGAATTAAGTTTCCTACTTTTCATGTTCTATGGTATTTTTCGATCAGAGGCGTAGTTCTCGAGATATATCAAGATATTTAAAAGTTCCGAAGCCGCACCAACATAATAGAGATACAGAAACACCGTGGCCCCTTTCTTTGAGATAACTCTGCACTATTGCGAGCTGTAAATGCCACCTCCAGCTTAGCTGTGCAGAAGAAGAACAACAAGAAGAAGAAATATCTCGAAATATGTCCGTCAGGCCCCTGCCCTTGAGATATATCTGCAAATATCTCGGAAACGAAGCGAGCTATGGCAAAATGTTAAGAGACCTTTTTTGTAGAGAATTATGTTTCCTACAATTTATGTTCGATGATATTTTTTGATCAGATGCGTAGTTCTCGAGATATATCAAGATATTTAAAAGTTCCGAAACCGCACCAACATAACAGAGATACAGAAACACCGTGGCTCCTTTCTTTGAGATAACTCTGCACTAGTGCGAGCCGCAAATGCCGCTTCCAGCTTAGCTGTGCAGAAGAAGAACAACAAGAAGAAGAAGTATCTCGAAATATGTCCGTCAGGCCCCTTCCCTTGAGATAAATCTGCAAATATCTCGGAAACGAAGAGAGCTATGGCAAAATGTTAAGAGATCTTTTTTGTAGAGAATTAAGTTTCCTACTTTTTATGTTCTATGATATTTTTTGATCAGATGCGTAGTTCTCGAGATATATCAAGATATTTGAAAGTTCCGAAACCGCACCAACATAACAGAGATACAGAAACACCGTGGCTCCTTTCTTTGAGATAACTCTGCACTAGTGCGAGCCGCAAATGCCGCTTCCAGCTTAGCTGTGCAGAAGAAGAACAACAAGAAGAAGAAGTATCTCGAAATATGTCCGTCAGGCCCCTTCCCTTGAGATAAATCTGCAAATATCTCGGAAACGAAGAGAGCTATGGCAAAATGTTAAGAGATCTTTTTTGTAGAGAATTAAGTTTCCTACTTTTTATGTTCTATGATATTTTTTGATCAGATGCGTAGTTCTCGAGATATATCAAGATATTTAAAAGTTCCGAAGCCGCACCAACATAATAGAGATACAGAAACACCGTGGCCCCTTTCTTTGAGATAACTCTGCACTAGCGCGAGCCGCAAATGCCACTTACAGCTTAGCTGTGCAGAAGAAGAACAACGAGAAGAAGAAATATCTCGAAATATGTCGGTCAGGCCCCTTCCCTTGAGATAAATCTGCAAATATCTCGGAAACGAAGCGAGCTATGGCAAAATGTTAAGAGATCTTTTTTGTAGAGAATTAAGTTTCCTACTTTTTATGTTCTATGATATTTTTTGATCAGATGCGTAGTTCTCGAGATATATCAAGATATTTAAAAGTTCCGAAGCCGCACCAACATAATAGAGATACAGAAACACCGTGGCCCCTTTCTTTGCGATAACTCTGCACTATTGCGAGCTGCAAATGCCACTTCCAGCTTAGCTGTGCAGAAGAAGAACAACAAGAAGAAGAAATATCTCGAAATATGTCCGTCAGGCCCCTTCCCTTGAGATAAATCTGTAAATATCTCGGAAACGAAGCGAGCTATGGCAAAATGTTAAGAGACCTTTTTTGTAGAGAATTAAGTTTCCTACTTTTTATGTTCTATGATATTTTTCGATCAGAGGCGTAGTTCTCGAGATATATCAAGATATTTAAAAGTTCCGAAGCCGCACCAACATAATAGAGATACAGAAACACCGTGGCCCCTTTCTTTGAGATAACTCTGCACGATTGCGAGCTGGAAATGCCACTTCCAGTTTAGCTGTGCAGAAGAAGAACAACAAGAAGAAGAAATATCTCGAAATATGTCCGTCAGGCCAGTTCCTTTGAGCTGAATCTGCAAATATCTCGGAAACGAAGCGAGCTATGGCAAAATGTTAAGAGACGTTTTTTGTAGAGAATTATGTTTCCTACAATTTATGTTCTATGATATTTTTTGATCAGAAGCGTAGTTTTCGAGATATATCGAGATATTTAAAAGTTCCGAAGCCGCACCAACATAATAGGGATACAGAAACACCGTGGCCCCTTTCTTTGAGATAACTCTGCACTAGTGCGAGCCGCAAATGCCACTTCCAGCTTAGCTGTGCAGAAGAAGAACAACAAAAAGAAGAAATATCTCGAAATATGTCCGTCAGGCCCCTTCCCTTGAAATAAATCTGCAAATATCTCGGAAACGAAGCGAGCTATGGCAAAATGTTAAGAGACCTTTTTTGTAGAGAATTAAGTTTCCTACTTTTCATGCTCTATGGTATTTTTCGATCAGAGGTGTAGTTCTCGAGATATATCAAGATATTTAAAAGTTCCGAAGCCGCACCAACATAATAGAGATACAGAAACACCGTGGCCCCTTTCTTTGAGATAACTCTGCACTATTGCGAGCTGTAAATGCCACCTCCAGCTTAGCTGTGCAGAAGAAGAACAACAAGAAGAAGAAATATCTCGAAATATGTCCGTCAGGCCCCTGCCCTTGAGATATATCTGCAAATATCTCGGAAACGAAGCGAGCTATGGCAAAATGTTAAGAGACCTTTTTTGTAGAGAATTATGTTTCCTACAATTTATGTTCTATGATATTTTTTGATCAGATGCGTAGTTCTCGAGATATATCAAGATATTTAAAAGTTCCGAAACCGCACCAACATAACAGAGATACAGAAACACCGTGGCTCCTTTCTTTGAGATAACTCTGCACTAGTGCGAGCCGCAAATGCCGCTTCCAGCTTAGCTGTGCAGAAGAAGAACAACAAGAAGAAGAAGTATCTCGAAATATGTCCGTCAGGCCCCTTCCCTTGAGATAAATATGCAAATATCTCGGAAACGAAGAGAGCTATGGCAAAATGTTAAGAGATCTTTTTTGTAGAGAATTAAGTTTCCTACTTTTTATGTTCTATGATATTTTTTGATCAGATGCGTAGTTCTCGAGATATATCAAGATATTTAAAAGTTCCGAAGCCGCACCAACATAATAGAGATACAGAAACACCGTGGCCCCTTTCTTTGAGATAACTCTGCACTAGCGCGAGCCGCAAATGCCACTTACAGCTTAGCTGTGCAGAAGAAGAACAACGAGAAGAAGAAATATCTCGAAATATGTCGGTCAGGCCCCTTCCCTTGAGATAAATCTGCAAATATCTCGGAAACGAAGCGAGCTATGGCAAAATGTTAAGAGATCTTTTTTGTAGAGAATTAAGTTTCCTACTTTTTATGTTCTATGATATTTTTTGATCAGATGCGTAGTTCTCGAGATATATCAAGATATTTAAAAGTTCCGAAGCCGCACCAACATAATAGAGATACAGAAACACCGTGGCCCCTTTCTTTGCGATAACTCTGCACTATTGCGAGCTGCAAATGCCACTTCCAGCTTAGCTGTGCAGAAGAAGAACAACAAGAAGAAGAAATATCTCGAAATATGTCCGTCAGGCCCCTTCCCTTGAGATAAATCTGTAAATATCTCGGAAACGAAGCGAGCTATGGCAAAATGTTAAGAGACCTTTTTTGTAGAGAATTAAGTTTCCTACTTTTTATGTTCTATGATATTTTTCGATCAGAGGCGTAGTTCTCGAGATATATCAAGATATTTAAAAGTTCCGAAGCCGCACCAACATAATAGAGATACAGAAACACCGTGGCCCCTTTCTTTGAGATTACTCTGCACTATTGCGAGCTGCAAATGCCACTTCAGCTTAGCTGTGCAGAAGAAGAACAACAAGAATAAGAAATATTTCGAAATATGTCCGTCAGGCCCCTTCCCTTGAGATAAATCTGCAAATATCTCGGAAACGAAGCGAGCGACGGAAAATGTTAAGCGACCTTTTTTGTAGAAAATTAGGTTTCCTACTTTTTATGTTCTATGATATTTTTTGATCAGATGCGTAGTTCTCGAGATATATCAAGATATTTAAAAGTTCCGAAGCCGCACCAACATAATAGAGATACAGAAACACCGTGGCCCCTTTCTTTGAGATAACTCTGCACTATTGCGAGCTGCAAATGCCACTTCCAGCTTAGCTGTGCAGAAGAGGAACAACAAGAAGAAGAAATATCTGGAAATATGTCCGTCAGGCCCCTTCCCTTGAGATAAATCTGCAACTATCTCGGAAACCAAGCGAGCTATGGCAAAATGTTAAGAGATCTTATTTGTAGAGAATTAAGTTTCCTACTTTTTATGTTCTACGATATTTTTTGATCAGATGCGTAGTTCTCGAGATATATCAAGATATTTAAAAGTTCCGAAGCCGCACCAACATAATAGAGATACAGAAACACCGTGGCCCCTTTCTTTGAGATAACTCTGCACGATTGCGAGCTGGAAATGCCACTTCCAGTTTAGCTGTGCAGAAGAAGAACAACAAGAAGAAGAAATATCTCGAAATATGTCCGTCAGGCCAGTTCCTTTGAGCTGAATCTGCAAATATCTCGGAAACGAAGCGAGCTATGGCAAAATGTTAAGAGACGTTTTATGTAGAGAATTATGTTTCCTACAATTTATGTTCTATGATATTTTTTGATCAGAAGCGTAGTTTTCGAGATATATCGAGATATTTAAAAGTTCCGAAGCCGCACCAACATAATAGGGATACAGAAACACCGTGGCCCCTTTCTTTGAGATAACTCTGCACTAGTGCGAGCCGCAAATGCCACTTCCAGCTTAGCTGTGCAGAAGAAGAACAACAAGAAGAAGAAATATCTCGAAATATGTCCGTCAGGCCCCTTCCCTTGAAATAAATCTGCAAATATCTCGGAAACGAAGCGAGCTATGGCAAAATGTTAAGAGACCTTTTTTGTAGAGAATTAAGTTTCCTACTTTTCATGTTCTATGGTATTTTTCGATCAGAGGCGTAGTTCTCGAGATATATCAAGATATTTAAAAGTTCCGAAGCCGCACCAACATAACAGAGATACAGAAACACCGTGGCTCCTTTCTTTGAGATAACTCTGCACTATTGCGAGCTGTAAATGCCACCTCCAGCTTAGCTGTGCAGAAGAAGAACAACAAGAAGAAGAAATATCTCGAAATATGTCCGTCAGGCCCCTGCCCTTGAGATATATCTGCAAATATCTCGGAAACGAAGCGAGCTATGGCAAAATCTTAAGAGACCTTTTTTGTAGAGAATTATGTTTCCTACAATTTATGTTCTATGATATTTTTTGATCAGATGCGTAGTTCTCGAGATATATCAAGATATTTAAAAGTTCCGAAACCGCACCAACATAACAGAGATACAGAAACACCGTGGCTCCTTTCTTTGAGATAACTCTGCACTAGTGCGAGCCGCAAATGCCGCTTCCAGCTTAGCTGTGCAGAAGAAGAACAACAAGAAGAAGAAGTATCTCGAAATATGTCCGTCAGGCCCCTTCCCTTGAGATAAATCTGTAAATATCTCGGAAACGAAGCGAGCTATGGCAAAATGTTAAGAGACCTTTTTTGTAGAGAATTAAGTTTCCTACTTTTTATGTTCTATGATATTTTTCGATCAGAGGCGTAGTTCTCGAGATATATCAAGATATTTAAAAGTTCCGAAGCCGCACCAACATAATAGAGATACAGAAACACCGTGGCCCCTTGCTTTGAGATAACTCTGCACTAGCGCGAGCCGCAAATGCCACTTACAGCTTAGCTGTGCAGAAGAAGAACAACGAGAAGAAGAAATATCTCGAAATATGTCGGTCAGGCCCCTTCCCTTGAGATAAATCTGCAAATATCTCGGAAACGAAGCGAGCTATGGCAAAATGTTAAGAGATCTTTTTTGTAGAGAATTAAGTTTCCTACTTTTTATGTTCTACGATATTTTTTGATCAGATGCGTAGTTCTCGAGATATATCAAGATATTTAAAAGTTCCGAAGCCGCACGAACATAATAGAGATACAGAAACACCGTGGCCCCTTTCTTTGCGATAACTCTGCACTATTGCGAGCTGCAAATGCCACTTCCAGCTTAGCTGTGCAGAAGAAGAACAACAAGAAGAAGAAATATCTCGAAATATGTCCGTCAGGCCCCTTCCCTTGAGATAAATCTGCAAATATCTCGGAAACGAAGCGAGCTATGGCAAAATGTTAAGAGACCTTTTTTGTAGAGAATTATGTTTCCTACAATTTACGTTCTGTGATATTTTTTGATCAGAAGCGTAGTTTTCGAGATATATCAAGATATTTAAAAGTTCCGAAGCCGCACCAACATAATAGAGATACAGAAACACCGTGGCCCCTTTCTTCGAGATAACTCTGCACTATTGCGCGCTGCAAATGCCACTTCCAGCTTAGCTGTGCAGAAGAAGAACAACAAGAAGAAGAAATATCTCGAAATATGTCCGTCAGGCCCCTTCCCTCGAGATAAATTTGCAAATATCTCGGAAACGAAGCGAGCTATGGCAAAATGTTAAGAGACCTTTTTTGTAGAGAATTAAGTTTCCTACTTTTTATGTTGTATGATATTTTTTGATCGGATGCGTAGTTCTCGAGATATATCAAGATATTTAAAAGTTCCGAAGCCGCACCAACATAATAGAGATACAGAAACACCGTGGCCCCTTTCTTTGAGATAACTCTGCACTATTGCGAGCTGCAAATGCCACTTCCAGCTTAGCTGTGCAGAAGAAGAACAACAAGAAGAAGAAATATCTCGAAATATGTCCATCAGGCCCGTTCCTTTGAGCTGAATCTGCAAATATCTCGGAAACAAAGCGAGCTATGGCAAAATGTTAAGAGACGTTTTTTGTAGAGAATTATGTTTCCTACAATTTATGTTCTATGATATTTTTTGATCAGAAGCGTAGTTTTCGAGATATATCGAGATATTTAAAAGTTCCGAAGCCGCACCAACATAATAGGGATACAGAAACACCGTGGCCCCTTTCTTTGAGATAACTCTGCACTAGTGCGAGCCGCAAATGCCACTTCCAGCTTAGCTGTGCAGAAGAAGAACAACAAGAAGAAGAAATATCTCGAAATATGTCCGTCAGGCCCCTTCCCTTGAAATAAATCTGCAAATATCTCGGAAACGAAGCGAGCTATGGCAAAATGTTAAGAGACCTTTTTTGTAGAGAATTAAGTTTCCTACTTTTCATGTTCTATGGTATTTTTCGATCAGAGGCGTAGTTCTCGAGATATATCAAGATATTTAAAAGTTCCGAAGCCGCACCAACATAACAGAGATACAGAAACACCGTGGCTCCTTTCTTTGAGATAACTCTGCACTATTGCGAGCTGTAAATGCCACCTCCAGCTTAGCTGTGCAGAAGAAGAACAACAAGAAGAAGAAATATCTCGAAATATGTCCGTCAGGCCCCTGCCCTTGAGATATATCTGCAAATATCTCGGAAACGAAGCGAGCTATGGCAAAATCTTAAGAGACCTTTTTTGTAGAGAATTATGTTTCCTACAATTTATGTTCTATGATATTTTTTGATCAGATGCGTAGTTCTCGAGATATATCAAGATATTTAAAAGTTCCGAAACCGCACCAACATAACAGAGATACAGAAACACCGTGGCTCCTTTCTTTGAGATAACTCTGCACTAGTGCGAGCCGCAAATGCCGCTTCCAGCTTAGCTGTGCAGAAGAAGAACAACAAGAAGAAGAAGTATCTCGAAATATGTCCGTCAGGCCCCTTCCCTTGAGATAAATCTGCAAATATCTCGGAAACGAAGAGAGCTATGGCAAAATGTTAAGAGACCTTTTTTATAGAGAATTAAGTTTGCTACTTTTTATGTTCTATGATATTTTTTGATCAGATGCGTAGTTCTCGAGATATATCAAGATATTTAAAAGTTCCGAAGCCGCACCAACATAATAGAGATACAGAAACAACGTGGCTCCTTTCTTTGAGATAACTCTGCACTATTGCGAGCTGGAAATGCCACTTCCAGTTTAGCTGTGCAGAAGAAGAACAACAAGAAGAAGAAATATCTCGAAATATGTCCGTCAGGCCCCTTCCCTTGAGATAAATCTGCAAATATCTCGGAAACGAAGCGAGCTATGGCAAAATGTTAAGAGATCTTTTTTGTAGAGAATTAAGTTTCCGACTTTTTATGTTCTATGATATTTTTTGATCAGATGCGTAGTTCTCGAGATATATCAAGATATTTAAAAGTTCCGAAGCCGCACCAACATAATAGAGATACAGAAACACCGTGGCCCCTTTCTTTGCGATAACTCTGCACTATTGCGAGCTGCAAATGCCACTTCCAGCTTAGCTGTGCAGAAGAAGAACAACAAGAAGAAGAAATATCTCGAAATATGTCCGTCAGGCCCCTTCCCTTGAGATAAATCTGTAAATATCTCGGAAACGAAGCGAGCTATGGCAAAATGTTAAGAGACCTTTTTTGTAGAGAATTAAGTTTCCTACTTTTTATGTTCTATGATATTTTTCGATCAGAGGCGTAGTTCTCGAGATATATCAAGATATTTAAAAGTTCCGAAGCCGCACCAACATAATAGAGATACAGAAACATCGTGGCCCCTTTCTTTGAGATAACTCTGCACTATTGCGAGCTGCCAATGCCACTTCCAGCTTAGCTGCGCAGAAGAAGAACAACAAGAGGAAGAAATATCTCAAAATATGTCCATCAGGCCCGTTCCTTTGAGCTGAATCTGCAAATATCTCGGAAACAAAGCGAGCTATGGCAAAATGTTAAGAGACGTTTTTTGTAGAGAATTATGTTTCCTACAATTTAGGTTCTATGATATTTTTTGATCAGATGCGTAGTTCTCGAGATATATCAAGATATTTAAAAGTTCCGAAGCCGCACCAGCATAATAGAGATACAGAAACACCGTGGCCCCTTTCTTTGAGATAACTCCGCACTATTGCGAGCTGCAAATGCCACTTCCAGCTTAGCTGTGCAGAAGAAGAACAACAAGAAGAAGAAATATCTCGAAATATGTCCGTCAGGCCCCTTCCCTTGAGATAAATCTGCAAATATCTCGGAAACGAAGCGAGCTATGGCAAAATGTTAAGAGACCTTTTTTGTAGAGAATTAAGTTTCCAACTTTTTATGTTCTATGATATTTTTTGATCAGATGCGTAGTTCTCGAGATATATCAAGATATTTAAAAGTTTCGAAGCCGCACCAACATAATAGAGATACAGAAACACCGTGGCCCCTTTCTTTGAGATAACTCTGCACTATTGCGAGCTGCAAATGCCACTTCCAGCTTAGCTGTGCAGAAGAAGAACAACAAGAAGAAGAAATATCTCGAAATATGTCCGTCAGGCCCCTTCCCTTGAGATATATCTGCAAATATCTCGGAAACGAAGCGAGCTATGGCAAAATGTTAAGAGACCTTTTTTGTAGAGAATTATGTTTCCTACAGTTTATGTTCTATGATATTTTTTGCTCAGAAGCGTAGTTTTCGAGATATATCGAGATATTTAAAAGTTCCGAAGCCGCACCAACATAATAGAGATACAGAAACACCGTGGCCCCTTTCTTTGAGATAACTCTGCACTAGTGCGAGCCGCAAATGCCACTTCCAGCTTAGCTGTGCAGAAGAAGAACAACAAGAAGAAGAAATATCTCGAAATATGTCCATCAGGCCCGTTCCTTTGAGCTGAATCTGCAAATATCTCGGAAACGAAGCGAGCTATGGCAAAATGTTGAGAGACCTTTTTTGTAGAGAATTAAGTTTCCTACTTTTTATATTCTATGATATTTTTTGATGAGATGCGTAGTTCTCGAGATATATCAAGATATTTAAAAGTTCCGAAGCCGCACCAACATAATAGAGATACAGAAACACCGTGGCCCCTTTCTTTGAGATAACTCTGCACTGTTGCGAGCTGGAAATGCCACTTCCAGCTTAGCTGTGCAGAAGAAGAACAACAAGAAGAAGAAATATCTCGAAATATGTCCGTCAGGCCCCTTCCCTTGAGATAAATCTGTAAATATCTCGGAAACGAAGCGAGCTATGGCAAAATGTTAAGAGACCTTTTTTGTAGAGAATTAAGTTTCCTACTTTTTATGTTCTATGATATTTTTCGATCAGAGGCGTAGTTCTCGAGATATATCAAGATATTTAAAAGTTCCGAAGCCGCACCAACATAATAGAGATACAGAAACATCGTGGCCCCTTTCTTTGAGATAACTCTGCACTAGCGCGAGCCGCAAATGCCACTTACAGCTTAGCTGTGCAGAAGAAGAACAACGAGAAGAAGAAATATCTCGAAATATGTCGGTCAGGCCCCTTCCCTTGAGATAAATCTGCAAATATCTCGGAAACGAAGCGAGCTATGGCAAAATGTTAAGAGATCTTTTTTGTAGAGAATTAAGTTTCCTACTTTTTATGTTGTATGATATTTTTTGATCGGATGCGTAGTTCTCGAGATATATCAAGATATTTAAAAGTTCCGAAGCCGCACCAACATAATAGAGATACAGAAACACCGTGGCCCCTTTCTTTGAGATAACTCTGTACTATTGCGAGCTGCAAATGCCACTTCCAGCTTAGCTGTGCAGAAGAAGAACAACAAGAAGAAGAAATATCTCGAAATATGTCCGTCAGGCCCCTTCCCTTGAGATATATCTGCAAATATCTCGGAAACGAAGCGAGCTATGGCAAAATGTTAAGAGACCTTTTTTGTAGAGAATTAAGTGTCCTACTTTTTATGTTCTATGATATTTTTTGATCAGATGCGTAGTTCTCGAGATATATCAAGATATTTAAAAGTTCCGAAGCCGCACCAACATGATAGAGATACAGAAACACCGTGGCCCCTTTCTTTGAGATAACTCTGCACTATTGCGAGCTGCCAATGCCACTTCCAGCTTAGCTGCGCAGAAGAAGAACAACAAGAGGAAGAAATATCTCAAAATATGTCCATCAGGCCCGTTCCTTTGAGCTGAATCTGCAAATATCTCGGAAACAAAGCGAGCTATGGCAAAATGTTAAGAGACGTTTTTTGTAGAGAATTATGTTTCCTACAATTTAGGTTCTATGATATTTTTTGATCAGATGCGTAGTTCTCGAGATATATCAAGATATTTAAAAGTTCCGAAGCCGCACCAGCATAATAGAGATACAGAAACACCGTGGCCCCTTTCTTTGAGATAACTCCGCACTATTGCGAGCTGCAAATGCCACTTCCAGCTTAGCTGTGCAGAAGAAGAACAACAAGAAGAAGAAATATCTCGAAATATGTCCGTCAGGCCCCTTCCCTTGAGATAAATCTGCAAATATCTCGGAAACGAAGCGAGCTATGGCAAAATGTTAAGAGACCTTTTTTGTAGAGAATTAAGTTTCCAACTTTTTATGTTCTATGATATTTTTTGATCAGATGCGTAGTTCTCGAGATATATCAAGATATTTAAAAGTTTCGAAGCCGCACCAACATAATAGAGATACAGAAACACCGTGGCCCCTTTCTTTGAGATAACTCTGCACTATTGCGAGCTGCAAATGCCACTTCCAGCTTAGCTGTGCAGAAGAAGAACAACAAGAAGAAGAAATATCTCGAAATATGTCCGTCAGGCCCCTTCCCTTGAGATATATCTGCAAATATCTCGGAAACGAAGCGAGCTATGGCAAAATGTTAAGAGACCTTTTTTGTAGAGAATTATGTTTCCTACAGTTTATGTTCTATGATATTTTTTGCTCAGAAGCGTAGTTTTCGAGATATATCGAGATATTTAAAAGTTCCGAAGCCGCACCAACATAATAGAGATACAGAAACACCGTGGCCCCTTTCTTTGAGATAACTCTGCACTAGTGCGAGCCGCAAATGCCACTTCCAGCTTAGCTGTGCAGAAGAAGAACAACAAGAAGAAGAAATATCTCGAAATATGTCCATCAGGCCCGTTCCTTTGAGCTGAATCTGCAAATATCTCGGAAACGAAGCGAGCTATGGCAAAATGTTAAGAGACCTTTTTTGTAGAGAATTAAGTTTCCTACTTTTTATGTTCTATGATATTTTTTGATCAGATGCGTAGTTCTCGAGATATATCAAGATATTTAAAAGTTCCGAAGCCGCACCAACATAATAGAGATACAGAAACACCGTGGCCCCTTTCTTTGAGATAA
Organism: Osmia lignaria lignaria; assembly: GCF_051020975.1. Lineage (NCBI taxonomy): Eukaryota > Metazoa > Arthropoda > Insecta > Hymenoptera > Megachilidae > Osmia > Osmia lignaria. The sequence continues at coordinate 707,763 of NW_027478174.1, read as the reverse complement.
CTCTGCACTAGTGCGAGCCGCAGATGCCACTTCCAGCTTAGCTGTGCAGAAGAAGAACAACAAGAAGAAGAAATATCTCGAAATATGTCCGTCAGGCCCCTTCCCTTGAGATAAATCTGCAAATATCTCGGAAACGAAGCGAGCTATGGCAAAATGTTGAGAGACCTTTTTTGTAGAGAATTAAGTTTCCTACTTTTTATATTCTATGATATTTTTTGATGAGATGCGTAGTTCTCGAGATATATCAAGATATTTAAAAGTTCCGAAGCCGCACCAACATAATAGAGATACAGAAACACCGTGGCCCCTTTCTTTGAGATAACTCTGCACTGTTGCGAGCTGGAAATGCCACTTCCAGTTTAGCTGTGCAGAAGAAGAACAACAAGAAGAAGAAATATCTCGAAATATGTCCGTCAGGCCCCTTCCCTTGAGATACATCTGCAAATATCTCGGAAACGAAGCGAGCTATGGCAAAATGTTAAGAGACCTTATTTGTAGAGAATTAAGTTTCCTACTTTTTATGTTGTATGATATTTTTTGCTCAGAAGCGTAGTTCTCGAGATATATCAAGATATTTAAAAGTTTCGAAGTCGCACCAACATAATAGAGATACAGAAACACCGTGGCCCCTTTCTTTGAGATAACTCTGCACTATTGCGAGCTGCAAATGCCACTTCCAGCTTAGCTGCGCAGAAGAAGAACAACAAGAAGAAGAAATATCTCGAAATATGTCCATCAGGCCCGTTCCTTTGAGCTGAATCTGCAAATATCTCGGAAACGAAGCGAGCTATGGCAAAATGTTAAGAGAAGTTTTTTGTAGAGAATTATGTTTCCTACAATTTAGGTTCTATGATATTTTTTGATCAGATGCGTAGTTCTCGAGATATATCAAGATATTTAAAAGTTCCGAAGCCGCACCAACATAATAGAGATACAGAAACACCGTGGCCCCTTTCTTTGAGATAACTCCGCACTATTGCGAGCTGCAAATGCCACTTCCAGCTTAGCTGTGCAGAAGAAGAACAACAAGAAGAAGAAATATCTCGAAATATGTCCGTCAGGCCCCTTCCCTTGAGATAAATCTGCAAATATCTCGGAAACGAAGCGAGCTATGGCAAAATGTTAAGAGACGTTTTTTGTAGAGAATTATGTTTCCTACAATTTAGGTTCTATGATATTTTTTGATCAGAAGCGTAGTTTTCGAGATAAATCGAGATATTTAAAAGTTCCGAAGCCGCACCAACATAGTAGAGATACAGAAACACCGTGGCCCCTTTCTTTGAGATAACTCTGCACTAGTGCGAGCCGCAAATGCCACTTCCAGCTTAGCTGTGCAGAAGAAGAACAACAAGAAGAAGAAATATCTCGAAATATGTCCGTCAGGCCCCTTCCCTTGAGATAAATCTGCAAATATCTCGGAAACGAAACGAGCTATGGCAAAATCTTAAGAGACCTTTTTTGTAGAGAATTATGTTTCCTACAATTTATGTTCTATGATATTTTTTGATCAGAAGCGTAGTTTTCGAGATATATCGAGATATTTAAAAGTTCCGAAGCCGCACCAACATAATAGAGATACAGAAACACCGTGGCCCCTTTCTTTGAGATAACTCTGCACTAGTGCGAGCCGCAGATGCCACTTCCAGCTTAGCTGTGCAGAAGAAGAACAACAAGAAGAAGAAATATCTCGAAATATGTCCGTCAGGCCCCTTCCCTTGAGATAAATCTGCAAATATCTCGGAAACGAAGCGAGCTATGGCAAAATGTTGAGAGACCTTTTTTGTAGAGAATTAAGTTTCCTACTTTTTATATTCTATGATATTTTTTGATGAGATGCGTAGTTCTCGAGATATATCAAGATATTTAAAAGTTCCGAAGCCGCACCAACATAATAGAGATACAGAAACACCGTGGCCCCTTTCTTTGAGATAACTCTGCACTATTGCGAGCTGCAAATGCCACTTCCAGCTTAGCTGTGCAGAAGAAGAACAACAAGAAGAAGAAATATCTCGAAATATGTCCGTCAGGCCCCTTCCCTTGAGATATATCTGCAAATATCTCGGAAACGAAGCGAGCTATGGCAAAATGTTAAGAGACCTTTTTTGTAGAGAATTATGTTTCCTACAGTTTATGTTCTATGATATTTTTTGATCAGAAGCGTAGTTTTCGAGAGATATCGAGATATTTAAAAGTTCCGAAGCCGCACCAACATAATAGAGATACAGAAACACCGTGGCCCCTTTCTTTGAGATAACTCTGCACTAGTGCGAGCCGCAAATGCCACTTCCAGCTTAGCAGTGCAGAAGAAGAACAACAAGAAGAAGAAATATCTCGAAATATGTCCGTCAGGCCCCTTCCCTTGAGATAAATCTGCAAATATCTCGGAAACGAAGCGAGCTATGGCAAAATGTTAAGAGACGTTTTTTGTAGAGAATTATGTTTCCTACAATTTAGGTTCTATGATATTTTTTGATCAGAAGCGTAGTTTTCGAGATATATCGAGATATTTAAAAGTTCCGAAGACGCACCAACATAATAGAGATACAGAAACACCGTGGCCCCTTTCTTTGAGATAACTCTGTACTATTGCGAGCTGCAAATGCCACTTCCAGCTTAGCTGTGCAGAAGAAGAACAACAAGAAGAAGAAATATCTCGAAATATGTCCGTCAGGCCCCTTCCCTTGAGATATATCTGCAAATATCTCGGAAACGAAGCGAGCTATGGCAAAATGTTAAGAGACCTTTTTTGTAGAGAATTAAGTGTCCTACTTTTTATGTTCTATGATATTTTTTGATCAGATGCGTAGTTCTCGAGATATATCAAGATATTTAAAAGTTCCGAAGCCGCACCAACATGATAGAGATACAGAAACACCGTGGCCCCTTTCTTTGAGATAACTCTGCACTATTGCGAGCTGCCAATGCCACTTCCAGCTTAGCTGCGCAGAAGAAGAACAACAAGAGGAAGAAATATCTCAAAATATGTCCATCAGGCCCGTTCCTTTGAGCTGAATCTGCAAATATCTCGGAAACAAAGCGAGCTATGGCAAAATGTTAAGAGACGTTTTTTGTAGAGAATTATGTTTCCTACAATTTAGGTTCTATGATATTTTTTGATCAGATGCGTAGTTCTCGAGATATATCAAGATATTTAAAAGTTCCGAAGCCGCACCAGCATAATAGAGATACAGAAACACCGTGGCCCCTTTCTTTGAGATAACTCCGCACTATTGCGAGCTGCAAATGCCACTTCCAGCTTAGCTGTGCAGAAGAAGAACAACAAGAAGAAGAAATATCTCGAAATATGTCCGTCAGGCCCCTTCCCTTGAGATAAATCTGCAAATAGCTCGGAAACGAAGCGAGCTATGGCAAAATGTTAAGAAACCTTTTTTGTAGAGAATTAAGTTTCCAACTTTTTATGTTCTATGATATTTTTTGATCAGATGCGTAGTTCTCGAGATATATCAAGATATTTAAAAGTTTCGAAGCCGCACCAACATAATAGAGATACAGAAACACCGTGGCCCCTTTCTTTGAGATAACTCTGCACTAGTGCGAGCCGCAAATGCCACTTCCAGCTTAGCTGTGCAGAAGAAGAACAACAAGAAGAAGAAATATCTCGAAATATGTCCGTCAGGCCCCTTCCCTTGAGATAAATCTGCAAATATCTCGGAAACGAAGCGAGCTATGGCAAAATGTTAAGAGACCTTTTTTGTAGAGAATTAAGTTTCCTACTTTTTATGTTCTATGATATTTTTTGATCAGATGCGTAGTTCTCGAGATATATCAAGATATTTAAAAGTTTCGAAGCCGCACCAACATAATAGAGATACAGAAACACCGTGGCCCCTTTCTTTGAGATAACTCTGCACTATTGCGAGCTGCAAATGCCACTTCCAGCTTAGCTGCGCAGAAGAAGAACAACAAGAAGAAGAAATATCTCGAAATATGTCCATCAGGCCCGTTCCTTTGAGCTGAATCTGCAAATATCTCGGAAACGAAGCGAGCTATGGCAAAATGTTAAGAGAAGTTTTTTGTAGAGAATTATGTTTCCTACAATTCAGGTTCTATGATATTTTTTGATCAGATGCGTAGTTCTCGAGATATATCAAGATATTTAAAAGTTCCGAAGCCGCACCAACATAATAGAGATACAGAAACACCGTGGCCCCGTTCTTTGAGATAACTCTGCACTATTGCGAGCTGCAAATGCCACTTCCAGCTTAGCTGTGCAGAAGAAGAACAACAAGAAGAAGAAATATCTCGAAATATGTCCATCAGGCCCGTTCCTTTGAGCTGAATCTGCAAATATCTCGGAAACGAAGCGAGCTATGGCAAAATGTTAAGAGACCTTTTTTGTAGAGAATTAAGTTTCCTACTTTTTATGTTCTATGATATTTTTTGATCAGATGCGTAGTTCTCGAGATATATCAAGATATTTAAAAGTTCCGAAGCCGCACCAACATAATAGAGATACAGAAACACCGTGGCCCCTTTCTTTGAGATAACTCTGCACTAGTGCGAGCCGCAAATGCCACTTCCAGCTTAGCTGTGCAGAAGAAGAACAACAAGAAGAAGAAATATCTCGAAATATGTCCGTCAGGCCCCTTCCCTTGAGATAAATCTGCAAATATCTCGGAAACGAAGCGAGCTATGGCAAAATGTTAAGAGACGTTTTTTGTAGAGAATTATATTTCCTACAATTTATGTTCTATGATATTTTTTGATCAGAAGCGTAGTTTTCGAGATATATCGAGATATTTAAAAGTTCCGAAGACGCACCAACATAATAGAGATACAGAAACACCGTGGCCCCTTTCTTTGAGATAACTCTGTACTATTGCGAGCTGCAAATGCCACTTCCAGCTTAGCTGTGCAGAAGAAGAACAACAAGAAGAAGAAATATCTCGAAATATGTCCGTCAGGCCCCTTCCCTTGAGATATATCTGCAAATATCTCGGAAACGAAGCGAGCTATGGCAAAATGTTAAGAGACCTTTTTTGTAGAGAATTAAGTGTCCTACTTTTTATGTTCTATGATATTTTTTGATCAGATGCGTAGTTCTCGAGATATATCAAGCTATTTAAAAGTTCCGAAGCCGCACCAACATGATAGAGATACAGAAACACCGTGGCCCCTTTCTTTGAGATAACTCTGCACTATTGCGAGCTGCCAATGCCACTTCCAGCTTAGCTGCGCAGAAGAAGAACAACAAGAGGAAGAAATATCTCAAAATATGTCCATCAGGCCCGTTCCTTTGAGCTGAATCTGCAAATATCTCGGAAACAAAGCGAGCTATGGCAAAATGTTAAGAGACGTTTTTTGTAGAGAATTATGTTTCCTACAATTTAGGTTCTATGATATTTTTTGATCAGATGCGTAGTTCTCGAGATATATCAAGATATTTAAAAGTTCCGAAGCCGCACCAGCATAATAGAGATACAGAAACACCGTGGCCCCTTTCTTTGAGATAACTCCGCACTATTGCGAGCTGCAAATGCCACTTCCAGCTTAGCTGTGCAGAAGAAGAACAACAAGAAGAAGAAATATCTCGAAATATGTCCGTCAGGCCCCTTCTCTTGAGATAAATCTGCAAATATCTCGGAAACGAAGCGAGCTATGGCAAAATGTTAAGAGACCTTTTTTGTAGAGAATTAAGTTTCCAACTTTTTATGTTCTATGATATTTTTTGATCAGATGCGTAGTTCTCGAGATATATCAAGATATTTAAAAGTTTCGAAGCCGCACCAACATAATAGAGATACAGAAACACCGTGGCCCCTTTCTTTGAGATAACTCTGTACTATTGCGAGCTGCAAATGCCACTTCCAGCTTAGCTGTGCAGAAGAAGAACAACAAGAAGAAGAAATATCTCGAAATATGTCCGTCAGGCCCCTTCCCTTGAGATATATCTGCAAATATCTCGGAAACGAAGCGAGCTATGGCAAAATGTTAAGAGACCTTTTTTGTAGAGAATTAAGTGTCCTACTTTTTATGTTCTATGATATTTTTTGATCAGATGCGTAGTTCTCGAGATATATCAAGATATTTAAAAGTTCCGAAGCCGCACCAACATGATAGAGATACAGAAACACCGTGGCCCCTTTCTTTGAGATAACTCTGCACTATTGCGAGCTGCCAATGCCACTTCCAGCTTAGCTGCGCAGAAGAAGAACAACAAGAGGAAGAAATATCTCAAAATATGTCCATCAGGCCCGTTCCTTTGAGCTGAATCTGCAAATATCTCGGAAACAAAGCGAGCTATGGCAAAATGTTAAGAGACGTTTTTTGTAGAGAATTATGTTTCCTACAATTTAGGTTCTATGATATTTTTTGATCAGATGCGTAGTTCTCGAGATATATCAAGATATTTAAAAGTTCCGAAGCCGCACCAGCATAATAGAGATACAGAAACACCGTGGCCCCTTTCTTTGAGATAACTCCGCACTATTGCGAGCTGCAAATGCCACTTCCAGCTTAGCTGTGCAGAAGAAGAACAACAAGAAGAAGAAATATCTCGAAATATGTCCGTCAGGCCCCTTCCCTTGAGATAAATCTGCAAATATCTCGGAAACGAAGCGAGCTATGGCAAAATGTTGAGAGACCTTTTTTGTAGAGAATTAAGTTTCCTACTTTTTATATTCTATGATATTTTTTGATGAGATGCGTAGTTCTCGAGATATATCAAGATATTTAAAAGTTCCGAAGCCGCACCAACATAATAGAGATACAGAAACACCGTGGCCCCTTTCTTTGAGATAACTCTGCACTATTGCGAGCTGCAAATGCCACTTCCAGCTTAGCTGTGCAGAAGAAGAACAACAAGAAGAAGAAATATCTCGAAATATGTCCGTCAGGCCCCTTCCCTTGAGATATATCTGCAAATATCTCGGAAACGAAGCGAGCTATGGCAAAATGTTAAGAGACCTTTTTTGTAGAGAATTATGTTTCCTACAGTTTATGTTCTATGATATTTTTTGATCAGAAGCGTAGTTTTCGAGAGATATCGAGATATTTAAAAGTTCCGAAGCCGCACCAACATAATAGAGATACAGAAACACCGTGGCCCCTTTCTTTGAGATAACTCTGCACTAGTGCGAGTCGCAAATGCCACTTCCAGCTTAGCAGTGCAGAAGAAGAACAACAAGAAGAAGAAATATCTCGAAATATGTCCGTCAGGCCCCTTCCCTTGAGATAAATCTGCAAATATCTCGGAAACGAAGCGAGCTATGGCAAAATGTTAAGAGACGTTTTTTGTAGAGAATTATGTTTCCTACAATTTAGGTTCTATGATATTTTTTGATCAGAAGCGTAGTTTTCGAGATATATCGAGATATTTAAAAGTTCCGAAGACGCACCAACATAATAGAGATACAGAAACACCGTGGCCCCTTTCTTTGAGATAACTCTGTACTATTGCGAGCTGCAAATGCCACTTCCAGCTTAGCTGTGCAGAAGAAGAACAACAAGAAGAAGAAATATCTCGAAATATGTCCGTCAGGCCCCTTCCCTTGAGATATATCTGCAAATATCTCGGAAACGAAGCGAGCTATGGCAAAATGTTAAGAGACCTTTTTTGTAGAGAATTAAGTGTCCTACTTTTTATGTTCTATGATATTTTTTGATCAGATGCGTAGTTCTCGAGATATATCAAGATATTTAAAAGTTCCGAAGCCGCACCAACATGATAGAGATACAGAAACACCGTGGCCCCTTTCTTTGAGATAACTCTGCACTATTGCGAGCTGCCAATGCCACTTCCAGCTTAGCTGCGCAGAAGAAGAACAACAAGAGGAAGAAATATCTCAAAATATGTCCATCAGGCCCGTTCCTTTGAGCTGAATCTGCAAATATCTCGGAAACAAAGCGAGCTATGGCAAAATGTTAAGAGACGTTTTTTGTAGAGAATTATGTTTCCTACAATTTAGGTTCTATGATATTTTTTGATCAGATGCGTAGTTCTCGAGATATATCAAGATATTTAAAAGTTCCGAAGCCGCACCAGCATAATAGAGATACAGAAACACCGTGGCCCCTTTCTTTGAGATAACTCCGCACTATTGCGAGCTGCAAATGCCACTTCCAGCTTAGCTGTGCAGAAGAAGAACAACAAGAAGAAGAAATATCTCGAAATATGTCCGTCAGGCCCCTTCCCTTGAGATAAATCTGCAAATATCTCGGAAACGAAGCGAGCTATGGCAAAATGTTAAGAGACCTTTTTTGTAGAGAATTAAGTTTCCAACTTTTTATGTTCTATGATATTTTTTGATCAGATGCGTAGTTCTCGAGATATATCAAGATATTTAAAAGTTTCGAAGCCGCACCAACATAATAGAGATACAGAAACACCGTGGCCCCTTTCTTTGAGATAACTCTGCACTATTGCGAGCTGCAAATGCCACTTCCAGCTTAGCTGTGCAGAAGAAGAACAACAAGAAGAAGAAATATCTCGAAATATGTCCGTCAGGCCCCTTCCCTTGAGATATATCTGCAAATATCTCGGAAACGAAGCGAGCTATGGCAAAATGTTAAGAGACCTTTTTTGTAGAGAATTATGTTTCCTACAGTTTAGGTTCTATGATATTTTTTGATCAGATGCGTAGTTCTCGAGATATATCAAGATATTTAAAAGTTCCGAAGCCGCACCAGCATAATAGAGATACAGAAACACCGTGGCCCCTTTCTTTGAGATAACTCCGCACTATTGCGAGCTGCAAATGCCACTTCCAGCTTAGCTGTGCAGAAGAAGAACAACAAGAAGAAGAAATATCTCGAAATATGTCCGTCAGGCCCCTTCCCTTGAGATAAATCTGCAAATATCTCGGAAACGAAGCGAGCTATGGCAAAATGTTAAGAGACCTTTTTTGTAGAGAATTAAGTTTCCTACTTTTTATGTTCTATGATATTTTTTGATCAGATGCGTAGTTCTCGAGATATATCAAGATATTTAAAAGTTTCGAAGCCGCACCAACATAATAGAGATACAGAAACACCGTGGCCCCTTTCTTTGAGATAACTCTGCACTATTGCGAGCTGCAAATGCCACTTCCAGCTTAGCTGCGCAGAAGAAGAACAACAAGAAGAAGAAATATCTCGAAATATGTCCATCAGGCCCGTTCCTTTGAGCTGAATCTGCAAATATCTCGGAAACGAAGCGAGCTATGGCAAAATGTTAAGAGAAGTTTTTTGTAGAGAATTATGTTTCCTACAATTCAGGTTCTATGATATTTTTTGATCAGATGCGTAGTTCTCGAGATATATCAAGATATTTAAAAGTTCCGAAGCCGCACCAACATAATAGAGATACAGAAACACCGTGGCCCCTTTCTTTGAGATAACTCTGCACTATTGCGAGCTGCAAATGCCACTTCCAGCTTAGCTGTGCAGAAGAAGAACAACAAGAAGAAGAAATATCTCGAAATATGTCCATCAGGCCCGTTCCTTTGAGCTGAATCTGCAAATATCTCGGAAACGAAGCGAGCTATGGCAAAATGTTAAGAGACCTTTTTTGTAGAGAATTATGTTTCCTACAATTTAGGTTCTATGATATTTTTTGATCAGATGCGTAGTTCTCGAGATATGTCAAGATATTTAAAAGTTCCGAAGCCGCACCAACATAATAGAGATACAGAAACACCGTGGCCCCTTTCTTTGAGATAACTCCGCACTATTGCGAGCTGCAAATGCCACTTCCAGCTTAGCTGTGCAGAAGAAGAACAACAAGAAGAAGAAATATCTCGAAATATGTCCGTCAGGCCCCTTCCCTTGAGATAAATCTGCAAATATCTCGGAAACGAAGCGAGCTATGGCAAAATGTTAAGAGACGTTTTTTGTAGAGAATTATGTTTCCTACAATTTAGGTTCTATGATATTTTTTGATCAGAAGCGTAGTTTTCGAGATAAATCGAGATATTTAAAAGTTCCGAAGCCGCACCAACATAGTAGAGATACAGAAACACCGTGGCCCCTTTCTTTGAGATAACTCTGCACTAGTGCGAGCCGCAAATGCCACTTCCAGCTTAGCTGTGCAGAAGAAGAACAACAAGAAGAAGAAATATCTCGAAATATGTCCGTCAGGCCCCTTCCCTTGAGATAAATCTGCAAATATCTCGGAAACGAAACGAGCTATGGCAAAATCTTAAGAGACCTTTTTTGTAGAGAATTATGTTTCCTACAATTTATGTTCTATGATATTTTTTGATCAGAAGCGTAGTTTTCGAGATATATCGAGATATTTAAAAGTTCCGAAGCCGCACCAACATAATAGAGATACAGAAACACCGTGGCCCCTTTCTTTGAGATAACTCTGCACTAGTGCGAGCCGCAGATGCCACTTCCAGCTTAGCTGTGCAGAAGAAGAACAACAAGAAGAAGAAATATCTCGAAATATGTCCGTCAGGCCCCTTCCCTTGAGATAAATCTGCAAATATCTCGGAAACGAAGCGAGCTATGGCAAAATGTTGAGAGACCTTTTTTGTAGAGAATTAAGTTTCCTACTTTTTATATTCTATGATATTTTTTGATGAGATGCGTAGTTCTCGAGATATATCAAGATATTTAAAAGTTCCGAAGCCGCACCAACATAATAGAGATACAGAAACACCGTGGCCCCTTTCTTTGAGATAACTCTGCACTATTGCGAGCTGCAAATGCCACTTCCAGCTTAGCTGTGCAGAAGAAGAACAACAAGAAGAAGAAATATCTCGAAATATGTCCGTCAGGCCCCTTCCCTTGAGATATATCTGCAAATATCTCGGAAACGAAGCGAGCTATGGCAAAATGTTAAGAGACCTTTTTTGTAGAGAATTATGTTTCCTACAGTTTATGTTCTATGATATTTTTTGATCAGAAGCGTAGTTTTCGAGAGATATCGAGATATTTAAAAGTTCCGAAGCCGCACCAACATAATAGAGATACAGAAACACCGTGGCCCCTTTCTTTGAGATAACTCTGCACTAGTGCGAGCCGCAAATGCCACTTCCAGCTTAGCAGTGCAGAAGAAGAACAACAAGAAGAAGAAATATCTCGAAATATGTCCGTCAGGCCCCTTCCCTTGAGATAAATCTGCAAATATCTCGGAAACGAAGCGAGCTATGGCAAAATGTTAAGAGACGTTTTTTGTAGAGAATTATGTTTCCTACAATTTAGGTTCTATGATATTTTTTGATCAGAAGCGTAGTTTTCGAGATATATCGAGATATTTAAAAGTTCCGAAGACGCACCAACATAATAGAGATACAGAAACACCGTGGCCCCTTTCTTTGAGATAACTCTGTACTATTGCGAGCTGCAAATGCCACTTCCAGCTTAGCTGTGCAGAAGAAGAACAACAAGAAGAAGAAATATCTCGAAATATGTCCGTCAGGCCCCTTCCCTTGAGATATATCTGCAAATATCTCGGAAACGAAGCGAGCTATGGCAAAATGTTAAGAGACCTTTTTTGTAGAGAATTAAGTGTCCTACTTTTTATGTTCTATGATATTTTTTGATCAGATGCGTAGTTCTCGAGATATATCAAGATATTTAAAAGTTCCGAAGCCGCACCAACATGATAGAGATACAGAAACACCGTGGCCCCTTTCTTTGAGATAACTCTGCACTATTGCGAGCTGCCAATGCCACTTCCAGCTTAGCTGCGCAGAAGAAGAACAACAAGAGGAAGAAATATCTCAAAATATGTCCATCAGGCCCGTTCCTTTGAGCTGAATCTGCAAATATCTCGGAAACAAAGCGAGCTATGGCAAAATGTTAAGAGACGTTTTTTGTAGAGAATTATGTTTCCTACAATTTAGGTTCTATGATATTTTTTGATCAGATGCGTAGTTCTCGAGATATATCAAGATATTTAAAAGTTCCGAAGCCGCACCAGCATAATAGAGATACAGAAACACCGTGGCCCCTTTCTTTGAGATAACTCCGCACTATTGCGAGCTGCAAATGCCACTTCCAGCTTAGCTGTGCAGAAGAAGAACAACAAGAAGAAGAAATATCTCGAAATATGTCCGTCAGGCCCCTTCCCTTGAGATAAATCTGCAAATATCTCGGAAACGAAGCGAGCTATGGCAAAATGTTAAGAGACCTTTTTTGTAGAGAATTAAGTTTCCAACTTTTTATGTTCTATGATATTTTTTGATCAGATGCGTAGTTCTCGAGATATATCAAGATATTTAAAAGTTTCGAAGCCGCACCAACATAATAGAGATACAGAAACACCGTGGCCCCTTTCTTTGAGATAACTCTGCACTATTGCGAGCTGCAAATGCCACTTCCAGCTTAGCTGTGCAGAAGAAGAACAACAAGAAGAAGAAATATCTCGAAATATGTCCGTCAGGCCCCTTCCCTTGAGATATATCTGCAAATATCTCGGAAACGAAGCGAGCTATGGCAAAATGTTAAGAGACCTTTTTTGTAGAGAATTATGTTTCCTACAGTTTATGTTCTATGATATTTTTTGCTCAGAAGCGTAGTTTTCGAGATATATCGAGATATTTAAAAGTTCCGAAGCCGCACCAACATAATAGAGATACAGAAACACCGTGGCCCCTTTCTTTGAGATAACTCTGCACTAGTGCGAGCCGCAAATGCCACTTCCAGCTTAGCTGTGCAGAAGAAGAACAACAAGAAGAAGAAATATCTCGAAATATGTCCATCAGGCCCGTTCCTTTGAGCTGAATCTGCAAATATCTCGGAAACGAAGCGAGCTATGGCAAAATGTTAAGAGAAGTTTTTTGTAGAGAATTATGTTTCCTACAATTCAGGTTCTATGATATTTTTTGATCAGATGCGTAGTTCTCGAGATATATCAAGATATTTAAAAGTTCCGAAGCCGCACCAACATAATAGAGATACAGAAACACCGTGGCCCCGTTCTTTGAGATAACTCTGCACTATTGCGAGCTGCAAATGCCACTTCCAGCTTAGCTGTGCAGAAGAAGAACAACAAGAAGAAGAAATATCTCGAAATATGTCCATCAGGCCCGTTCCTTTGAGCTGAATCTGCAAATATCTCGGAAACGAAGCGAGCTATGGCAAAATGTTAAGAGACCTTTTTTGTAGAGAATTAAGTTTCCTACTTTTTATGTTCTATGATATTTTTTGATCAGATGCGTAGTTCTCGAGATATATCAAGATATTTAAAAGTTCCGAAGCCGCACCAACATAATAGAGATACAGAAACACCGTGGCCCCTTTCTTTGAGATAACTCTGCACTAGTGCGAGCCGCAAATGCCACTTCCAGCTTAGCTGTGCAGAAGAAGAACAACAAGAAGAAGAAATATCTCGAAATATGTCCGTCAGGCCCCTTCCCTTGAGATAAATCTGCAAATATCTCGGAAACGAAGCGAGCTATGGCAAAATGTTAAGAGACGTTTTTTGTAGAGAATTATATTTCCTACAATTTATGTTCTATGATATTTTTTGATCAGAAGCGTAGTTTTCGAGATATATCGAGATATTTAAAAGTTCCGAAGACGCACCAACATAATAGAGATACAGAAACACCGTGGCCCCTTTCTTTGAGATAACTCTGTACTATTGCGAGCTGCAAATGCCACTTCCAGCTTAGCTGTGCAGAAGAAGAACAACAAGAAGAAGAAATATCTCGAAATATGTCCGTCAGGCCCCTTCCCTTGAGATAAATCTGCAAATATCTCGGAAACGAAGCGAGCTATGGCAAAATGTTAAGAGACCTTTTTTGTAGAGAATTAAGTTTCCAACTTTTTATGTTCTATGATATTTTTTGATCAGATGCGTAGTTCTCGAGATATATCAAGATATTTAAAAGTTTCGAAGCCGCACCAACATAATAGAGATACAGAAACACCGTGGCCCCTTTCTTTGAGATAACTCTGCACTATTGCGAGCTGCAAATGCCACTTCCAGCTTAGCTGTGCAGAAGAAGAACAACAAGAAGAAGAAATATCTCGAAATATGTCCGTCAGGCCCCTTCCCTTGAGATATATCTGCAAATATCTCGGAAACGAAGCGAGCTATGGCAAAATGTTAAGAGACCTTTTTTGTAGAGAATTATGTTTCCTACAGTTTATGTTCTATGATATTTTTTGCTCAGAAGCGTAGTTTTCGAGATATATCGAGATATTTAAAAGTTCCGAAGCCGCACCAACATAATAGAGATACAGAAACACCGTGGCCCCTTTCTTTGAGATAACTCTGCACTAGTGCGAGCCGCAGATGCCACTTCCAGCTTAGCTGTGCAGAAGAAGAACAACAAGAAGAAGAAATATCTCGAAATATGTCCGTCAGGCCCCTTCCCTTGAGATAAATCTGCAAATATCTCGGAAACGAAGCGAGGTATGGCAAAATGTTAAGAGACCTTTCTTGTAGAGAATTAAGTTTCCTACTTTCTATGTTCTATGATATTTTTTGATCAGATGCGTAGTTCTCGAGATATATGAAGATATTTAAAAGTTCCGAAGCCGCACCAACATAATAGAGATACAGAAACACCGTGGCCCCTTTCTTTGAGATAACTCTGCACTAGTGCGAGCCGCAGATGCCACTTCCAGCTTAGCTGTGCAGAAGAAGAACAACAAGAAGAAGAAATATCTCGAAATATGTCCGTCGGGCCCGTTCCTTTGAGCTGAATCTGCAAATATCTCGGAAACGAAGCGAGCTACGGCAAAATGTTAAGAGACTTTATTTGTAGAGAATTAAGTTTCCTACTTTTTATGTTCTATGATATTTTTTGATCAGATGCGTAGTTCTCGAGATATATCAAGATATTTAAAAGTTCCGAAGCCGCACCAACATAATAGAGATACAGAAACACCGTGGCCCCTTTCCTTGAGATAACTCTGCACTATTGCGAGCTGTAAATGCCACTTCCAGCTTAGCTGTGCAGAAGAAGAACAACAAGAAGAAGAAATATTTCGAAATATGTCCGTCAGGCCCGTTCCTTTGAGCTGAATCTGCAAATATCTCGGAAACGAAGCGAGCTATGGCAAAATGTTCAGAGACGTTTTTTGTAGAGAATTTTGTTTGCTACAATTTATGTTCTATGATATTTTTTGATCAGAAGCGTAGTTTTCGAGATATATCGAGATATTTAAAAGTTCCGAAGCCGCACCAACATAATAGAGATACAGAAACACCGTGGCCCCTTTCTTTGAGATAACTCTGCACTAGTGCGAGCCGCAGATGCCACTTCCAGCTTAGCTGTGCAGAAGAAGAACAACAAGAAGAAGAAATATCTCGAAATATGTCCGTCAGGCCCCTTCCCTTGAGATAAATCTGCAAATATCTCGGAAACGAAGCGAGCTATGGCAAAATGTTGAGAGACCTTTTTTGTAGAGAATTAAGTTTCCTACTTTTTATATTCTATGATATTTTTTGATGAGATGCGTAGTTTTCGAGATATATCAAGATATTTAAAAGTTCCGAAGCCGCACCAACATAATAGAGATACAGAAACACCGTGGCCCCTTTCTTTGAGATAACTCTGCACTATTGCGAGCTGGAAATGCCACTTCCAGTTTAGCTGTGCAGAAGAAGAACAACAAGAAGAAGAAATATCTCGAAATATGTCCGTCAGGCCCCTTCCCTTGAGATAAATCTGCAAATATCTCGGAACCGAAGCGAGCTATGGCAAAATGTTAAGAGACCTTATTTGTAGAGAATTAAGTTTCCTACTTTTTATGTTCTATGATATTTTTTGATCAGATGCGGAGTTCTCGAGATATATCAAGATATTTAAAAGTTCCGAAGCCGCACCAACATAATAGAGATACAGAAACACCGTGGCCCCTTTCTTTGAGATAACTCTGCACTAGTGCGAGCCGCAAATGCCACTTCCAGCTTAGCTGTGCAGAAGAAGAACAACAAGAAGAAGAAATATCTCGAAATATGTCCGTCAGGCCCCTTCCCTTGAGACATATCTGCAAATATCTCGGAAACGAAACGAGCTATGGCAAAATGTTAAGAGACCTTTTTTGTAGAGAATTATGTTTCCTACAATTTATGTTCTATGATATTTTTTGATCAGAAGCGTAGTTTTCGAGATATATCGAGATATTTAAAAGTTCCGAAGCCGCACCAACATAATAGAGATACAGAAACACCGTGGCCCCTTTCTTTGAGATAACTCTGCACTAGTGCGAGCCGCAAATGCCACTTCCAGCTTAGCTGTGCAGAAGAAGAACAACAAGAAGAAGAAATATCTCGAAATATGTCCGTCAGGCCCGTTCCTTTGAGCTGAATCTGCAAATATCTCGGAAACGAATCGAGCTATGGCAAAATGTTAAGAGACTTTATTTGTAGAGAATCAAGTTTCCTACTTTTTATGTTCTATGATATTTTTTGATCAGATGCGTAGTTCTCGAGATATATCAAGATATTTAAAAGTTCCGAAGCCGCACCAACATAATAGAGATACAGAAACACCGTGGCCCCTTTCTTTGAGATAACTCTGCGCTATTGCGAGCTGTAAATGCCACTTCCAGCTTAGCTGTGCAGAAGAAGAACAACAAGAAGAAGAAATATCTCGAAATATGTCCGTCAGGCCCCTTCCCTCGAGATAAATCTGCAAATATCTCGGAAACGAAGCGAGCTATGGCAAAATGTTAAGAGACCTTTTTTGTAGAGAATTAAGTTTCCTACTTTTTATGTTCTATGATATTTTTTGATCAGATGCGTAGTTCTCGAGATATATCAAGATATTTAAAAGTTCCGAAGCCGCACCAACATAATAGAGATACAGAAACACCGTGGCCCCTTTCCTTGAGATAACTCTGCACTATTGCGAGCTGTAAATGCCACTTCCAGCTTAGCTGTGCAGAAGAAGAACAACAAGAAGAAGAAATATCTCGAAATATGTCCGTCAGGCCCCTCCCCTTGAGATAAATCTGCAAATATCTCGGAAACGAAGCGAGCTATGGCAAAATGTTAAGAGACCTTATTTGTAGAGAATTAAGTTTCCTACTTTTTATGTTCTATGATATTTTTTGATCAGATGCGTAGTTCTCGAGATATATCAAGATATTTAAAAGTTCCGAAGCCGCACCAACATAATAGAGATACAGAAACACCGTGGCCCCTTTCTTTGAGATAACTCTGCACTAGTGCGAGCCGCAAATGCCACTTCCAGCTTAGCTGTGCAGAAGAAGAACAACAAGAAGAAGAAATATCTCGAAATATGTCCGTCAGGCCCCTTCCCTTGAGATAAATCTGCAAATATCTCGGAAACGAAGCGAGCTATGGCAAAATGTTGAGAGACCTTTTTTGTAGAGAATTAAGTTTCCTACTTTTTATGTTCTATGATATTTTTTGATGAGATGCGTAGTTCTCGAGATATATCAAGATATTTAAAAGTTCCGAAGCCGCACCAACATAATAGAGATACAGAAACACCGTGGCCCCTTTCTTTGAGATAACTCTGCACTAGTGCGAGCCGCAGATGCCACTTCCAGCTTAGCTGTGCAGAAGAAGAACAACAAGAAGAAGAAATATCTCGAAATATGTCCGTCAGGCCCCTTCCCTTGAGATAAATCTGCAAATATCTCGGAAACGAAGCGAGGTATGGCAAAATGTTAAGAGACCTTTCTTGTAGAGAATTAAGTTTCCTACTTTCTATGTTCTATGATATTTTTTGATCAGATGCGTAGTTCTCGAGATATATGAAGATATTTAAAAGTTCCGAAGCCGCACCAACATAATAGAGATACAGAAACACCGTTGCCCCTTTCTTTGAGATAACTCTGCACTAGTGCGAGCCGCAGATGCCACTTCCAGCTTAGCTGTGCAGAAGAAGAACAACAAGAAGAAGAAATATCTCGAAATATGTCCGTCGGGCCCGTTCCTTTGAGCTGAATCTGCAAATATCTCGGAAACGAAGCGAGCTACGGCAAAATGTTAAGAGACTTTATTTGTAGAGAATTAAGTTTCCTACTTTTTATGTTCTATGATATTTTTTGATCAGATGCGTAGTTCTCGAGATATATCAAGATATTTAAAAGTTCCGAAGCCGCACCAACATAATAGAGATACAGAAACACCGTGGCCCCTTTCCTTGAGATAACTCTGCACTATTGCGAGCTGTAAATGCCACTTCCAGCTTAGCTGTGCAGAAGAAGAACAACAAGAAGAAGAAATATTTCGAAATATGTCCGTCAGGCCCGTTCCTTTGAGCTGAATCTGCAAATATCTCGGAAACGAAGCGAGCTATGGCAAAATGTTAAGAGACGTTTTTTGTAGAGAATTTTGTTTGCTACAATTTATGTTCTATGATATTTTTTGATCAGAAGCGTAGTTTTCGAGATATATCGAGATATTTAAAAGTTCCGAAGCCGCACCAACATAATAGAGATACAGAAACACCGTGGCCCCTTTCTTTGAGATAACTCTGCACTAGTGCGAGCCGCAGATGCCACTTCCAGCTTAGCTGTGCAGAAGAAGAACAACAAGAAGAAGAAATATCTCGAAATATGTCCGTCAGGCCCCTTCCCTTGAGATAAATCTGCAAATATCTCGGAAACGAAGCGAGCTATGGCAAAATGTTGAGAGACCTTTTTTGTAGAGAATTAAGTTTCCTACTTTTTATATTCTATGATATTTTTTGATGAGATGCGTAGTTCTCGAGATATATCAAGATATTTAAAAGTTCCGAAGCCGCACCAACATAATAGAGATACAGAAACACCGTGGCCCCTTTCTTTGAGATAACTCTGCACTACTGCGAGCTGGAAATGCCACTTCCAGTTTAGCTGTGCAGAAGAAGAACAACAAGAAGAAGAAATGTCTCGAAATATGTCCGTCAGGCCCCTTCCCTTGAGATAAATCTGCAAATATCTCGGAACCGAAGCGAGCTATGGCAAAATGTTAAGAGACCTTATTTGTAGAGAATTAAGTTTCCTACTTTTTATGTTCTATGATATTTTTTGATCAGATGCGGAGTTCTCGAGATATATCAAGATATTTAAAAGTTCCGAAGCCGCACCAACATAATAGAGATACAGAAACACCGTGGCCCCTTTCTTTGAGATAACTCTGCACTAGTGCGAGCCGCAAATGCCACTTCCAGCTTAGCTGTGCAGAAGAAGAACAACAAGAAGAAGAAATATCTCGAAATATGTCCGTCAGGCCCCTTCCCTTGAGATAAATCTGCAAATATCTCGGAAACGAAGCGAGCTATGGCAAAATGTTGAGAGACCTTTTTTGTAGAGAATTAAGTTTCCTACTTTTTATATTCTATGATATTTTTTGATGAGATGCGTAGTTCTCGAGATATATCAAGATATTTAAAAGTTCCGAAGCCGCACCAACATAATAGAGATACAGAAACACCGTGGCCCCTTTCTTTGAGATAACTCTGCACTATTGCGAGCTGGAAATGCCACTTCCAGTTTAGCTGTGCAGAAGAAGAACAACAAGAAGAAGAAATATCTCGAAATATGTCCGTCAGGCCCCTTCCCTTGAGATAAATCTGCAAATATCTCGGAACCGAAGCGAGCTATGGCAAAATGTTAAGAGACCTTATTTGTAGAGAATTAAGTTTCCTACTTTTTATGTTCTATGATATTTTTTGATCAGATGCGGAGTTCTCGAGATATATCAAGATATTTAAAAGTTCCGAAGCCGCACCAACATAATAGAGATACAGAAACACCGTGGCCCCTTTCTTTGAGATAACTCTGCACTAGTGCGAGCCGCAAATGCCACTTCCAGCTTAGCTGTGCAGAAGAAGAACAACAAGAAGAAGAAATATCTCGAAATATGTCCGTCAGGCCCCTCCCCTTGAGATAAATCTGCAAATATCTCGGAAACGAAGCGAGCTATGGCAAAATGTTAAGAGACCTTATTTGTAGAGAATTAAGTTTCCTACTTTTTATGTTCTATGATATTTTTTGATCAGATGCGTAGTTCTCGAGATATATCAAGATATTTAAAAGTTCCGAAGCCGCACCAACATAATAGAGATACAGAAACACCGTGGCCCCTTTCTTTGAGATAACTCTGCACTAGTGCGAGCCGCAAATGCCACTTCCAGCTTAGCTGTGCAGAAGAAGAACAACAAGAAGAAGAAATATCTCGAAATATGTCCGTCAGGCCCCTTCCCTTGAGATAAATCTGCAAATATCTCGGAAACGAAGCGAGCTATGGCAAAATGTTGAGAGACCTTTTTTGTAGAGAATTAAGTTTCCTACTTTTTATATTCTATGATATTTTTTGATGAGATGCGTAGTTCTCGAGATATATCAAGATATTTAAAAGTTCCGAAGCCGCACCAACATAATAGAGATACAGAAACACCGTGGCCCCTTTCTTTGAGATAACTCTGCACTAGTGCGAGCCGCAGATGCCACTTCCAGCTTAGCTGTGCAGAAGAAGAACAACAAGAAGAAGAAATATCTCGAAATATGTCCGTCAGGCCCCTTCCCTTGAGATAAATCTGCAAATATCTCGGAAACGAAGCGAGGTATGGCAAAATGTTAAGAGACCTTTCTTGTAGAGAATTAAGTTTCCTACTTTCTATGTTCTATGATATTTTTTGATCAGATGCGTAGTTCTCGAGATATATGAAGATATTTAAAAGTTCCGAAGCCGCACCAACATAATAGAGATACAGAAACACCGTGGCCCCTTTCTTTGAGATAACTCTGCACTAGTGCGAGCCGCAGATGCCACTTCCAGCTTAGCTGTGCAGAAGAAGAACAACAAGAAGAAGAAATATCTCGAAATATGTCCGTCAGGCCCGTTCCTTTGAGCTGAATCTGCAAATATCTCGGAAACGAAGCGAGCTACGGCAAAATGTTAAGAGACTTTATTTGTAGAGAATTAAGTTTCCTACTTTTTATGTTCTATGATATTTTTTGATGAGATGCGTAGTTCTCGAGATATATCAAGATATTTAAAAGTTCCGAAGCCGCACCAACATAATAGAGATACAGAAACACCGTGGCCCCTTTCTTTGAGATAACTCTGCACTATTGCGAGCTGTAAATGCCACTTCCAGCTTAGCTGTGCAGAAGAAGAACAACAAGAAGAAGAAATATCTCGAAATATGTCCGTCAGGCCCGTTCCTTTGAGCTGAATCTGCAAATATCTCGGAAACGAATCGAGCTATGGCAAAATGTTAAGAGACTTTATTTGTAGAGAATTAAGTTTCCTACTTTTTATGTTCTATGATATTTTTTGAACAGGTGCGTAGTTCTCGAGATATATCAAGATATTTAAAAGTTCCGAAGCCGCACCAACATAATAGAGATACAGAAACACCGTGGCCCCTTTCTTTGAGATAACTCTGCGCTATTGCGAGCTGGAAACGCCACTTCCAGTTTAGCTGTGCAGAAGAAGAACAACAAGAAGAAGAAATATCTCGAAATATGTCCGTCAGGCCCCTTCCCTCGAGATAAATCTGCAAATATCTCGGAAACGAAGCGAGCTATGGCAAAATGTTAAGAGACCTTTTTTGTAGAGAATTAAGTTTCCTACTTTTTATGTTCTATGATATTTTTTGATCAGATGCGTAGTTCTCGAGATATATCAAGATATTTAAAAGTTCCGAAGCCGCACCAACATAATAGAGATACAGAAACACCGAGGCCCCTTTCCTTGAGATAACTCTGCACTATTGCGAGCTGTAAATGCCACTTCCAGCTTAGCTGTGCAGAAGAAGAACAACAAGAAGAAGAAATATTTCGAAATATGTCCGTCAGGCCCGTTCCTTTGAGCTGAATCTGCAAATATCTCGGAAACGAAGCGAGCTATGGCAAAATGTTAAGCGACGTTTTTTGTAGAGAATTTTGTTTGCTACAATTTATGTTCTATGATCTTTTTTGATCAGAAGCGTAGTTTTCGAGATATATCGAGATATTTAAAAGTTCCTAAGCCGCACCAACATAATAGAGATACAGAAACACCGTGGCCCCTTTCTTTGAGATAACTCTGCACTAGTGCGAGCCGCAGATGCCACTTCCAGCTTAGCTGTGCAGAAGAAGAACAACAAGAAGAAGAAATATCTCGAAATATGTCCGTCAGGCCCCTTCCCTCGAGATAAATCTGCAAATATCTCGGAAACGAAGCGAGCTATGGCAAAATGTTGAGAGACCTTTTTTGTAGAGAATTAAGTTTCCTACTTTTTATATTCTATGATATTTTTTGATGAGATGCGTAGTTCTCGAGATATATCAAGATATTTAAAAGTTCCGAAGCCGCACCAACATAATAGAGATACAGAAACACCGTGGCCCCTTTCTTTGAGATAACTCTGCACTATTGCGAGCTGGAAATGCCACTTCCAGTTTAGCTGTGCAGAAGAAGAACAACAAGAAGAAGAAATATCTCGAAATATGTCCGTCAGGCCCCTTCCCTTGAGATAAATCTGCAAATATCTCGGAACCGAAGCGAGCTATGCCAAAATGTTAAGAGACCTTATTTGTAGAGAATTAAGTTTCCTACTTTTTATGTTCTATGATATTTTTTGATCAGATGCGTAGTTCTCGAGATATATCAAGATATTTAAAAGTTCCGAAGCCGCACCAACATAATAGAGATACAGAAACACCGTGGCCCCTTTCCTTGAGATAACTCTGCACTATTGCGAGCTGGAAATGCCACTTCCAGTTTAGCTGTGCAGAAGAAGAACAACAAGAAGAAGAAATATCTCGAAATATGTCCGTCAGGCCCCTTCCCTTGAGATAAATCTGCAAATATCTCGGAACCGAAGCGAGCTATGCCAAAATGTTAAGAGACCTTATTTGTAGAGAATTAAGTTTCCTACTTTTTATGTTCTATGATATTTTTTGATCAGATGCGTAGTTCTCGAGATATATCAAGATATTTAAAAGTTCCGAAGCCGCACCAACATAATAGAGATACAGAAACACCGTGGCCCCTTTCTTTGAGATAACTCTGCACTAGTGCGAGCCGCAAATGCCACTTCCAGCTTAGCTGTGCAGAAGAAGAACAACAAGAAGAAGAAATATCTCGAAATATGTCCGTCAGGCCCCTTCCCTTGAGACATATCTGCAAATATCTCGGAAACGAAACGAGCTATGGCAAAATGTTAAGAGACCTTTTTTGTAGAGAATTATGTTTCCTACAATTTATGTTCTATGATATTTTTTGATCGGAAGCGTAGTTTCGGAGATATATCGAGATGTTTAAAAGTTCCGAAGCCGCACCAACATAATAGAGATACAGAAACACCGTGGCCCCTTTCTTTGAGATAACTCTGCACTAGTGCGAGCCGCAAATGCCACTTCCAGCTTAGCTGTGCAGAAGAAGAACAACAAGAAGAAGAAATATCTCGAAATATGTCCGTCAGGCCCCTTCCCTTGAGATAAATCTGCAAATATCTCGGAAACGAAGCGAGGTATGGCAAAATGTTAAGAGACCTTTCTTGTAGAGAATTAAGTTTCCTACTTTCTATGTTCTATGATATTTTTTGATCAGATGCGTAGTTCTCGAGATATATCAAGATATTTAAAAGTTCCGAAGCCGCACCAACATAATAGAGATACAGAAACACCGTGGCCCCTTTCTTTGAGATAACTCTGCACTATTGCGAGCTGCAAATGCCACTTCCAGCTTAGCTGTGCAGAAGAAGAACAACAAGAAGAAGAAATATTTCGAAATATGTCCGTCAGGCCCCTTCCCTTGAGATACATCTGCAAATATCTCGGAAACGAAGCGAGCTATGGCAAAATGTTAAGAGACCTTATTTGTAGAGAATTAAGTTTCCTACTTTTTATGTTGTATGATATTTTTTGATCAGATGCGTAGTTCTCGAGATATATCAAGATATTTAAAAGTTCCGAAGCCGCACCAACATAATAGAGATACAGAAACACCGTGGCCCCTTTCTTTGAGATAACTCTGCACTAGTGCGAGCCGCAAATGCCACTTCCAGGTTAGCTGTGCAGAAGAAGAACAACAAGAAGAAGAAATATCTCGAAATATGTCCGTCAGGCCCCTTCCCTCGAGATAAATCTGCAAATATCTCGGAAACGAAGCGAGCTATGGCAAAATGTTGAGAGACCTTTTTTGTAGAGAATTAAGTTTCCTACTTTTTATATTCTATGATATTTTTTGATGAGATGCGTAGTTCTCGAGATATATCAAGATATTTAAAAGTTCCGAAGCCGCACCAACATAATAGAGATACAGAAACACCGTGGCCCCTTTCTTTGAGATAACTCTGCACTATTGCGAGCTGGAAATGCCACTTCCAGTTTAGCTGTGCAGAAGAAGAACAACAAGAAGAAGAAATATCTCGAAATATGTCCGTCAGGCCCCTCCCCTTGAGATAAATCTGCAAATATCTCGGAAACGAAGCGAGCTATGGCAAAATGTTAAGAGACCTTATTTGTAGAGAATTAAGTTTCCTACTTTTTATGTTCTATGATATTTTTTGATCAGATGCGTAGTTCTCGAGATATATCAAGATATTTAAAAGTTCCGAAGCCGCACCAACATAATAGAGATACAGAAACACCGTGGCCCCTTTCTTTGAGATAACTCTGCACTAGTGCGAGCCGCAGATGCCACTTCCAGCTTAGTTGTGCAGAAGAAGAACAACAAGAAGAAGAAATATCTCGAAATATGTCCGTCAGGCCCCTTCCCTTGAGATAAATCTGCAAATATCTCGGAAACGAAGCGAGGTATGGCAAAATGTTAAGAGACCTTTCTTGTAGAGAATTAAGTTTCCTACTTTCTATGTTCTATGATATTTTTTGATCAGATGCGTAGTTCTCGAGATATATGAAGATATTTAAAAGTTCCGAAGCCGCACCAACATAATAGAGATACAGAAACACCGTGGCCCCTTTCTTTGAGATAACTCTGCACTAGTGCGAGCCGCAGATGCCACTTCCAGCTTAGCTGTGCAGAAGAAGAACAACAAGAAGAAGAAATATCTCGAAATATGTCCGTCAGGCCCGTTCCTTTGAGCTGAATCTGCAAATATCTCGGAAACGAAGCGAGCTACGGCAAAATGTTAAGAGACTTTATTTGTAGAGAATTAAGTTTCCTACTTTTTATGTTCTATGATATTTTTTGATGAGATGAGTAGTTCTCGAGATATATCAAGATATTTAAAAGTTCCGAAGCCGCACCAACATAATAGAGATACAGAAACACCGTGGCCCCTTTCTTTGAGATAACTCTGCACTATTGCGAGCTGGAAATGCCACTTCCAGTTTAGCTGTGCAGAAGAAGAACAACAAGAAGAAGAAATATCTCGAAATATGTCCGTCAGGCCCCTTCCCTTGAGATAAATCTGCAAATATCTCGGAAACGAAGCGAGCTACGGCAAAATGTTAAGAGACCTTATTTGTAGAGAATTAAGTTTCCTACTTTTTATGTTCTATGATATTTTTTGATCAGATGCGTAGTTCTCGAGATATATCAAGATATTTAAAAGTTCCGAAGCCGCACCAACATAATAGAGATACAGAAACACCGTGGCCCCTTTCCTTGAGATAACTCTGCACTATTGCGAGCTGTAAATGCCACTTCCAGCTTAGCTGTGCAGAAGAAGAACAACAAGAAGAAGAAATATCTCGAAATATGTCCGTCAGGCCCGTTCCTTTGAGCTGAATCTGCAAATATCTCGGAAACGAATCGAGCTATGGCAAAATGTTAAGAGACTTTATTTGTAGAGAATTAAGTTTCCTACTTTTTATGTTCTATGATATTTTTTGATCAGGTGCGTAGTTCTCGAGATATATCAAGATATTTAAAAGTTCCGAAGCCGCACCAACATAATAGAGATACAGAAACACCGTGGCCCCTTTCTTTGAGATAACTCTGCACTATTGCGAGCTGGAAATGCCACTTCCAGTTTAGCTGTGCAGAAGAAGAACAACAAGAAGAAGAAATATCTCGAAATATGTCCGTCAGGCCCCTTCCCTTGAGATAAATCTGCAAATATCTCGGAAACGAAGCGAGCTATGGCAAAATGTTAAGAGACCTTATTTGTAGAGAATTAAGTTTCCTACTTTCTATGTTCTATGATATTTTTTGATCAGATGCGTAGTTCTCGAGATATATGAAGATATTTAAAAGTTCCGAAGCCGCACCAACATAATAGAGATACAGAAACACCGTGGCCCCTTTCTTTGAGATAACTCTGCACTAGTGCGAGCCGCAGATGCCATTTCCAGCTTAGCTGTGCAGAAGAAGAACAACAAGAAGAAGAAATATCTCGAAATATGTCCGTCAGGCCCCTTCCCTTGAGATAAATCTGCAAATATCTCGGAAACGAAGCGAGCTATGGCAAAATGTTAAGAGACCTTATTTGTAGAGAATTAAGTTTCCTACTTTCTATGTTCTATGATATTTTTTGATCAGATGCGTAGTTCTCGAGATATATGAAGATATTTAAAAGTTCCGAAGCCGCACCAACATAATAGAGATACAGAAACACCGTGGCCCCTTTCTTTGAGATAACTCTGCACTAGTGCGAGCCGCAGATGCCACTTCCAGCTTAGCTGTGCAGAAGAAGAACAACAAGAAGAAGAAATATCTCGAAATATGTCCGTCAGGCCCGTTCCTTTGAGCTGAATCTGCAAATATCTCGGAAACGAAGCGAGCTACGGCAAAATGTTAAGAGACTTTATTTGTAGAGAATTAAGTTTCCTACTTTTTATGTTCTATGATATTTTTTGATGAGATGCGTAGTTCTCGAGATATATCAAGATATTTAAAAGTTCCGAAGCCGCACCAACATAATAGAGATACAGAAACACCGTGGCCCCTTTCTTTGAGATAACTCTGCGCTATTGCGAGCTGGAAACGCCACTTCCAGTTTAGCTGTGCAGAAGAAGAACAACAAGAAGAAGAAATATCTCGAAATATGTCCGTCAGGCCCCTTCCCTCGAGATAAATCTGCAAATATCTCGGAAACGAAGCGAGCTATGGCAAAATGTTAAGAGACCTTTTTTGTAGAGAATTAAGTTTCCTACTTTTTATGTTCTATGATATTTTTTGATCAGATGCGTAGTTCTCGAGATATATCAAGATATTTAAAAGTTCCGAAGCCGCACCAACATAATAGAGATACAGAAACACCGTGGCCCCTTTCCTTGAGATAACTCTGCACTATTGCGAGCTGTAAATGCCACTTCCAGCTTAGCTGTGCAGAAGAAGAACAACAAGAAGAAGAAATATTTCGAAATATGTCCGTCAGGCCCGTTCCTTTGAGCTGAATCTGCAAATATCTCGGAAACGAAGCGAGCTATGGCAAAATGTTAAGCGACGTTTTTTGTAGAGAATTTTGTTTGCTACAATTTATGTTCTATGATATTTTTTGATCAGAAGCGTAGTTTTCGAGATATATCGAGATATTTAAAAGTTCCGAAGCCGCACCAACATAATAGAGATACAGAAACACCGTGGCCCCTTTCTTTGAGATAACTCTGCACTAGTGCGAGCCGCAGATGCCACTTCCAGCTTAGCTGTGCAGAAGAAGAACAACAAGAAGAAGAAATATCTCGAAATATGTCCGTCAGGCCCCTTCCCTCGAGATAAATCTGCAAATATCTCGGAAACGAAGCGAGCTATGGCAAAATGTTGAGAGACCTTTTTTGTAGAGAATTAAGTTTCCTACTTTTTATATTCTATGATATTTTTTGATGAGATGCGTAGTTCTCGAGATATATCAAGATATTTAAAAGTTCCGAAGCCGCACCAACATAATAGAGATACAGAAACACCGTGGCCCCTTTCTTTGAGATAACTCTGCACTATTGCGAGCTGGAAATGCCACTTCCAGTTTAGCTGTGCAGAAGAAGAACAACAAGAAGAAGAAATATCTCGAAATATGTCCGTCAGGCCCCTTCCCTTGAGATAAATCTGCAAATATCTCGGAACCGAAGCGAGCTATGCCAAAATGTTAAGAGACCTTATTTGTAGAGAATTAAGTTTCCTACTTTTTATGTTCTATGATATTTTTTGATCAGATGCGTAGTTCTCGAGATATATCAAGATATTTAAAAGTTCCGAAGCCGCACCAACATAATAGAGATACAGAAACACCGTGGCCCCTTTCTTTGAGATAACTCTGCACTAGTGCGAGCCGCAAATGCCACTTCCAGCTTAGCTGTGCAGAAGAAGAACAACAAGAAGAAGAAATATCTCGAAATATGTCCGTCAGGCCCCTTCCCTTGAGACATATCTGCAAATATCTCGGAAACGAAACGAGCTATGGCAAAATGTTAAGAGACCTTTTTTGTAGAGAATTATGTTTCCTACAATTTATGTTCTATGATATTTTTTGATCGGAAGCGTAGTTTTCGAGATATATCGAGATATTTAAAAGTTCCGAAGCCGCACCAACATAATAGAGATACAGAAACACCGTGGCCCCTTTCTTTGAGATAACTCTGCACAAGTGCGAGCCGCAAATGCCACTTCCAGCTTAGCTGTGCAGAAGAAGAACAACAAGAAGAAGAAATATCTCGAAATATCTCCGTCAGGCCCCTTCCCTTGAGATAAATCTGCAAATATCTCGGAAACGAAGCGAGGTATGGCAAAATGTTAAGAGACCTTTCTTGTAGAGAATTAAGTTTCCTACTTTCTATGTTCTATGATATTTTTTGATCAGATGCGTAGTTCTCGAGATATATCAAGATATTTAAAAGTTCCGAAGCCGCACCAACATAATAGAGATACAGAAACACCGTGGCCCCTTTCTTTGAGATAACTCTGCACTATTGCGAGCTGCAAATGCCACTTCCAGCTTAGCTGTGCAGAAGAAGAACAACAAGAAGAAGAAATATTTCGAAATATGTCCGTCAGGCCCCTTCCCTTGAGATACATCTGCAAATATCTCGGAAACGAAGCGAGCTATGGCAAAATGTTAAGAGACCTTATTTGTAGAGAATTAAGTTTCCTACTTTTTATGTTGTATGATATTTTTTGATCAGATGCGTAGTTCTCGAGATATATCAAGATATTTAAAAGTTCCGAAGCCGCACCAACATAATAGAGATACAGAAACACCGTGGCCCCTTTCTTTGAGATAACTCTGCACTATTGCGAGCTGTAAATGCCACTTCCAGCTTAGCTGTGCAGAAGAAGAACAACAAGAAGAAGAAATATCTCGAAACATGTCCGTCAGGCCCGTTCCTTTGAGCTGAATCTGCAAATATCTCGGAAACGAATCGAGCTATGGCAAAATGTTAAGAGACTTTATTTGTAGAGAATTAAGTTTCCTACTTTTTATGTTCTATGATATTTTTTGATCAGATGCGTAGTTCTCGAGATATATCAAGATATTTAAAAGTTCCGAAGCCGCACCAACATAGTAGAGATACAGAAACACCGTGGCCCCTTTCTTTGAGATAACTCTGCGCTATTGCGAGCTGGAAACGCCACTTCCAGTTTAGCTGTGCAGAAGAAGAACAACAAGAAGAAGAAATATCTCGAAATATGTCCGTCAGGCCCCTTCCCTCGAGATAAATCTGCAAATATCTCGGAAACGAAGCGAGCTATGGCAAAATGTTAAGAGACCTTTTTTGTAGAGAATTAAGTTTCCTACTTTTTATGTTCTATGATATTTTTTGATCAGATGCGTAGTTCTCGAGATATATCAAGATATTTAAAAGTTCCGAAGCCGCACCAACATAATAGAGATACAGAAACACCGTGGCCCCTTTCCTTGAGATAACTCTGCACTATTGCGAGCTGTAAATGCCACTTCCAGCTTAGCTGTGCAGAAGAAGAACAACAAGAAGAAGAAATATCTCGAAATATGTCCGTCAGGCCCCTCCCCTTGAGATAAATCTGCAAATATCTCGGAAACGAAGCGAGCTATGGCAAAATGTTAAGAGACCTTATTTGTAGAGAATTAAGTTTCCTACTTTTTATGTTCTATGATATGTTTTGATCAGATGCGTAGTTCTCGAGATATATCAAGATATTTAAAAGTTCCGAAGCCGCACCAACATAATAGAGATACAGAAACACCGTGGCCCCTTTCTTTGAGATAACTCTGCACTAGTGCGAGCCGCAAATGCCACTTCCAGCTTAGCTGTGCAGAAGAAGAACAACAAGAAGAAGAAATATCTCGAAATATGTCCGTCAGGCCCCTTCCCTTGAGATAAATCTGCAAATATCTCGGAAACGAAGCGAGCTATGGCAAAATGTTGAGAGACCTTTTTTGTAGAGAATTAAGTTTCCTACTTTTTATATTCTATGATATTTTTTGATGAGATGCGTAGTTCTCGAGATATATCAAGATATTTAAAAGTTCCGAAGCCGCACCAACATAATAGAGATACAGAAACACCGTGGCCCCTTTCTTTGAGATAACTCTGCACTATTGCGAGCTGGAAATGCCACTTCCAGTTTAGCTGTGCAGAAGAAGAACAACAAGAAGAAGAAATATCTCGAAATATGTCCGTCAGGCCCCTCCCCTTGAGATAAATCTGCAAATATCTCGGAAACGAAGCGAGCTATGGCAAAATGTTAAGAGACCTTATTTGTAGAGAATTAAGTTTCCTACTTTTTATGTTCTATGATATTTTTTGATCAGATGCGTAGTTCTCGAGATATATCAAGATATTTAAAAGTTCCGAAGCCGCACCAACATAATAGAGATACAGAAACACCGTGGCCCCTTTCTTTGAGATAACTCTGCACTAGTGCGAGCCGCAGATGCCACTTCCAGCTTAGCTGTGCAGAAGAAGAACAACAAGAAGAAGAAATATCTCGAAATATCTCCGTCAGGCCCCTTCCCTTGAGATAAATCTGCAAATATCTCGGAAACGAAGCGAGGTATGGCAAAATGTTAAGAGACCTTTCTTGTAGAGAATTAAGTTTCCTACTTTCTATGTTCCATGATATTTTTTGATCAGATGCGTAGTTCTCGAGATATATCAAGATATTTAAAAGTTCCGAAGCCGCACCAACATAATAGAGATACAGAAACACCGTGGCCCCTTTCTTTGAGATAACTCTGCACTAGTGCGAGCCGCAAATGCCACTTCCAGCTTAGCTGTGCAGAAGAAGAACAACAAGAAGAAGAAATATCTCGAAATATGTCCGTCAGGCCCCTTCCCTTGAGATAAATCTGCAAATATCTCGGAAACGAAGCGAGCTATGGCAAAATGTTGAGAGACCTTTTTTGTAGAGAATTAAGTTTCCTACTTTTTATATTCTATGATATTTTTTTATGAGATGCGTAGTTCTCGAGATATATCAAGATATTTAAAAGTTCCGAAGCCGCACCAACATAATAGAGATACAGAAACACCGTGGCCCCTTTCTTTGAGATAACTCTGCACTATTGCGAGCTGGAAATGCCACTTCCAGTTTAGCTGTGCAGAAGAAGAACAACAAGAAGAAGAAATATCTCGAAATATGTCCGTCAGGCCCCTCCCCTTGAGATAAATCTGCAAATATCTCGGAAACGAAGCGAGCTATGGCAAAATGTTAAGAGACCTTATTTGTAGAGAATTAAGTTTCCTACTTTTTATGTTCTATGATATTTTTTGATCAGATGCGTAGTTCTCGAGATATATCAAGATATTTAAAAGTTCCGAAGCCGCACCAACATAATAGAGATACAGAAACACCGTGGCCCCTTTCTTTGAGATAACTCTGCACTAGTGCGAGCCGCAAATGCCACTTCCAGCTTAGCTGTGCAGAAGAAGAACAACAAGAAGAAGAAATATCTCGAAATATGTCCGTCAGGCCCCTTCCCTTGAGATAAATCTGCAAATATCTCGGAAACGAAGCGAGCTATGGCAAAATGTTGAGAGACCTTTTTTGTAGAGAATTAAGTTTCCTACTTTTTATATTCTATGATATTTTTTGATGAGATGCGTAGTTCTCGAGATATATCAAGATATTTAAAAGTTCCGAAGCCGCACCAACATAATAGAGATACAGAAACACCGTGGCCCCTTTCTTTGAGATAACTCTGCACTATTGCGAGCTGGAAATGCCACTTCCAGTTTAGCTGTGCAGAAGAAGAACAACAAGAAGAAGAAATATCTCGAAATATGTCCGTCAGGCCCCTCCCCTTGAGATAAAT
Organism: Osmia lignaria lignaria; assembly: GCF_051020975.1. Lineage (NCBI taxonomy): Eukaryota > Metazoa > Arthropoda > Insecta > Hymenoptera > Megachilidae > Osmia > Osmia lignaria. The sequence goes on along the minus strand of NW_027478174.1, from coordinate 675,769 downwards.
CTGCAAATATCTCGGAAACGAAGCGAGCTATGGCAAAATGTTAAGAGACCTTATTTGTAGAGAATTAAGTTTCCTACTTTTTATGTTCTATGATATTTTTTGATCAGATGCGTAGTTCTCGAGATATATCAAGATATTTAAAAGTTCCGAAGCCGCACCAACATAATAGAGATACAGAAACACCGTGGCCCCTTTCTTTGAGATAACTCTGCACTAGTGCGAGCCGCAGATGCCACTTCCAGCTTAGCTGTGCAGAAGAAGAACAACAAGAAGAAGAAATATCTCGAAATATCTCCGTCAGGCCCCTTCCCTTGAGATAAATCTGCAAATATCTCGGAAACGAAGCGAGGTATGGCAAAATGTTAAGAGACCTTTCTTGTAGAGAATTAAGTTTCCTACTTTCTATGTTCTATGATATTTTTTGATCAGATGCGTAGTTCTCGAGATATATCAAGATATTTAAAAGTTCCGAAGCCGCACCAACATAATAGAGATACAGAAACACCGTGGCCCCTTTCTTTGAGATAACTCTGCACTAGTGCGAGCCGCAAATGCCACTTCCAGCTTAGCTGTGCAGAAGAAGAACAACAAGAAGAAGAAATATCTCGAAATATGTCCGTCAGGCCCCTTCCCTTGAGATAAATCTGCAAATATCTCGGAAACGAAGCGAGCTATGGCAAAATGTTGAGAGACCTTTTTTGTAGAGAATTAAGTTTCCTACTTTTTATATTCTATGATATTTTTTGATGAGATGCGTAGTTCTCGAGATATATCAAGATATTTAAAAGTTCCGAAGCCGCACCAACATAATAGAGATACAGAAACACCGTGGCCCCTTTCTTTGAGATAACTCTGCACTATTGCGAGCTGGAAATGCCACTTCCAGTTTAGCTGTGCAGAAGAAGAACAACAAGAAGAAGAAATATCTCGAAATATGTCCGTCAGGCCCCTCCCCTTGAGATAAATCTGCAAATATCTCGGAAACGAAGCGAGCTATGGCAAAATGTTAAGAGACCTTATTTGTAGAGAATTAAGTTTCCTACTTTTTATGTTCTATGATATTTTTTGATCAGATGCGTAGTTCTCGAGATATATCAAGATATTTAAAAGTTCCGAAGCCGCACCAACATAATAGAGATACAGAAACACCGTGGCCCCTTTCTTTGAGATAACTCTGCACTAGTGCGAGCCGCAGATGCCACTTCCAGCTTAGCTGTGCAGAAGAAGAACAACAAGAAGAAGAAATATCTCGAAATATGTCCGTCAGGCCCCTTCCCTTGAGATAAATCTGCAAATATCTCGGAAACGAAGCGAGGTATGGCAAAATGTTAAGAGACCTTTCTTGTAGAGAATTAAGTTTCCTACTTTCTATGTTCTATGATATTTTTTGATCAGATGCGTAGTTCTCGAGATATATGAAGATATTTAAAAGTTCCGAAGCCGCACCAACATAATAGAGATACAGAAACACCGTGGCCCCTTTCTTTGAGATAACTCTGCACTAGTGCGAGCCGCAGATGCCACTTCCAGCTTAGCTGTGCAGAAGAAGAACAACAAGAAGAAGAAATATCTCGAAATATGTCCGTCAGGCCCGTTCCTTTGAGCTGAATCTGCAAATATCTCGGAAACGAAGCGAGCTACGGCAAAATGTTAAGAGACTTTATTTGTAGAGAATTAAGTTTCCTACTTTTTATGTTCTATGATATTTTTTGATGAGATGCGTAGTTCTCGAGATATATCAAGATATTTAAAAGTTCCGAAGCCGCACCAACATAATAGAGATACAGAAACACCGTGGCCCCTTTCTTTGAGATAACTCTGCACTATTGCGAGCTGGAAATGCCACTTCCAGTTTAGCTGTGCAGAAGAAGAACAACAAGAAGAAGAAATATCTCGAAATATGTCCGTCAGGCCCCTTCCCTTGAGATAAATCTGCAAATATCTCGGAAACGAAGCGAGCTATGGCAAAATGTTAAGAGACCTTATTTGTAGAGAATTAAGTTTCCTACTTTTTATGTTCTATGATATTTTTTGATCAGATGCGTAGTTCTCGAGATATATCAAGATATTTAAAAGTTCCGAAGCCGCACCAACATAATAGAGATACAGAAACACCGTGGCCCCTTTCCTTGAGATAACTCTGCACTATTGCGAGCTGTAAATGCCACTTCCAGCTTAGCTGTGCAGAAGAAGAACAACAAGAAGAAGAAATATCTCGAAATATGTCCGTCAGGCCCGTTCCTTTGAGCTGAATCTGCAAATATCTCGGAAACGAATCGAGCTATGGCAAAATGTTAAGAGACTTTATTTGTAGAGAATTAAGTTTCCTACTTTTTATGTTCTATGATATTTTTTGATCAGATGCGTAGTTCTCGAGATATATCAAGATATTTAAAAGTTCCGAAGCCGCACCAACATAATAGAGATACAGAAACACCGTGGCCCCTTTCTTTGAGATAACTCTGCGCTATTGCGAGCTGGAAACGCCACTTCCAGTTTAGCTGTGCAGAAGAAGAACAACAAGAAGAAGAAATATCTCGAAATATGTCCGTCAGGCCCCTTCCCTCGAGATAAATCTGCAAATATCTCGGAAACGAAGCGAGCTATGGCAAAATGTTAAGAGACCTTTTTTGTAGAGAATTAAGTTTCCTACTTTTTATGTTCTATGATATTTTTTGATCAGATGCGTAGTTCTCGAGATATATCAAGATATTTAAAAGTTCCGAAGCCGCACCAACATAATAGAGATACAGAAACACCGTGGCCCCTTTCCTTGAGATAACTCTGCACTATTGCGAGCTGTAAATGCCACTTCCAGCTTAGCTGTGCAGAAGAAGAACAACAAGAAGAAGAAATATTTCGAAATATGTCCGTCAGGCCCGTTCCTTTGAGCTGAATCTGCAAATATCTCGGAAACGAAGCGAGCTATGGCAAAATGTTAAGCGACGTTTTTTCTAGAGAATTTTGTTTGCTACAATTTATGTTCTATGATATTTTTTGATCAGAAGCGTAGTTTTCGAGATATATCGAGATATTTAAAAGTTCCGAAGCCGCACCAACATAATAGAGATACAGAAACACCGTGGCCCCTTTCTTTGAGATAACTCTGCACTAGTGCGAGCCGCAGATGCCACTTCCAGCTTAGCTGTGCAGAAGAAGAACAACAAGAAGAAGAAATATCTCGAAATATGTCCGTCAGGCCCCTTCCCTTGAGATAAATCTGCAAATATCTCGGAAACGAAGCGAGCTATGGCAAAATGTTGAGAGACCTTTTTTGTAGAGAATTAAGTTTCCTACTTTTTATATTCTATGATATTTTTTGATGAGATGCGTAGTTCTCGAGATATATCAAGATATTTAAAAGTTCCGAAGCCGCACCAACATAATAGAGATACAGAAACACCGTGGCCCCTTTCTTTGAGATAACTCTGCACTATTGCGAGCTGGAAATGCCACTTCCAGTTTAGCTGTGCAGAAGAAGAACAACAAGAAGAAGAAATATCTCGAAATATGTCCGTCAGGCCCCTTCCCTTGAGATAAATCTGCAAATATCTCGGAAACGAAGCGAGCTATGGCAAAATGTTCAGAGACCTTATTTGTAGAGAATTAAGTTTCCTACTTTTTATGTTCTATGATATTTTTTGATCAGATGCGTAGTTCTCGAGATATATCAAGATATTTAAAAGTTCCGAAGCCGCACCAACATAATAGAGATACAGAAACACCGTGGCCCCTTTCCTTGAGATAACTCTGCACTATTGCGAGCTGTAAATGCCACTTCCAGCTTAGCTGTGCAGAAGAAGAACAACAAGAAGAAGAAATATCTCGAAATATGTCCGTCAGGCACGTTCCTTTGAGCTGAATCTGCAAATATCTCGGAAACGAATCGAGCTATGGCAAAATGTTAAGAGACTTTATTTGTAGAGAATTAAGTTTCCTACTTTTTATGTTCTATGATATTTTTTGATCAGATGCGTAGTTCTCGAGATATATCAAGATATTTAAAAGTTCCGAAGCCGCACCAACATAATAGAGATACAGAAACACCGTGGCCCCTTTCTTTGAGATAACTCTGCGCTATTGCGAGCTGGAAACGCCACTTCCAGTTTAGCTGTGCAGAAGAAGAACAACAAGAAGAAGAAATATCTCGAAATATGTCCGTCAGGCCCCTTCCCTTGAGATAAATCTGCAAATATCTCGGAAACGAAGCGAGCTATGGCAAAATGTTAAGAGACCTTATTTGTAGAGAATTAAGTTTCCTACTTTTTATGTTCTATGATATTTTTTGATCAGATGCGTAGTTCTCGAGATATATCAAGATATTTAAAAGTTCCGAAGCCGCACCAACATAATAGAGATACAGAAACACCGTGGCCCCTTTCTTTGAGATAACTCTGCACTAGTGCGAGCCGCAAATGCCACTTCCAGCTTAGCTGTGCAGAAGAAGAACAACAAGAAGAAGAAATATCTCGAAATATGTCCGTCAGGCCCCTTCCCTTGAGACATATCTGCAAATATCTCGGAAACGAAACGAGCTATGGCAAAATGTTAAGAGACCTTTGTTGTAGAGAATTATGTTTCCTACAATTTATGTTCTATGATATTTTTTGATCAGAAGCGTAGTTTTCGAGATATATCGAGATATTTAAAAGTTCCGAAGCCGCACCAACATAATAGAGATACAGAAACACCGTGGCCCCTTTCTTTGAGATAACTCTGCACTAGTGCGAGCCGCAAATGCCACTTCCAGCTTAGCTGTGCAGAAGAAGAACAACAAGAAGAAGAAATATCTCGAAATATGTCCGTCAGGCCCCTTCCCTTGAGATAAATCTGCAAATATCTCGGAAACGAAGCGAGCTATGGCAAAATGTTAAGAGACCTTTCTTGTAGAGAATTAAGTTTCCTACTTTCTATGTTCTATGATATTTTTTGATCACATGCGTAGTTCTCGAGATATATCAAGATATTTAAAAGTTCCGAAGCCGCAACAACATAATAGAGATACAGAAACACCGTGGCCCCTTTCTTTGAGATAACTCTGCACTATTGCGAGCTGCAAATGCCACTTCCAGCTTAGCTGTGCAGAAGAAGAACAACAAGAAGAAGAAATATCTCGAAATATGTCCGTCAGGCCCCTTCCCTCGAGATAAATCTGCAAATATCTCGGAAACGAAGCGAGCTATGGCAAAATGTTAAGAGACCTTTGTTGTAGAGAATCATGTTTCCTACAATTTATGTTCTATGATATTTTTTGATCAGAAGCGTAGTTTTCGAGATATATCGAGATATTTAAAAGTTCCGAAGCCGCACCAACATAATAGAGATACAGAAACACCGTGGCCCCTTTCTTTGAGATAACTCTGCACTAGTGCGATCCGCAAATGCCACTTCCAGCTTAGCTGTGCAGAAGAAGAACAACAAGAAGAAGAAATATCTCGAAATATGTCCGTCAGGCCCCTTCCCTTGAGATAAATCTGCAAATATCTCGGAAACGAAGCGAGCTATGGCAAAATGTTAAGAGACTTTTCTTGTAGAGAATTAAGTTTCCTACTTTCTATGTTCTATGATATTTTTTGATCAGATGCGTAGTTCTCGAGATATATCAAGATATTTAAAAGTTCCGAAGCCGCAACAACATAATAGAGATACAGAAACACCGTGGCCCCTTTCTTTGAGATAATTCTGCACTATTGCGAGCTGGAAATGCCACTGCCAGCTTAGCTGTGCAGAAGAAGAACAACAAGAAGAAGAAATATCTCGAAATATGTCCGTCAGGCCCCTTCCCTTGAGATAAATCTGCAAATATCTCGGAAACGAAGCGAGCTATGGCAAAATGTTGAGAGACCTTTTTTGTAGAGAATTAAGTTTCCTACTTTTTATATTCTATGATATTTTTTGATGAGATGCGTAGTTCTCGAGATATATCAAGATATTTAAAAGTTCCGAAGCCGCACCAACATAATAGAGATACAGAAACACCGTGGCCCCTTTCTTTGAGATAACTCTGCACTATTGCGAGCTGGAAATGCCACTTCTAGTTTAGCTGTGCAGAAGAAGAACAACAAGAAGAAGAAATATCTCGAAATATGTCCGTCAGGCCCCTTCCCTTGAGATAAATCTGCAAATATCGCGGAAACGAAGTGAGCTATGGCAAAACGTTAAGAGACCTTATTTGTAGAGAATTAAGTTTCCTACTTTTTATGTTCTATGATATTTTTTGATCAGATGCGTAGTTCTCGAGATATATCAAGATATTTAAAAGTTCCGAAGCTGCACCAACATAATAGAGATACAGAAACACCGTGGCCTCTTTCTTTGAGATAACTCTGCACTATTGCGAGCTGCAAATGCCACTTCCAGCTTAGCTGTGCAGAAGAAGAACAACAAGAAGAAGAAATATCTCGAAATATGTCCGTCAGGCCCCTTCCCTTGAGATAAATCTGCACATATCTCGGAAATGAAGCGAGCTATGGCAAAATGGTAAGAGACCTTTTTTGTAGAGAATTAAGTTTTCTACTTTTTATGTTCTATGATATTTTTTGATCAGATGCGTTGTTCTCGAGATATATCAAGATATTTAAAAGTTCCGAAGCTGCACCAACATAATAGAGGTACAGAAACACCGTGGCCTCTTTCTTTGAGATAACTCTGCACTATTGCGAGCTGCAAATGCCACTTCCAGCTTAGCTGTGCAGAAGAAGAACAACAAGAAGAAGAAATATCTCGAAATATGTCCGTCAGGCCCCTTCCCTCGAGATAAATCTGCAAATATCTCGGAAACGAAGCGAGCTATGGCAAAATGTTAAGAGACCTTTGTTGTAGAGAATCATGTTTCCTACAATTTATGTTCTATGATATTTTTTGATCAGAAGCGTAGTTTTCGAGATATATCGAGATATTTAAAAGTTCCGAAGCCGCACCAACATAATAGAGATACAGAAACACCGTGGCCCCTTTCTTTGAGATAACTCTGCACTAGTGCGAGCCGCAAATGCCACTTCCAGCTTAGCTGTGCAGAAGAAGAACAACAAGAAGAAGAAATATCTCGAAATATGTCCGTCAGGCCCCTTCCCTTGAGATAAATCTGCAAATATCTCGGAAACGAAGCGAGCTATGGCAAAATGTTAAGAGACCTTTCTTGTAGAGAATTAAGTTTCCTACTTTCTATGTTCTATGATATTTTTTGATCAGATGCGTAGTTCTCGAGATATATCAAGATATTTAAAAGTTCCGAAGCCGCAACAACATAATAGAGATACAGAAACACCGTGGCCCCTTTCTTTGAGATAACTCTGCACTATTGCGAGCTGCAAATGCCACTTCCAGCTTAGCTGTGCAGAAGAAGAACAACAAGAAGAAGAAATATCACGAAATATGTCCGTTAGGCCCCTTCCCTTGAGATAAATCTGCAAATATCTCGGAAACGAAGCGAGCTATGGCAAAATGTTAAGAGACCTTTTTTGTAGAGAATTAAGTTTTCTACTTTTTATGTTCTATGATATTTTTTGATCAGATGCGTTGTTCTCGAGATATATCAAGATATTTAAAAGTTCCGAAGCTGCACCAACATAATAGAGGTACAGAAACACCGTGGCCTCTTTCTTTGAGATAATTCTGCACTATTGCGAGCTGCAAATGCCACTGCCAGCTTAGCTGTGCAGAAGAAGAACAACAAGAAGAAGAAATATCTCGAAATATGTCCGTCAGGCCCCTTCCCTTGAGATAAATCTGCAAATATCTCGGAAACGAAGCGAGCTATGGCAAAATGTTGAGAGACCTTTTTTGTAGAGAATTAAGTTTCCTACTTTTTATGTTCTATGATATTTTTTGATCAGATGCGTAGTTCTCGAGATATATCAAGATATTTAAAAGTTCCGAAGCCGCACCAACATAATAGAGATACAGAAACACCGTGGCCCCTTTCTTTGAGATAACATTGCACTAGTGCGAGCCGCAAATGCCACTTCCAGCTTAGCTGTGCAGAAGAAGAACAACAAGAAGAAGAAATATCTCGAAATATGTCCGTCAGGCCCCTTCCCTTGAGACATATCTGCAAATATCTCGGAAACGAAACGAGCTATGGCAAAATGTTAAGAGACCTTTTTTGTAGAGAATTATGTTTCCTACAATTTATGTTCTATGATATTTTTTGATCAGAAGCGTAGTTTTCGAGATATATCGAGATATTTAAAAGTTCCGAAGCCGCACCAACATAATAGAGATACAGAAACACCTTTCTTTGAGATAACTCTGCACTAGTGCGAGCCGCAAATGCCACTTCCAGCTTAGCTGTGCAGAAGAAGAACAACAAGAAGAAGAAATATCTCGAAATATGTCCGTCAGGCCCCTTCCCTTGAGATAAATCTGCAAATATCTCGGAAACGAAGCGAGCTATGGCAAAATGTTAAGAGACCTTTCTTGTAGAGAATTAAGTTTCCTACTTTCTATGTTCTATGATATTTTTTGATCAGATGCGTAGTTCTCGAGATATATCAAGATATTTAAAAGTTCCGAAGCCGCACCAACATAATAGAGATACAGAAACACCGTGGCCCCTTTCTTTGAGATAACTCTGCGCTATTGCGAGCTGGAAACGCCACTTCCAGTTTAGCTGTGCAGAAGAAGAACAACAAGTAGAAGAAATATTTCGAAATATGTCCGTCAGGCCCCTTCCCTTGAGATAAATCTGCAAATATCGCGGAAACGAAGTGAGCTATGGCAAAACGTTAAGAGACCTTATTTGTAGAGAATTAAGTTTCCTACTTTTTATGTTCTATGATATTTTTTGATCAGATGCGTAGTTCTCGAGATATATCAAGATATTTAAAAGTTCCGAAGCTGCACCAACATAATAGAGATACAGAAACACCGTGGCCTCTTTCTTTGAGATAACTCTGCACTATTGCGAGCTGCAAATGCCACTTCCAGCTTAGCTTTGCAGAAGAAGAACAACAAGAAGAAGAAATATCTCGAAATATGTCCGTCAGGCCCCTTCCCTTGAGATAAATCTGCACATATCTAGGAAACGAAGCGAGCTATGGCAAAATGTTAAGAGACCTTTCTTGTAGAGAATTAAGTTTCCTACTTTCTATGTTCTATGATATTTTTTGATCAGATGCGTAGTTCTCGAGATATATCAAGATATTTAAAAGTTCCGAAGCCGCAACAACATAATAGAGATACAGAAACACCGTGGCCCCTTTCTTTGAGATAACTCTGCACTATTGCGAGCTGCAAATGCCACTTCCAGCTTAGCTGTGCAGAAGAAGAACAACAAGAAGAAGAAATATCACGAAATATGTCCGTTAGGCCCCTTCCCTTGAGATAAATCTGCAAATATCTCGGAAACGAAGCGAGCTATGGCAAAATGTTAAGAGACCTTTTTTGTAGAGAATTAAGTTTTCTACTTTTTATGTTCTATGATATTTTTTGATCAGATGCGTTGTTCTCGAGATATATCAAGATATTTAAAAGTTCCGAAGCTGCACCAACATAATAGAGATACAGAAACACCGTGGCCCCTTTCTTTGAGATAACTCTGCACTATTGCGAGCTGCAAATGCCACTTCCAGCTTAGCTGTGCAGAAGAAGCACAACAAGAAGAAGAAATATCACGAAATATGTCCGTTAGGCCCCTTCCCTTGAGATAAATCTGCAAATATCTCGGAAACGAAGCGAGCTATGGCAAAATGTTAAGAGACCTTTTTTGTAGAGAATTAAGTTTTCTACTTTTTATGTTCTATGATATTTTTTGATCAGATGCGTTGTTCTCGAGATATATCAAGATATTTAAAAGTTCCGAAGCTGCACCAACATAATAGAGGTACAGAAACACCGTGGCCTCTTTCTTTGAGATAATTCTGCACTATTGCGAGCTGCAAATGCCACTGCCAGCTTAGCTGTGCAGAAGAAGAACAACAAGAAGAAGAAATATCTCGAAATATGTCCGTCAGGCCCCTTCCCTTGAGATAAATCTGCACATATCTCGGAAACGAAGCGAGCTATGGCAAAATGGTAAGAGACCTTTTTTGTAGAGAATTAAGTTTCCTACTTTTTATGTTCTATGATATTTTTTGACCAGACGCGTAGTTTTCGAGATATATCGAGATATTTAAAAGTTCCGAAGCCGCACCAACATAATAGAGATACAGAAACACCGTGGCCCCTTTCTTTGAGATAACTCTGCACTAGTGCGAGCCGCAAATGCCACTTCCAGCTTAGCTGTGCAGAAGAAGAACAACAAGAAGAAGAAATATCTCGAAATATGTCCGTCAGGCCCCTTCCCTTGAGATAAATCTGCAAATATCTCGGAAACGAAGCGAGCTATGGCAAAATGTTAAGAGACCTTATTTGTAGAGAATTAAGTTTCCTACTTTTTATGTTCTATGATATTTTTTGATCAGATGCGTAGTTCTCGAGATATATCAAGATATTTAAAAGTTCCGAAGCCGCACCAACATAATAGAGATACAGAAACACCGTGGCCCCTTTCTTTGAGATAACTGTGCACTAGTGCGAGCCGCAAATGCCACTTCCAGCTTAGCTGTGCAGAAGAAGAAATATCTCGAAATATGTCCGTCAGGCCCCTTCCCTTGAGATAAATCTGCAAATATCGCGGAAACGAAGTGAGCTATGGCAAAACGTTAAGAGACCTTATTTGTAGAGAATTAAGTTTCCTACTTTTTATGTTCTATGATATTTTTTGATCAGATGCGTAGTTCTCGAGATATATCAAGATATTTAAAAGTTCCGAAGCTGCACCAACATAATAGAGGTACAGAAACACCGTGGCCTCTTTCTTTGAGATAACTCTGCACTATTGCGAGCTGTAAATGCCACTTCCAGCTTAGCTGTGCAGAAGAAGAACAACAAGAAGAAGAAATATCTCGAAATATGTCCGTCAGGCCCCTTCCCTCGAGATAAATCTGCAAATATCTCGGAAACGAAGCGAGCTATGGCAAAATGTTAAGAGACCTTTGTTGTAGAGAATCATGTTTCCTACAATTTATGTTCTATGATATTTTTTGATCAGAAGCGTAGTTTTCGAGATATATCGAGATATTTAAAAGTTCCGAAGCCGCACAAACATAATAGAGATACAGAAACACCGTGGCCCCTTTCTTTGAGATAACTCTGCACTAGTGCGAGACGCAAATGCCACTTCCAGCTTAGCTGTGCAGAAGAAGAACAACAAGAAGAAGAAATATCTCGAAATATGTCCGTCAGGCCCCTTCCCTTGAGATAAATCTGCAAATATCTCGGAAACGAAGCGAGCTATGGCAAAATGTTAAGAGACCTTTCTTGTAGAGAATTAAGTTTCCTACTTTCTATGTTCTATGATATTTTTTGATCAGATGCGTAGTTCTCGAGATATATCAAGATATTTAAAAGTTCCGAAGCCGCAACAACATAATAGAGATACAGAAACACCGTGGCCCCTTTCTTTGAGATAACTCTGCACTATTGCGAGCTGCAAATGCCACTTCCAGCTTAGCTGTGCAGAAGAAGAACAACAAGAAGAAGAAATATCACGAAATATGTCCGTTAGGCCCCTTCCCTTGAGATAAATATGCAAATATCTCGGAAACGAAGCGAGCTATGGCAAAATGTTAAGAGACCTTTTTTGTAGAGAATTAAGTTTTCTACTTTTTATGTTCTATGATATTTTTTGATCAGATGCGTTGTTCTCGAGATATATCAAGATATTTAAAAGTTCCGAAGCTGCACCAACATAATAGAGATACAGAAACACCGTGGCCCCTTTCTTTGAGATAACTCTGCACTATTGCGAGCTGCAAATGCCACTTCCAGCTTAGCTGTGCAGAAGAAGAACAACAAGAAGAAGAAATATCACGAAATATGTCCGTTAGGCCCCTTCCCTTGAGATAAATCTGCAAATATCTCGGAAACGAAGCGAGCTATGGCAAAATGTTAAGAGACCTTTTTTGTAGAGAATTAAGTTTCCTACTTTTCATGTTCTATGGTATTTTTCGATCAGAGGCGTAGTTCTCGAGATATATCAAGATATTTAAAAGTTCCGAAGCCGCACCAACATAATAGAGATACAGAAACACCGTGGCCCCTTTCTTTGAGATAACTCTGCACTATTGCGAGCTGTAAATGCCACCTCCAGCTTAGCTGTGCAGAAGAAGAACAACAAGAAGAAGAAATATCTCGAAATATGTCCGTCAGGCCCCTGCCCTTGAGATATATCTGCAAATATCTCGGAAACGAAGCGAGCTATGGCAAAATGTTAAGAGACCTTTTTTGTAGAGAATTATGTTTCCTACAATTTATGTTCTATGATATTTTTTGATCAGATGCGTAGTTCTCGAGATATATCAAGATATTTAAAAGTTCCGAAACCGCACCAACATAACAGAGATACAGAAACACCGTGGCTCCTTTCTTTGAGATAACTCTGCACTAGTGCGAGCCGCAAATGCCGCTTCCAGCTTAGCTGTGCAGAAGAAGAACAACAAAAAGAAGAAATATCTCGAAATATGTCCGTCAGGCCCCTTCCCTTGAGATAAATCTGCAAATATCTCGGAAACGAAGCGAGCTATGGCAAAATGTTAAGAGATCTTTTTTGTAGAGAATTAAGTTTCCTACTTTTTATGTTCTATGATATTTTTTGATCAGATGCGTAGTTCTCGAGATATATCAAGATATTTAAAAGTTCCGAAGCCGCACCAACATAATAGAGATACAGAAACACCGTGGCCCCTTTCTTTGCGATAACTCTGCACTATTGCGAGCTGCAAATGCCACTTCCAGCTTAGCTGTGCAGAAGAAGAACAACAAGAAGAAGAAATATCTCGAAATATGTCCGTCAGGCCCCTTCCCTTGAGATAAATCTGTAAATATCTCGGAAACGAAGCGAGCTATGGCAAAATGTTAAGAGACCTTTTTTGTAGAGAATTAAGTTTCCTACTTTTTATCTTCTATGATATTTTTCGATCAGAGGCGTAGTTCTCGAGATATATCAAGATATTTAAAAGTTCCGAAGCCGCACCAACATAATAGAGATACAGAAACACCGTGGCCCCTTTCTTTGAGATTACTCTGCACTATTGCGAGCTGCAAATGCCACTTCCAGCTTAGCTGTGCAGAAGAAGAACAACAAGAATAAGAAATATTTCGAAATATGTCCGTCAGGCCCCTTCCCTTGAGATAAATCTGCAAATATCTCGGAAACGAAGCGAGCGACGGCAAAATGTTAAGCGACCTTTTTTGTAGAAAATTAGGTTTCCTACTTTTTATGTTCTATGATATTTTTTGATCAGATGCGTAGTTCTCGAGATATATCAAGATATTTAAAAGTTCCGAAGCCGCACCAACATAATAGAGATACAGAAACACCGTGGCCCCTTTCTTTGAGATAACTCTGCACTATTGCGAGCTGCAAATGCCACTTCCAGCTTAGCTGTGCAGAAGAGGAACAACAAGAAGAAGAAATATCTGGAAATATGTCCGTCAGGCCCCTTCCCTTGAGATAAATCTGCAACTATCTCGGAAACCAAGCGAGCTATGGCAAAATGTTAAGAGACCTTATTTGTAGAGAATTAAGTTTCCTACTTTTTATGTTCTACGATATTTTTTGATCAGATGCGTAGTTCTCGAGATATATCAAGATATTTAAAAGTTCCGAAGCCGCACCAACATAATAGAGATACAGAAACACCGTGGCCCCTTTCTTTGAGATACCTCTGCACTACTGCGAGCTGCAAATGCCACTTCCAGCTTAGCTGTGCAGAAGAAGAACAACAAGAAGAAGAAATATCTCGAAATATGTCCGTCAGGCCCCTTCCCTTGAGATAAATCTGCAAATATCTCGGAAACGAAGCGAGCTATGGCAAAATGTTAAGAGACCTTTTTTGTAGAGAATTATGTTTCCTACAATTTACGTTCTCTGATATTTTTTGATCAGAAGCGTAGTTTTCGAGATATATCAAGATATTTAAAAGTTCCGAAGCCGCACCAACATAATAGAGATACAGAAACACCGTGGCCCCTTTCTTCGAGATAACTCTGCACTATTGCGCGCTGCAAATGCCACTTCCAGCTTAGCTGTGCAGAAGAAGAACAACAAGAAGAAGAAATATCTCGAAATATGTCCGTCAGGCCCCTTCCCTCGAGATAAATCTGCAAATATCTCGGAAACGAAGCGAGCTATGGCAAAATGTTAAGAGACCTTTTTTGTAGAGAATTAAGTTTCCTACTTTTTATGTTGTATGATATTTTTTGATCGGATGCGTAGTTCTCGAGATATATCAAGATATTTAAAAGTTCCGAAGCCGCACCAACATAATAGAGATACAGAAACACCGTGGCCCCTTTCGTTGAGATAACTCTGCACTATTGCGGGCTGCAAATGCCACTTCCAGCTTAGCTGTGCAGAAGAAGAACAACAAAAAGAAGAAATATCTCGAAATATGTCCGTCAGGCCCCTTCCCTTGAGATAAATCTGCAAATATCTCGGAAACGAAGCGAGCTACCGCAAAATGTTAAGAGACTTTTTTTGTAGAAAATTAGGATTCCTACTTTTTATGTTCTATGATATTTTTTGAACAGATGCGTAGTTCTCGAGATATATCAAGATATTTAAAAGTTCCGAAGCCGCACCAACATAATACAGATACAGAAACACCGTGGCCCCTTTCTTTGAGATAACTCTGCACTATTGCGAGCTGCAAATGCCACTTCCAGCTTAGCTGTGCAGAAGAAGAACAACAAGAAGAAGAAATATCTCGAAATATGTCCGTCAGGCCCCTTCCCTTGAGATAAATCTGCAAACATCTCGGAAACGAAGCGAGCTATGGCAAAATGTTAAGAGACCTTATTTGTAGAGAATTAAGTTTCCTACTTTTTATGTTCTATGGTATTTTTTTATCAGATGCGTAGTTCTCGAGATATATCAAGATATTTAAAAGTTCCGAAGCCGCACCAACATAATAGAGATACAGAAACACCGTGGCCCCTTTCTTTGAGATAACTCTGCACTATTGCGAGCTGCAAATGCCACTTCCAGCTTAGCTGTGCAGAAGAAGAACAACAAGAAGAAGAAATATCTCGAAATATGTCCGTCAGGCCCCTTCCCTTGAGATAAATCTGCAAATATCTCGGAAACGAAGCGAGCTATGGCAAAATGTTAAGAGACCTTATTTGTAGAGAATTAAGTTTCCTACTTTTTATGTTCTATGGTATTTTTTGATCAGATGCGTAGTTCTCGAGATATATCAAGATATTTAAAAGTTCCGAAGCCGCACCAACATAATAGAGATACAGAAGCACCGTGGCCCCTTTCTTTGAGATAACTCTGCACTATTGCGAGCTGCAAATGCCACTTCCAGCTTAGCTGTGCAGAAGAAGAACAACAAGAAGAAGAAATATCTCGAAATATGTCCGTCAGGCCCCTTCCCTTGAGATAAATCTGCAAATATCTCGGAAACGAAGCGAGCTATGGCAAAATGTTAAGAGACCTTTTTTGTAGAGAATTATGTTTCCTACAATTTACGTTCTTTGATATTTTTTGATCAGAAGCGTAGTTTTCGAGATATATCGAGATATTTAAAAGTTCCGAAGCCGCACCAACATAATAGAGATACAGAAACACCGTGGCCCCTTTCTTTGAGATAACTCTGCACTAGTGCGAGCCGCAAATGCCACTTCCAGCTTAGCTGTGCAGAAGAAGAACAACAAGAAGAAGAAATATCTCGAAATATGTCCGTCAGGCCCCTTCCCTTGAGATAAATCTGCATATATCTCGGAAACGAAGCGAGCTATGGCAAAATGTTAAGAGACCTTTTTTGTAGAGAATTAAGTTTCCTACTTTTTATGTTCTATGATATTTTTTGATCAGATGCGGAGTTCTCGAGATATATCAAGATATTTAAAAGTTCCGAAGCCGCACCAACATAATAGAGATACAGAAACACCATGGCCCCTTTCTTTGAGATAACTCTGCACTAGTGCGAGCCGCAAATGCCACTTCCAGCTTAGCTGTGCAGAAGAAGAACAACAAGAAGAAGAAATATCTCGAAATATGTCCGTCAGGCCCCTTCCCTTGAGATAAATCTGCAAATATCTCGGAAACGAAGCGAGCTATGGCAAAATGTTAAGAGACCTTTTTTGTAGAGAATTAAGTTTCGTACTTTTTATGTTCTATGATATTTTTTGATCAGATGCGTAGTTCTCGAGATATATCAAGATATTTAAAAGTTCCGAAGCCGCACCAACATAATAGAGATACAGAAACACCGTGGCCCCTTTCTTTGAGATAACTCTGCACTATTGCGAGCTGCAAATGCCACTTCCAGCTTAGCTGTGCAGAAGAAGAACAACAAGAAGAAGAAATATCTCGAAATATGTCCGTCAGGCCCCTTCCCTTGAGATGTATCTGCAAATATCTCGGCAACAAAGCGAGCTATGGCAAAATGTTAAGAGACCTTTTTTGTAGAGAATTATGTTTCCTACAATTTATGTTCTATGATATTTTTTGATCAGAAGCGTAGTTTTCGAGATATATCGAGATATTTAAAAGTTCCGAAGCCGCACCAACATAATAGAGATACAGAAACACCGTGGCCCCTTTCTTTGAGATAACTCTGCACTAGTGCGAGCCGCAAATGCCACTTCCAGCTTAGCTGTGCAGAAGAAGAACAACAAGAAGAAATATCTCGAAATATGTCCGTCAGGCCCCTTCCCTTGAGATAAATCTGCAAATATCTCGGAAACGAAGCGAGCTATGGCAAAATGTTAAGAGACCTTTTTTGTAGAGAATTAAGTTTCCTACTTTTTATGTTCTACGATATTTTTTGATCAGATGCGTAGTTCTCGAGATATATCAAGATATTTAAAAGTTCCGAAGCCGCACCAACATAATAGAGATACAGAAACACCGTGGCTCCTTTCTTTGAGATAACTCTGCACTATTGCGAGCTGGAAATGCCACTTCCAGTTTAGCTGTGCAGAAGAAGAACAACAAGAAGAAGAAATATCTCGAAATATGTCCGTCAGGCCCCTTCCCTTGAGATAAATCTGCAAATATCTCGGAAACGAAGCGAGCTATGGCAAAATGTTAAGAGACCTTTTTTGTAGAGAATTAAGTTTCCTACTTTTTATTTTCTATGATATTTTTTGATCAGATGCGTAGTTCTCGAAATATATCAAGATATTTAAAAGTTCCGAAGCCGCACCAACATAATAGAGATACAGAAACACCGTTGCCCCTTTCTTTGAGATAACTCTGCACTAGTGCGAGCCGCAAATGCCACTTCCAGCTTAGCTGTGCAGAAGAAGAACAACAAGAAGAAGAAATATCTCGAAATATGTCCGTCAGGCCCCTTCCCTTGAGATATATCTGCAAATATCTCGGAAACGAAGCGAGCTATGGCAAAATGTTAAGAGACCTTTTTTGTAGAGAATTATGTTTCCTACAATTTATGTTCTATGATATTTATTGATCAGATGCGGAGTTCTCGAGATATATCAAGATATTTAAAAGTTCCGAAGCCGCACCAACATAATAGAGATACAGAAACACCGTGGCCCATTTCTTTGAGATAACTCTGCGCTATTGCGAGCTGGAAACGCCACTTCCAGTTTAGCTGTGCAGAAGAAGAACAACAAGTAGAAGAAATATCTCGAAATATGTCCGTCAGGCCCCTTCCCTTGAGATATATCTGCAAATATCTCGGAAACGAAATGAGCTATGGCAAAATGTTAGGAGACCTTTTTTGTAGAGAATTATGTTTCCTACAATTTATGTTCTATGATATTTTTTGATCAGAAGCGTAGTTTTCGAGATATATCGAGATATTTAAAAGTTCCGAAGCCGCACCAACATAATAGAGATACAGAAACACCATGGCCCCTTTCTTTGAGATAACTCTGCACTAGTGCGAGCCGCAAATGCCACTTCCAGCTTAGCTGTGCAGAAGAAGAACAACAAGAAGAAGAAATATCTCGAAATATGTCCGTCAGGCCCCTTCCCTTGAGACATATCTGCAAATATCTCGGAAACGAAACGAGCTATGGCAAAATGTTAAGAGACCTTTTTTGTAGAGAATTATGTTTCCTACAATTTATGTTCTATGATATTTTTTGATCAGAAGCGTAGTTTTCGAGATATATCGAGATATTTAAAAGTTCCGAAGCCGCACCAACATAATAGAGATACAGAAACACCGTGGCCCCTTTCTTTGAGATAACTCTGCACTAGTGCGAGCCGCAAATGCCACTTCCAGCTTAGCTGTGCAGAAGAAGAACAACAAGAAGAAGAAATATCTCGAAATATGTCCGTTAGGCCCCTTCCCTTGAGATAAATCTGCAAATATCTCGGAAACGAAGCGAGCTATGGCAAAATGTTACGAAACCTTTCTTGTAGAGAATTAAGTTTCCTACTTTCTATGCTCTATGATATTTTCTGATCAGATGCGTAGTTCTCGAGATATATCAAGATATTTAAAAGTTCCGAAGCCGCACCAACATAATAGAGATACAGAAACACCGCGGCCCCCTTCTTTGAGATAACCCTGCACTATTGCGAGCTGCAAATGCCACTTCCAGCTTAGCTGTGCAGAAGAAGAACAACAAGAAGAAGAAATATTTCGAAATATGTCCGTCAGGCCCCTTCCCTTGAGATAAATCTGCAAATATCTCGGAAACGAAGTGAGCTATGGCAAAATGTTAAGAGACCTTATTTGTAGAGAATTAAGTTTCCTACTTTTTATGTTCTATGATATTTTTTGATCAGACGCGTAGTTTTCGAGATATATCGAGATATTTAAACGTTCCGAAGCCGCACCAACATAATAGAGATACAGAAACACCGTGGCCCCTTTCTTTGAGATAACTCTGCACTATTGCGAGCTGCAAATGCCACTTCCAGCTTAGCTGTGAAGAAGAAGAACAACAAGAAGAAGAAATATCTCGAAATATGTCCGTCAGGCCCCTTCCCTTGAGATAAATCTGCAAATATCTCGGAAACGAAGCGAGCTATGGCATAATGTTAAGAGACCTTTTTTGTAGAGAATTAAGTTTCGTACTTTCTATGTTCTATGATATTTTTTGATCAGATGCGTTGTTCTCGAGATATATCAAGATATTTAAAAGTTCCGAAGCTGCACCAACATAATAGAGGTACAGAAACACCGTGGCCTCTTTCTTTGAGATAACTCTGCACTATTGCGAGCTGCAAATGCCACTTCCAGCTTAGCTGTGCAGAAGAAGAACAACAAGAAGAAGAAATATCTCGAAATATGTCCGTCAGGCCCCTTCCCTTGAGATAAATCTGCAAATATCTCGGAAACGAAGCGAGCTATGGCAAAATGTTAAGAGACCTTTTTTGTAGAGAATTAAGTTTAATACTTTTTATGTTCTATGATATTTTTTGATCAGATGCGTAGTTCTCGAGATATATCAAGATGTTTAAAAGTTCCGAAGCCGCACCAACATAATAGAGATACAGAAACACCGTGGCCCCTTTCTTTGAGATAACTCTGCACTATTGCGAGCTGCAAATGCCACTTCCAGCTTAGCTGTGCAGAAGAAGAACAACAAGAAGAAGAAATATCTCGAAATATGTCCGTCAGGCCCCTTCCCTTGAGATGTATCTGCAAACATCTCGGAAACGAAGCGAGCTATGGCAAAATGTTAAGAGACCTTTTTCGTAGAGAATTATGTTTCCTACAATTTATGTTGTATGATATTTTTTGATCAGAAGCGTAGTTTTCGAGATATATCGAGATATTTAAAAGTTCCGAAGCCGCACCAACATAATAGAGATACAGAAACACCGTGGCCCCTTTCTTTGAGATAACTCTGCACTAGTGCGAGCCGTAAATGCCACTTCCAGCTTAGCTGTGCAGAAGAAGAACAACAAGAAGAAATATCTCGAAATATGTCCGTCAGGCCCCTTCCCTTGAGATAAATCTGCAAATATCTCGGAAACGAAGCGAGCTATGGCAAAATGTTAAGAGACCTTTTTTGTAGAGAATTAAGTTTCCTACTTTTTATTTTCTATGATATTTTTTGATCAGATGCGTAGTTCTCGAAATATATCAAGATATTTAAAAGTTCCGAAGCCGCACCAACATAATAGAGATACAGAAACACCGTTGCCCCTTTCTTTGAGATAACTCTGCACTAGTGCGAGCCACAAATGCCACTTCCAGCTTAACTGTGCAGAAGAAGAACAACAAGAAGAAGAAATATCTCGAAATATGTCCGTCAGGCCCCTTCCCTTGAGATAAATCTGCAAATATCTCGGAAACGAAGCGAGCTATGGCAAAATGTTAAGAGACCTTATTTGTAGAGAATTAAGTTTTCTACTTTTTATGTTCTATGATATTTTTTGATCAGATGCGTAGTTCTCGAGATATATCAAGATATTTAAAAGTTCCGAAGCCGCACCAACATAATAGAGATACAGAAACACCGTGGCTCCTTTCTTTGAGATAACTCTGCACTATTGCGAGCTGGAAATGCCACTTCCAGTTTAGCTGTGCAGAAGAAGAACAACAAGAAGAAGAAATATCTCGAAATATGTCCGTTAGGCCCCTTCCCTTGAGATAAATCTGCAAATATCTCGGAAACGAAGCGAGCTATGGCAAAATGTTAAGAGACTTTTTTGTAGAGAATTAAGTTTCCTACTTTTTATGTTCTATGATATTTTTTGATCAGATGCGTAGTTCTCGAGATATATCAAGATATTTAAAAGTGCCGAAGCCGCACCAACATAATAGAGATACAGAAACACCGTGGCCCCTTTCTTTGAGATAACTCTGCACTATTGCGAGCTGCAAATGCCACTTCCAGCTTAGCTGTGCAGAAGAAGAACAACAAGAAGAAGAAATATCTCGAAATATGTCCGTCAGGCCCCTTCCCTTGAGATAAATCTGCAAATATCTCGGAAACGAAGCGAGGTATGGCAAAATGTTAAGAGACCTTTTCTGTAGAGAATTAAGTTTTCTACTTTTTATGTTCCATGATATTTTTTGATCAGATGCGTAGTTCTCGAGATATATCAAGATATTTAAAAGTTCTGAAGCTGCACCAACATAATAGAGATACAGAAACACCGTGGCCCCTTTCTTTGAGATAACTCTGCACTAGTGCGAGCCGCAAATGCCACTTCCAGCTTAGCTGTGCAGAAGAAGAACAACAAGAAGAAGAAATATCTCGAAATATGTCCGTCAGGCCCCTTCCCTTGAGATAAATCTGCAAATATCTCGGAAACGAAGCGAGCTATGGCAAAATGTTAAGAGACCTTTTTTGTAGAGAATTAAGTTTCCTACTTTTTATTTTCTATGATATTTTTTGATCAGACGCGTAGTTCTCGAGATATATCAAGATATTTAAAAGTTCCGAAGCCGCACCAACATAATAGAGATACAGAAACACCGTGGCCCCTTTGTTCGAGATAACTCTGCACTATTGCGAGCTGCAAATGCCACTTCCAGCTTAGCTGTGCAGAAGAAGAACAACAAGAAGAAGAAATATCTCGAAATATGTCCGTCAGGCCCCTTCCCTTGAGATAAATCTGCAAATATCTCGGAAACGAAGCGAGCTATGGCAAAATGTTAAGAGACCTTATTTGTAGAGAATTAAGTTTTCTACTTTTTATGTTCTATGATATTTTTTGATCAGATGCGTAGTTCTCGAGATATATCAAGATATTTAAAAGTTCCGAAGCCGCACCAACATAATAGAGATACAGAAACACCGTGGCTCCTTTCTTTGAGATAACTCTGCACTATTGCGAGCTGGAAATGCCACTTCCAGTTTAGCTGTGCAGAAGAAGAGCAACAAGAAGAAGAAATATCTCGAAATATGTCCGTTAGGCCCCTTCCCTTGAGATAAATCTGCAAATATCTCGGAAACGAAGCGAGCTATGGCAAAATGTTAAGAGACTTTTTTGTAGAGAATTAAGTTTCCTACTTTTTATGTTCTATGATATTTTTTGATCAGATGCGTAGTTCTCGAGATATATCAAGATATTTAAAAGTTCCGAAGCCGCACCAACATAATAGAGATACAGAAACACCGTGGCCCCTTTCTTTGAGATAACTCTGCACTATTGCGAGCTGCAAATGCCACTTCCAGCTTAGCTGTGCAGAAGAAGAACAACAAGAAGAAGAAATATCTCGAAATATGTCCGTCAGGCCCCTTCCCTCGAGATAAATCTGCAAATATCTCGGAAACGAAGCGAGCTATGGCAAAATGTTAAGAGACCTTTTTTGTAGAGAATTAAGTTTCCTACTTTTTATTTTCTATGATATTTTTTGATCAGATGCGTAGTTCTCGAGATATATCAAGATATTTAAAAGTTCCGAAGCCGCACCAACATAATAGAGATACAGAAACACCGTGGCCCCTTTCTTTGAGATAACTCTGCACTATTGCGAGCTGCAAATGCCACTTCCAGCTTAGCTGTGCAGAAGAAGAACAACAAGAAGAAGAAATATTTCGAAATATGTCCGTCAGGCCCCATCCCTTGAGATAAATCTGCAAATATCTCGGAAACGAAGCGAGCTATGGCAAAATGTTAAGAGACCTTATTTGTAGAGAATTAAGTTTCCTACTTTTTATGTTCTATGATATTTTTTGATCAGATGCGTAGTTCTCGAGATATATCAAGATATTTAAAAGTTCCGAAGCTGCACCAACATAATAGAGGTACAGAAACACCCTGGCCTCGTTCTTTGAGATAACTCTGCACTATTGCGAGCTGCAAATGCCACTTCCAGCTTAGCTGTGCAGAAGAAGAACAACAAGAAGAAGAAATATCTCGAAATATGTCCGTCAGGCCCCTTCCCTTGAGATAAATCTGCAAATATCTCGGAAACGAAGCGAGCTATGGCAAAATGTTAAGAGACGTTTTTTGTAGAGAATTATGTTTCCCACAATTTATCTTCTATGATATTTTTCAATCAGAAGCGTAGTTTTCGAGATATATCGAGATATTTAAAAGTTCCGAAGCCGCACCAACATAATAGAGATACAGAAACACCGTGGCCCCTTTCTTTGAGATAACTCTGCACTAGTGCGAGGCGCAAATGCCACTTCCAGCTTAGCTGTGCAGAAGAAGAACAACAAGAAGAAGAAATATCTCGAAATATGTCCGTCAGGCCCCTTCCCTCGAGATAAATCTGCAAATATCTCGGAAACGAAGCGAGCTATGGCAAAATGTTAAGAGACCTTTTTTGTAGAGAATTAAGTTTCCTACTTTTTATTTTCTATGATATTTTTTGATCAGATGCGTAGTTCTCGAGATATATCAAGATATTTAAAAGTTCCGAAGCCGCACCAACATAATAGAGATACAGAAACACCGTGGCCCCTTTCTTTGAGATAACTCTGCACTATTACGAGCTGCAAATGCCACTTCCAGCTTAGCTGTGCAGAAGAAGAACAACAAGAAGAAGAAATATTTCGAAATATGTCCGTCAGGCCCCATCCCTTGAGATAAATCTGCAAATATCTCGGAAACGAAGCGAGCTATGGCAAAATGTTAAGAGACCTTATTTGTAGAGAATTAAGTTTCCTACTTTTCATGTTCTATGATATTTTTTGATCAGATGCGTAGATCTCGAGATATATCAAGATATTTAAAAGTTCCGAAGCCGCACCAACATAATAGAGATACAGAAACACCGTGGCCCCTTTCTTTGAGATAACTCTGCACTAGTGCGAGCCGCAAATGCCACTTCCAGCTTAGCTGTGCAGAAGAAGAACAACAAGAAGAAGAAATATCTCGAAATATGTCCGTCAGGCCCCTTCCCTTGAGATAAATCTGCAAATATCTCGGAAACGAAGCGAGCTATGGCAAAATGTTAAGAGACGTTTTTTGTAGAGAATTATGTTTCCTACAATTTATGTTCTATAATATTTTTTGATCAGACGCGTAGTTTTCGAGATATATCGAGATATTTAAAAGTTCCGAAGCCGCACCAACATAATAGAGATACAGAAACACCGTGGCCCCTTTCTTTGAGATAACTCTGCACTAGTGCGAGCCGCAAATGCCACTTCCAGCTTAGCTGTGCAGAAGAAGAACAACAAGAAGAAGAAATATCTCGAAATATGTCCGTCAGGCCCCTTCCCTTGAGATAAATCTGCAAATATCTCGGAAACGAAGCGAGCTATGGCAAAATGTTAAGAGACGTTTTTTGTAGAGAATTATGTTTCCTACAATTTATGTTCTATGATATTTTTTGATCAGAAGCGTAGTTTTCGAGATATATCGAGATATTTAAAAGTTCCGAAGCCGCACCAACATAATAGAGATACAGAAACACCGTGGCCCCTTTCTTTGAGATAACTCTGCACTAGTGCGAGGCGCAAATGCCACTTCCAGCTTAGCTGTGCAGAAGAAGAACAACAAGAAGAAGAAATATCTCGAAATATGTCCGTCAGGCCCCTTCCCTCGAGATAAATCTGCAAATATCTCGGAAACGAAGCGAGCTATGGCAAAATGTTAAGAGACCTTTTTTGTAGAGAATTAAGTTTCCTACTTTTTATTTTCTATGATATTTTTTGATCAGATGCGTAGTTCTCGAGATATATCAAGATATTTAAAAGTTCCGAAGCCGCACCAACATAATAGAGATGCAGAAACACCGTGGCCCCTTTCTTTGAGATAACTCTGCACTATTGCGAGCTGCAAATGCCACTTCCAGCTTAGCTGTGCAGAAGAAGAACAACAAGAAGAAGAAATATTTCGAAATATGTCCGTCAGGCCCCATCCCTTGAGATAAATCTGCAAATATCTCGGAAACGAAGCGAGCTATGGCAAAATGTTAAGAGACCGTATTTGTAGAGAATTAAGTTTCCTACTTTTTATGTTCTATGATATTTTTTGATCAGATGCGCAGTTCTCGAGATATATCAAGATATTTAAAAGTTCCGAAGCTGCACCAACATAATAGAGGTACAGAAACACCCTGGCCTCTTTCTTTGAGATAACTCTGCACTATTGCGAGCTGCAAATGCCACTTCCAGCTTAGCTGTGCAGAAGAAGAACAACAAGAAGAAGAAATATCTCGAAATATGTCCGTCAGGCCCCTTCCCTTGAGATAAATCTGCAAATATCTCGGAAACGAAGCGAGCTATGGCAAAATGTTAAGAGACGTTTTTTGTAGAGAATTATGTTTCCTACAATTCATGTTCTATGATATTTTTTGATCAGAAGCCCAGTTTTCGAGATATATCGAGATATTTAAAAGTTCCGAAGCCGCACGAACATAATAGAGATACAGAAACACCGTGGCCCCTTTCTTTGAGATAACTCTGCACTAGTGCGAGCCGCAAATGCCACTTCCAGCTTAGCTGTGCAGAAGAAGAACAACAAGAAGAAGAAATATCTCGAAATATGTCCGTCAGGCCCCTTCCCTCGAGATAAATCTGCAAATATCTCGGAAACGAAGCGAGCTATGGCAAAATGTTAAGAGACCTTTTTTGTAGAGAATTAAGTTTCCTACTTTTTATTTTCTATGATATTTTTTGATCAGATGCGTAGTTCTCGAGATATATCAAGATATTTAAAAGTTCCGAAGCCGCACCAACATAATAGAGATACAGAAACACCGTGGCCCCTTTCTTTGAGATAACTCTGCACTATTGCGAGCTGCAAATGTCACTTCCAGCTTAGCTGTGCAGAAGAAGAACAACAAGAAGAAGAAATATTTCGAAATATGTCCGTCAGGCCCCATCCCTTGAGATAAATCTGCCAATATCTTGGAAACGAAGCGAGCTATGGCAAAATGTTAAGAGACCATATTTGTAGAGAATTAAGTTTCCTACTTTTTATGTTCTATGATATTTTTTGATCAGATGCGTAGTTCTCGAGTCATATCAAGATATTTAAAAGTTCCGAAGCTGCACCAACATAATAGAGGTACAGAAACACCCTGGCCTCTTTCTTTGAGATAACTCTGCACTATTGCGAGCTGCAAATGCCACTTCCAGCTTAGCTGTGCAGAAGAAGAACAACAAGAAGAAGAAATATCTCGAAATATGTCCGTCAGGCCCCTTCCCTTGAGATAAATCTGCACATATCTCGGAAACGAAGCGAGCTATGGCAAAATGGTAAGAGACCTTTTTTGTAGAGAATTAAGTTTCCTACTTTTTATGTTCTATGATATTTTTTGATCAGACGCGTAGTTTTCGAGATATATCGAGATATTTAAAAGTTCCGAAGCCGCACCAACATAATAGAGATACAGAAACACCGTGGCCCCTTTCTTTGAGATAACTCTGCACTAGTGCGAGCCGCAAATGCCACTTCCAGCTTAGCTGTGCAGAAGAAGAACAACAAGAAGAAGAAATATCTCGAAATATGTCCGTCAGGCCCCTTCCCTCGAGATAAATCTGCAAATATCTCGGAAACGAAGCGAGCTATGGCAAAATGTTAAGAGACCTTTTTTGTAGAGAATTAAGTTTCCTACTTTTTATTTTCTATGATATTTTTTGATCAGATGCGTAGTTCTCGAGATATATCAAGATATTTAAAAGTTCCGAAGCCGCACCAACATAATAGAGATACAGAAACACCGTGGCCCCTTTCTTTGAGATAACTCTGCACTAGTGCGAGCCGCAAATGCCACTTCCAGCTTAGCTGTGTAGAAGAAGAACAACAAGAAGAAGAAATATCTCGAAATATGTCCGTCAGGCCCCTTCCCTTGAGATAAATCTGCAAATATCTCGGAAACGAAGCGAGCTATGGCAAAATGTTAAGAGACCTTTTTTGTAGAGAATTAAGTTTCCTACTTTTTATGTTCTATGATATTTTTTGATCAGAGGCGTAGTTCTCGAGATATACCAAGATATTTAAAAGTTCCGAAGCTGCACCAACATAATAGAGGTACAGAAACACCCTGGCCTCTTTCTTTGAGATAACTCTGCACTATTGCGAGCTGCTAATGCCACTTCCAGCTTAGCTGTGCAGAAGAAGAACAACAAGAAGAAGAAATATCTCGAAATATGTCCGTCAGGCCCCTTCCCTCGAGATAAATCTGCAAATATCTCGGAAACGAAGCGAGCTATGGCAAAATGTTAAGAGACCTTTTTTGTAGAGAATTAAGTTTCCTACTTTTTATTTTCTATGATATTTTTTGATCAGATGCGTAGTTCTCGAGATATATCAAGATATTTAAAAGTTCCGAAGCCGCATGAACATAATAGAGATACAGAAACACCGTGGCCCCTTTCTTTGAGATAACTCTGCACTATTGCGAGCTGCAAATGCCACTTCCAGCTTAGCTGTGCAGAAGAAGAACAACAAGAAGAAGAAATATCTCGAAATATGTCCGTCAGGCCCCTTCCCTTGAGATAAATCTGCAAATATCTTGGAAACGAAGCGAGCTATGGCAAAATGTTAAGAGACCTTATTTGTAGAGAATTAAGTTTCCTACTTTTGATGTAGTATGATATTTTTTGATCAGATGCGTAGTTCTCGAGATATATCAAGATATTTAAAAGTTCCGAAGCCGCACCAACATAATAGAGATACAGAAACACCGTGGCCCCTTTCTTTGAGATAACTCTGCACTAGTGCGAGCCGCAAATGCCACTTCCAGCTTAGCTGTGCAGAAGAAGAACAACAAGAAGAAGAAATATCTCGAAATATGTCCGTCAGGCCCCTTCCCTTGAGATAAATCTGCAAATATCTCGGAAACGAAGCGAGCTATGGCAAAATGTTAAGAGACCTTTTTTGTAGAGAATTAAGTTTCCTACTTTTTATTTTCTATGATATTTTTTGATCAGATGCGTAGTTCTCGAGATATATCAAGATATTTAAAAGTTCCGAAGCCGCACCAACATAATAGAGATACAGAAACACCGTGGCCCCTTTCTTTGAGATAACTCTGCACTATTGCGAGCTGCAAATGCCACTTCCAGCTTAGCTGTGCAGAAGAAGAACAACAAGAAGAAGAAATATCTCGAAATATGTCCGTCAGGCCCCTTACCTTGAGATAAATCTGCAAGTATCTCGGAAACGAAGCGAGCTATGGCAAAATGTTAAGAGACCTTTTTTGTAGAGAATTAAGTTTCCTACTTTTGATGTTCTATGATATTTTTTGATCAGATGCGTAGATCTCGAGATATATCAAGATATTTAAAAGTTCCGAAGCCGCATGAACATAATAGAGATACAGAAACACCGTGGCCCCTTTCTTTGAGATAACTCTGCACTATTGCGAGCTGCAAATGCCACTTCCAGCTTAGCTGTGCAGAAGAAGAACAACAAGAAGAAGAAATATCTCGAAATATGTCCGTCAGGCCCCTTCCCTTGAGATAAATCTGCAAATATCTTGGAAACGAAGCGAGCTATGGCAAAATGTTAAGAGACCTTATTTGTAGAGAATTAAGTTTCCTACTTTTGATGTAGTATGATATTTTTTGATCAGATGCGTAGTTCTCGAGATATATCAAGATATTTAAAAGTTCCGAAGCCGCACCAACATAATAGAGATACAGAAACACCGTGGCCCCTTTCTTTGAGATAACTCTGCACTAGTGCGAGCCGCAAATGCCACTTCCAGCTTAGCTGTGCAGAAGAAGAACAACAAGAAGAAGAAATATCTCGAAATATGTCCGTCAGGCCCCTTCCCTTGAGATAAATCTGCAAATATCTCGGAAACGAAGCGAGCTATGGCAAAATGTTAAGAGACGTTTTTTGTAGAGAATTATGTTTCCTACAATTTATGTTCTATGATATTTTTTGATCAGAAGCGTAGTTTTCGAGATATATCGAGATATTTAAAAGTTCCGAAGCCGCACCAACATAATAGAGATACAGAAACACCGTGGCCCCTTTCTTTGAGATAACTCTGCACTAGTGCGAGGCCCAAATGCCACTTCCAGCTTAGCTGTGCAGAAGAAGAACAACAAGAAGAAGAAATATCTCGAAATATGTCCGTCAGGCCCCCTCCCTTGAGATAAATCTGCATATATCTCGGAAACGAAGCGAGCTATGGCAAAATGTTAAGAGACCTTATTTGTAGAGAATTAAGTTTCCTACTTTTTATGTTCTATGATATTTTTTGATCAGATGCGTAGTTCTCGAGATATATCAAGATATTTAAAAGTTCCGAAGCCGCACCAACATAATAGAGATACAGAAACACCGTGGCCCCTTCCTTTGAGATAACTCTGCACTATTGCGAGCTGGAAATGCCACTTCCAGTTTAGCTGTGCAGAAGAAGAACAACAAGAAGAAGAAATATCTCGAAATATGTCCGTTAGGCCCCTTCCCTTGAGATAAATCTGCAAATATCTCGGAAACGAAGCGAGCTATGGCAAAATGTTAAGAGACCTTTTTTGTAGAGAATTAAGTTTCCTACTTTTTATGTTCTATGATATTTTTTGATCAGAGGCGTAGTTCTCGAGATATACCAAGATATTTAAAAGTTCCGAAGCTGCACCAACATAATAGAGGTACAGAAACACCCTGGCCTCTTTCTTTGAGATAACTCTGCACTATTGCGAGCTGCTAATGCCACTTCCAGCTTAGCTGTGCAGAAGAAGAACAACAAGAAGAAGAAATATCTCGAAATATGTCCGTCAGGCCCCTTCCCTTGAGATAAATCTGCAAATATCTCGGAAACGAAGCGAGCTATGGCAAAATGTTAAGAGATGTTTTTTGTAGAGAATTATGTTTCCTACAATTTATGTTCTATGATATTTTTTGATCAGAAGCGTAGTTTTCGAGATATATCGAGATATTTAAAAGTTCCGAAGCCGCACCAACATAATAGAGATACAGAAACACCGTGGCCCCTTTCTTTGAGATAACTCTGCACTAGTGCGAGGCGCAAATGCCACTTCCAGCTTAGCTGTGCAGAAGAAGAACAACAAGAAGAAGAAATATCTCGAAATATGTCCGTCAGGCCCCTTCCCTCGAGATATATCTGCAAATATCTCGGAAACGAAGCGACCTATGGCAAAATGTTAAGAGACCTTTTTTGTAGAGAATTAAGTTTCCTACTTTTTATTTTGTATGATATTTTTTGATCAGATGCGTAGTTCTCGAGATATATCAAGATATTTAAAAGTTCCGAAGCCGCACCAACATAATAGAGATACAGAAACACCGTGGCCCCTTTCTTTGAGATAACTCTGCACTATTGCGAGCTGCAAATGCCACTTCCAGCTTAGCTGTGCAGAAGAAGAACAACAAGAAGAAGAAATATCTCGAAATATGTCCGTCAGGCCCCTTACCTTGAGATAAATCTGCAAGTATCTCGGAAACGAAGCGAGCTATGGCAAAATGTTAAGAGACCTTTTTTGTAGAGAATTAAGTTTCCTACTTTTTATGTTCTATGACATTTTTTGATCAGATGCGTAGATCTCGAGATATATCAAGATATTTAAAAGTTCCGAAGCCGCATGAACATAATAGAGATACAGAAACACCGTGGCCCCTTTCTTTGAGATAACTCTGCACTATTGCGAGCTGCAAATGCCACTTCCAGCTTAGCTGTGCAGAAGAAGAACAACAAGAAGAAGAAATATCTCGAAATATGTCCGTCAGGCCCCTTCCCTTGAGATAAATCTGCAAATATCTTGGAAACGAAGCGAGCTATGGCAAAATGTTAAGAGACCTTATTTGTAGAGAATTAAGTTTCCTACTTTTGATGTAGTATGATATTTTTTGATCAGATGTGTAGTTCTCGAGATATATCAAGATATTTAAAAGTTCCGAAGCCGCACCAACATAATAGAGATACAGAAACACCGTGGCCCCTTTCTTTGAGATAACTCTGCACTAGTGCGAGCCGCAAATGCCACTTCCAGCTTAGCTGTGCAGAAGAAGAACAACAAGAAGAAGAAATATCTCGAAATATGTCCGTCAGGCCCCTTCCCTTGAGATAAATCTGCAAATATCTCGGAAACGAAGCGAGCTATGGCAAAATGTTAAGAGACCTTTTTTGTAGAGAATTAAGTTTCCTACTTTTTATGTTCTATGATATTTTTTGATCAGAGGCGTAGTTCTCGAGATATACCAAGATATTTAAAAGTTCCGAAGCTGCACCAACATAATAGAGGTACAGAAACACCCTGGCCTCTTTCTTTGAGATAACTCTGCACTATTGCGAGCTGCTAATGCCACTTCCAGCTTAGCTGTGCAGAAGAAGAACAACAAGAAGAAGAAATATCTCGAAATATGTCCGTCAGGCCCCTTCCCTCGAGATAAATCTGCAAATATCTCGGAAACGAAGCGAGCTATGGCAAAATGTTAAGAGACCTTTTTTGTAGAGAATTAAGTTTCCTACTTTTTATTTTCTATGATATTTTTTGATCAGATGCGTAGTTCTCGAGATATATCAAGATATTTAAAAGTTCCGAAGCCGCACCAACATAATAGAGATACAGAAACACCGTGGCCCCTTTCTTTGAGATAACTCTGCACTATTGCGAGCTGCAAATGCCACTTCCAGCTTAGCTGTGCAGAAGAAGAACAACAAGAAGAAGAAATATCTCGAAATATGTCCGTCAGGCCCCTTCCCTTGAGATAAATCTGCAAGTATCTCGGAAACGAAGCGAGCTATGGCAAAATGTTAAGAGACCTTTTTTGTAGAGAATTAAGTTTCCTACTTTTTATGTTCTATGACATTTTTTGATCAGATGCGTAGATCTCGAGATATATCAAGATATTTAAAAGTTCCGAAGCCGCATGAACATAATAGAGATACAGAAACACCGTGGCCCCTTTCTTTGAGATAACTCTGCACTATTGCGAGCTGCAAATGCCACTTCCAGCTTAGCTGTGCAGAAGAAGAACAACAAGAAGAAGAAATATCTCGAAATATGTCCGTCAGGCCCCTTCCCTTGAGATAAATCTGCAAATATCTTGGAAACGAAGCGAGCTATGGCAAAATGTTAAGAGACCTTATTTGTAGAGAATTAAGTTTCCTACTTTTGATGTAGTATGATATTTTTTGATCAGATGTGTAGTTCTCGAGATATATCAAGATATTTAAAAGTTCCGAAGCCGCACCAACATAATAGAGATACAGAAACACCGTGGCCCCTTTCTTTGAGATAACTCTGCACTAGTGCGAGCCGCAAATGCCACTTCCAGCTTAGCTGTGCAGAAGAAGAACAACAAGAAGAAGAAATATCTCGAAATATGTCCGTCAGGCCCCTTCCCTTGAGATAAATCTGCAAATATCTCGGAAACGAAGCGAGCTATGGCAAAATGTTAAGAGACCTTTTTTGTAGAGAATTAAGTTTCCTACTTTTTATGTTCTATGATATTTTTTGATCAGATGCGTAGTTCTCGAGATATATCAAGATATTTAAAAGTTCCGAAGCCGCACCAACATAATAGAGATACAGAAACACCGTGGCCCCTTTCTTTGAGATAACTCTGCACTATTGCGAGCTGCAAATGCCACTTCCAGCTGAGCTGTGCAGAAGAAGAACATCAAGAAGAAGAAATATCTCGAAATATGTCCGTCAGGCCCCTTACCTTGAGATAAATCTGCAAGTATCTCGGAAACGAAGCGAGCTATGGCAAAATGTTAAGAGACCTTTTTTGTAGAGAATTAAGTTTCCTACTTTTTATGTTCTATGATATTTTTTGATCAGATGCGTAGATCTCGAGATATATCAAGATATTTAAAAGTTCCGAAGCCGCATGAACATAATAGAGATACAGAAACACCGTGGCCCCTTTCTTTGAGATAACTCTGCACTAATGCGAGCTGCAAATGCCACTTCCAGCTTAGCTGTGCAGAAGAAGAACAACAAGAAGAAGAAATATCTCGAAATATGTCCGTCAGGCCCCTTCCCTTGAGATAAATCTGCAAATATCTTGGAAACGAAGCGAGCTATGGCAAAATGTTAAGAGACCTTATTTGTAGAGAATTAAGTTTCCTACTTTTGATGTAGTATGATATTTTTTGATCAGATGCGTAGTTCTCGAGATATATCAAGATATTTAAAAGTTCCGAAGCCGCACCAACATAATAGAGATACAGAAACACCGTGGCCCCTTTCTTTGAGATAACTCTGCACTAGTGCGAGCCGCAAATGCCACTTCCAGCTTAGCTGTGCAGAAGAAGAACAACAAGAAGAAGAAATATCTCGAAATATGTCCGTCAGGCCCCTTCCCTTGAGATAAATCTGCAAATATCTCGGAAACGAAGCGAGCTATGGCAAAATGTTAAGAGACGTTTTTTGTAGAGAATTATGTTTCCTACAATTTATGTTCTATGATATTTTTTGATCAGAAGCGTAGTTTTCGAGATATATCGAGATATTTAAAAGTTCCGAAGCCGCACCAACATAATAGAGATACAGAAACACCGTGGCCCCTTTCTTTGAGATAACTCTGCACTAGTGCGAGGCGCAAATGCCACTTCCAGCTTAGCTGTGCAGAAGAAGAACAACAAGAAGAAGAAATATCTCGAAATATGTCCGTCAGGCCCCCTCCCTTGAGATAAATCTGCATATATCTCGGAAACGAAGCGAGCTATGGCAAAATGTTAAGAGACCTTATTTGTAGAGAATTAAGTTTCCTACTTTTTATGTTCTATGATATTTTTTGATCAGATGCGTAGTTCTCGAGATATATCAAGATATTTAAAAGTTCCGAAGCCGCACCAACATAATAGAGATACAGAAACACCGTGGCCCCTTTCTTTGAGATAACTCTGCACTATTGCGAGCTGGAAATGCCACTTCCAGTTTAGCTGTGCAGAAGAAGAACAACAAGAAGAAGAAATATCTCGAAATATGTCCGTTAGGCCCCCTCCCTTGAGATAAATCTGCAAATATCTCGGAAACGAAGCAAGCTATGGCAAAATGTTAAGAGACCTTTTTTGTAGAGAATTAAGTTTCCTACTTTTTATGTTCTATGATATTTTTTGATCAGAGGCGTAGTTCTCGAGATATACCAAGATATTTAAAAGTTCCGAAGCTGCACCAACATAATAGAGGTACAGAAACACCCTGGCCTCTTTCTTTGAGATAACTCTGCACTATTGCGAGCTGCTTATGCCACTTCCAGCTTAGCTGTGCAGAAGAAGAACAACAAGAAGAAGAAATATCTCGAAATATGTCCGTCAGGCCCCTTCCCTTGAGATAAATCTGCAAATATCTCGGAAACGAAGCGAGCTATGGCAAAATGTTAAGAGACGTTTTTTGTAGAGAATTATGTTTCCTACAATTTATGTTCTATGATATTTTTTGATCAGAAGCGTAGTTTTCGAGATATATCGAGATATTTAAAAGTTCCGAAGCCGCACCAACATAATAGAGATACAGAAACACCGTGGCCCCATTCTTTGAGATAACTCTGCACTAGTGCGAGGCGCAAATGCCACTTCCAGCTTAGCTGTGCAGAAGAAGAACAACAAGAAGAAGAAATATCTCGAAATATGTCCGTCAGGCCCCTTACCTTGAGATAAATCTGCAAGTATCTCGGAAACGAAGCGAGCTATGGCAAAATGTTAAGAGACCTTATTTGTAGAGAATTAAGTTTCCTACTTTTGATGTAGTATGATATTTTTTGATCAGATGCGTAGTTCTCGAGATATATCAAGATATTTAAAAGTTCCGAAGCCGCACCAACATAATAGAGATACAGAAACACCGTGGCCCCTTTCTTTGAGATAACTCTGCACTAGTGCGAGCCGCAAATGCCACTTCCAGCTTAGCTGTGCAGAAGAAGAACAACAAGAAGAAGAAATATCTCGAAATATGTCCGTCAGGCCCCTTCCCTTGAGATAAATCTGCAAATATCTCGGAAACGAAGCGAGCTATGGCAAAATGTTAAGAGACGTTTTTTGTAGAGAATTATGTTTCCTGCAAT